>NW_028270154.1:58954729-59300050 GCF_037043375.1 Chiloscyllium plagiosum | reverse complement strand
TCTTCTCCTCCGTAAGGAATCCATACACCTTGCAGCCTATTATTTCCCAACTTATGCCATTCTTCACTATTTCCTAGTTCATATTCCTTCAAATACAACTTCCAGGATCAGCTCTCCAAAACTGTGCCCTTACCCACAAGAGATCCAGGCTAGACTTAAGTAGTGCAAGTTAGCACTGAGTGTTGCAAATTAATTGCAGTACTGGTTCCCAGCTGATGTACCCAGTGAACGATCAAAGCAGTTAGCATTGACTGCATGCAGCGATCATTCAAATGAGTAAACTACGTTGCTAATCAACAGATACAGATTAATCACACTTTGCAATGCCTGTCCTCTTTTTTGCCACTAGCCAACTTAGACATAGTTATATTTTTAATGCATTTCCTGATGTGACATACATGCTTGATTGCATGGATTGGTGAAGTAATCAGCACACCACAACAGGAGGTAAGTAATCAGTAATCACAATCACTGTAGGAAGATGTAGTATACCATGAATGTGCACTAACTCTCAAGTTATTGGGTAATTTTTTAATCGAACACTGAACCTTGATGGAACCTTTGTTACTTGGTTGGTACATTATGACTTATGCACCTGTATTAGTATGTTACTGTGATAGTCATGCTGCTTAGCAATGGAGTTCATCGTGAGGAACAAAGAAACTATTTGTGGAAGTGGCAAAACAAGTTGCATTTTCCTTATGTTAGAGGGCAGCTGCAGTTTCTGCCCATTTAAAACTAGATCTGATAGAAAGCCCTCAGCCATATTAATAGATTTAACTTGGAAATGGAGTAGCAGTGATCTTATCACTAACTTTTTCTATTCAATACAATCTTTATTCTTGACACCTGCATGTGACTGTTTAGAGTTTGACAATTTCTGCTTTTTGCGGTCTCAATCTGAGCATAGTTGGTGCTAGAGCCTCACTCAGCATAGACGTTCTGTTCTGCAGCAGCTGTACAGGACTCTGTAAACAACAACCTACCAGTACTTGGCTTAACTCACTCTTCTGCATCAGATTTGGTTGGTGGACTAATTTGGGTGGGGTTGGACCAAAGTGCAGGACAGTCATGACAGCTGAGTCCAAAACCATCTTCAGTTGATACCCAAACATGAGAAAATCGAGAAGAGTTTTGGAGTCCATAAAGTGCTGTAATGGTTACCAGCTTTCTTGCTATTCCATTGCTCCATTCAACAGAAGATACCGTATACAATTGTACAACCTCACTGGCTGAGATAGGCCACCTCAATACAGATGAAGGAAAAGTCTGGCAGTTTCCTGGTAAGAGTGGTTGGACACCTATTCAATTCACAGTCCCTTGGGAAAGGGTTTATATTTTAAGTTTATCTGAATTAGGCTTCTCAATGTGGACGTAATTGATATTAATGCATATTAATATAACAACAATATGAAAACAAAGTTAGATTAGATTAGATTACAAAATGTTGCAGGTGTTTCAATTCCGAAAGTCAGAAAGTGCTTGAAATATGCAACAAATTTGGCAGCACCTGTGGAGAGAAAAATGTATTTACAGCATTATCTGCTGAGTATTTCCACCATTTTATTTCTAATATAATGGGTCTCAGTTATTTTTGGGAAGATGCCTCCACTTTCTCACTTTTAGACAGGAGCCTGGAGGTTTGTTTGCATCGCAATTTTTTTTTCTTACAATTTCAAACAATTTGCTGCAAACTTATTGGGGTCAAAGATTTCCAGCCTAGGACATCTTATCATTTCAGCAAATTGCTCACTTTCCAAAAGTGTTTCAATGAGATGCTCAGTCTGTTGTCTGGAAAACATGTGAATGTGAACTTTCAAGCAGAATTATGCTTTGGCTCCATTTGATTTGTCGAAAAGCCTACTTGTTTATATGATCAAAAATGGTGGGACATGACATATTCACCCATTCTGGCTATTGATAAGGCCATTCTTCTTATCCAGAATCTGCTGGAACTGAATTGCAAGTTGCTTTAAATCCTTTTTAATAGGCATCCTTCCATTACTGTGGAAGACCAGAGTCAAAGGCTCCTCTGGAATACTCCTGCTCAGCCCACAGACCTCTGAAACTACACTAAATATGGCTGGACCACAAAATGGGACAGGCCTCTCAACTGAACTGTCAGGTAACCAAATGACCACTGTGCTGTTGCCTTAAAACTTCTCACAATCAAAATATAGCTCATTATAATTGCTGATTAAGTTGTTTCAATTATAAATTACATAAAAAAAGGAATGTCACAGATACTGGAGGCATACTGTTTACCTTGCATTATACATAGCACGCAAATGCATGAAAGAGCTCTATAATAATGTCATGCCAGATGTTTGTGAATTCTTCAGGGATTATAGAAGTAGTTAACATTTTGCTGTAAAAGCACAATCCTTTATTTTTGCAGATGCAGGTAAAAACGAAGAGGAAACCCGCTTTCTATTGTGGCTTTGTCATTGAAAGATGAATGATGGTGCTAACCAACCATTTCTGCAATGGGATAATTCTAACAACTCATTGGACATTAGTAAATCAACTACTGATTGACATTCCACCAGGTTTTCTATTCCTTTGAAGTCAAATGATAATTTATTCATATGGTACAGGAGCAAGAGGTAATATTGAATGTGTACAAGACACTAGTTAGACCTCAGGTGGAGTATTGCGCACAGTTCTGGGCACCACAATTTAGGAAGAACGTTGGAGAGAGTGCAGAAGAGCTTCATAAGAATGGTGCCAAGGATAAGAGATGTTCTAAGAGGATAGATTGGGCAAGTTGTGACTTGGACAGAAGGAGGCTAAGGTGAGGTTTGACACAAACTTTCAAAATCATGAGGGGACTGAACAGAGTAGATAGGGTGAAACTGACCTCTCATAAATGGTTTAAGAATGAGACAGCTCAGGTATAACATAATTTACACAAGAATCACCATTAGTGTGTGAAAAACATTCTTCACACAGCAAGCAGTTGCTAAGGCTTTGGACACATGCTTGGGAGTGGCACTGTTTGGTGAAGTCCAATTGAGGCATTCAAGTGATTTTGAGATGAACATTTAAATAGAAACAATATTCAGAGTTCTGGGGATGAGGCAAGGAAATGGTACTAAGTCATAATGTTAATTGAAAAAGCCAATGCAAACACTATGGACCAAACAGCATTCTTCCATATTATCACAATACTGTAATTATCACCCACTGATAACTGCTCTCAACTACAAGTATGACCAGTTTCTTGGAGATATTTGTACTGCAAGAGAAGTAAATACCTTGCTTATTAGTTGTGGGTTTTCTTCCATTGTAAGAAATTATGGCCATGGCAATCTTTTTAATAGCCTTTATATTTAAACTGCTTTTACAATTATGAGGTTTAAAAGTTAAGATTATTTAATTTCACTTTCTACCTAGACACAATTATTAATATTTAATCATATATTGTGTGTTGCCACAGAGAGGAAGGAAGAGGAAGTTATGGTTGAGATCCGGCTTTGCTACAAATCTGTGAATATCCCAGAATGTCAGCAGAAAAATGGTTGCTTGGCTTTGTAAGCTACCATAATAAAATAATGGAGGAAGACAGTCTTTAATGTAACAGGCACATCCTGCAGTCATCTAAGGATTCCAGGAGATTTGTTCTTGCATGTCAAGGAGGAAGGTAAGTCTTCAGAACAGGCTTTATTGCTATTGATAGATTTACGGAACTCTGAAAGCTAAGGAAGATTTCTAGCATGAAACAGAGATACAGGAACTCATTGGAAGTTAGGAACAACTATCAACTATTTCCTGAAAGAACTGTAATTCTGCGGAAAGTGCAATGGGTGATAAGTAGATATCGTGAACATTCATTTTTAAAGTATAAGTTACTGACAAAAAGAAAATAGAGTTTGATCAACGGTGCTTTCTCTAGTCATTTGTCACAATAAATGTTTTAAAATGTGAAATCTTGTGTCATTCTCACAGCTTAGAACTAGAAGGTCAAAGCTCTTTAAAAGTTATTGCCTGTACGGAGATCATAACACTATGCATTTAATTACTGCAATAAAGCATTCAGGAGCATTGCAACACTTGGAATGAGTTGGTTGAGCATGCTATCGCAGAATGACAGACCATGCATTTATGACTCCCAAATCCCCAATTATCAATCTTATGACTTTGGTTTTGCAGTTAGTAGAACAGAAAGCCTAGGCAAGTCACAATTGGCTTGTCAGCTCCTCAGGCTAGTTATCTACAGAGGAATAAAAGTAGGTTTCTGTCAATTTGACTGACCTTGAGAAAAAGAAATGATGAATCTAAAAATGGAAGTTAAGTGATAAATTAAGTGTAGACAAACTGAAAGAACCTAGAAAAGGTTTTAGATATAAATATGAACAATCGGTAACCAACTTTTGAGAAAATACAAAGCCTTCAAATAATTTTTAAGTATTAAATAATTCCTCATACCCTGGGGAATTAAAGCCATTTAATTTCTTTACAATGTTCTGATAATTCAGTGTCTCGTTGTGGTGGAATGCTGGGGTCCTAATGTTTTATGAACTAATAAGTGAGAAATAGCAAATGCCATAAATTTGATTAATTACTTAAATTGAGGAATTACAAGATTTGAATGTTGTCTATCCATATAGTTTTTAAATATCAAGGTGACATTACGAGGTAGTTTTTTTTGTGTTTCTGTTTTCATCCCTCAGTAACATTTTTAGCCATAGCCTTTATTAAGGTCACAAATAACATTATGTCTGACTATCATTTCTCAACCTTCAAAACAGCAGAGCACCAACAGTTGGTTTTGTTATAGTACGCTTTTCTCCAACACAAATTGGTTATAACGTGATCGAAGAATTTAGACTATTATTTGTAGAACACAATTTTCCTTACCTGTATCAGTTATAACATGATTCTGGATCCAGAGGCTTAAATGCAGCTGCTATTATGCAATTTTCTTATAATGTGGGATCGCACAGGAACAGAACAATCTTGTTATACCAGAACAGACTGTATTCCAAATGTTTATCCTCTATTCACTAGCTTAGTAGAATTACCCTAGATTAGTTCTATTCTTAGCGTGAATTAATACCAATGGTTTCTCTTCCCATTCTCACTCTATTCTGTATTTTTGCCCGCTTCTTTTTCTCATGTATATGCTCTCATCTGAAAACACATCAGCTTAAACTGAAAGGCCAAAGATATTCTGTTTTATCTCACCAATTCCTTATTTGACTCTTCAATGGTGTCTGATTTGTCACATTTCCAGTCTGACATCTTATATTGGACCTACTCCATTTAAAGATCGTAGCCATTGACTTTTTCTCCCTGGCACAATTTATGTTCCTTGATCACTGCTTCCTGAGCAAACCCTTGATATTTTGTTTGATGAAATTTGAGATCCCGACCATATTTCTGCACTATTGCAATTCACCAAAGATCCATAGAAATCACCTTCTAAACCTATGACTACTTCCATTTAGAAGGACAATTGCAACAAATATATGGGATTAATAACACCTGCAAGTTCCCCTCAAAGCCACTCACTATCTTGTCTTAGAAATATATTGTCCTGATAGTCACCTGATGAAGGAGTGTCAATCCGAAAGCTAGTGCTTCCAATTAAACCTGTTGGACTATAACCTGGTGTTGTGTGATTTTTAACTTTTTACACCCCAGTTCAACACCCCAGTCCAACACCGGCATCTCCAAATCAAATAAACTGCTGAGATATTCTTCTGCAATCATGGCAAACATCCCATCTTCGACTGACTGAACTGGTCCTCACCCTGAACAACTTCTCTTTCCAATCCTCCCACTTCCTCCAAACGAAAGGAGTAGCCATGGGCACCCGCATGGGCCCCAGCTATGCCTGCCTCTTCGTAGGATATGTGGAACAGTCCATCTTCTGCAACTACACTGGCCCCACCCCCCACCTTTTCCTCCGCTACATCGATGACTGTATCGGTGTCGCCTCGTGCTCCCACGAGGAGGTTGAACAGTTCATCCTCTTCACCAACACCTTCCACCCCGACTTCAAATTCACCTGGACAGTCTCAGATTCCTCCCTCCCCTTCCTCGACCTTTCTATTTCTATCTCAGGCGACCGAATCAACACGGACATCTACTACAAACCGACCGACTCCCACAGCTACCTGGACTACACCTCCTCCCACCTTGCACCCTGTAAAAACGCCATCCCATTCTCCCAATTCCTTCGTCTCCGCCGCATCTGCTGCCAGGAGGACCAGTTCCAAAAACATACAACCCAGATGGCCTCCTTCTTCAAAGACCGCAATTTCCCCCCCAACATGGTCGACGATGCCCTCCACCGCATCTCTTCCACTTCCCGCGCCTCCGCCCTTGATCCCCGCCCCTCCAACCGCCACCAGGACAGAACCCCACTGGTCCTCACCTACCACCCCACCAATCTCCACGTACAGCGCATTATCCGCCGTCATTTCCGCCACCTCCAAACGGACCCCACCACCAAGGATATATTTCCCTCCCCTCCCCTATCAGCATTCCGTAAAGACCACTCCCTCCGTGACTCCCTTGTCAGATCCACACCCCCCACCAACCCAACCTCCACTCCCGGCACCTTCCCCTGCAAACGTAGGAGGTGCAAGACTTGCGCCCACACCTCTCCCCTCACCTCCCTCCAAGGCCCCAAAGGAAACTTCCATATCTGCCACAAATTCACCTGCACCTCCACACACATCATCTATTTCATCCTCTGCACCCGATGTGGCCTCCTCTATATTGGGGAGACAGGCCGCATACTTGCGGAGCGTTTCAGAGAACACCTCTGGGACACCCGGACCAACCAACTCAACCACCCTGTGGCTCAACACTTCAACTCCCCCTCCCACTCCACCAAAGATATGCAGGTCTTTGGACTCCTCCATCGCCAGACCACAACAACACGACGGTTGGAGGAAAAGCGCCTCATCTTCCGCCTAGAAACCCTCCAACCACAAGGGATGAACTCGGATTTCACCAGTTTCCTCATTTCCCCTCCCCCCACCTTGTCTCAGTCAAATCCATCGAACTCAGCACCGCCTTCCTAACCTGCAATCTTCCTCCTGACCTCTCCGCCCCCACCCCAGTCTGACCTATCACCCTCACCTTGACCTCTTTCCACCTATCGCATTTCCGATGCCCCTCCTCCAAGTCCCTCCTCCTACCTTTATCTTAGCCTGCTGGACACACGTTCCTCATTCCTGAAGAAGGTCTTATGCCCAAAACGTCGATTCTCCTGTTCCCTGGATGCTGCCTGACCTGCTGTGCTTTTCCAGCAACACATTTTCAGCTCTGATCTCCAGCATCTGCAGACCTCACTTTCTCCTCAAACATCCCATCTTGCCCTGTACATAAAATGTTTTTATCCAAACCTTTATGCCCGTACCTTAACTCATCCCAAAGTCAGACACCACGGTCCTGGTGCTTGCTGACATTCACCGGCACCTTATCTGACAAAGCTTCAATTTTAAAGTCTTCATTCTCAATTCTCACTACACTTGTAAGCTCCATAATCCTATAAATATCTGAGGTCTCTCAACTCGTTCAATTCTTCTAAATCCCTGAAGTTCATGGTTTCATCATTGGCAGAAATACATTCAGCTCCCTTAGACCAGCCTCTAGAATTCTTCAATGAACTTCTTGAACTCTTTTTTTTTAAGACACATCACAAAATGAACACTACAATTAAACATTTTGTCATCTTTCCAGATATTCTCTGTAGATCAATGTCAAATTTTAAAAAATATGTTTTTATTCATTTTGCTTCTTGGACCACTTTATTACATTAATTAACTGGATAAATGTAATCTGCTGTTTATGGACAGACATAATGAGGGCAAATGTTTGATGTGATTGCTACAAACATGAAAAAAGTGGAATAACGTACCACATAGTGTATTGGTGTCACTTATTGCAACATCGTACACAATGTACAAGCAGCACCTGATTACCAAATGCTTGTAAACTGCATGTTAAACTAAGCAAACAATGGATCAAATTTCACAGGGAGAAATCTGTTAATCTGTACCACAGGCCAATGCAGACCTTTTAAATCAAACACAAATTTGCAACTGCTTCAGCTGTATGTGATCCTGGCATAATACTGTAAGTTTGATTTAAAAACTAATAATTTATTGGTGCTGTTTCAGTCATAATTTTAAGCATAGATAAACCAAGCACAGTTCATGATGTTAGAAAACTGCACAATATCAATAAAACCACAATTATACCAACTATTCAATTTTGTTACTATCACTCAACAATGCTTAACATAAACATTAGCTTACATTTACATTTTTCATGATCTCAGAAGTATCCTAAATCACTCTTAACTGATTAATGAACTTTGAAATCTCATCCAAATCATTATGTAAGTAAAAAGAATGCAATTCATTTGACAATGCCCAACAGATACTTGACGAATGAGCTATTTGTACCAGAGAGATGGAGTTCAATGGGAACAATTGCCTCTCTTCGTCCTTGATTTCTTAAGCTATTTCTCAATTATGAGACATTAACATACAGAAACGTGTGACAATTGCAGAGCAATAGTTCAGGAAACCTATACAAAGGAGAAAAGGCAGGGAGAAATTTAAACTGAGCAAAAGTCAGCTTCCACTTCACAAATTGTCCATTAAATTATGACTGGCTTGAAAGTATCCCAGTCTTTTCTTAGCCAGTGACTTGAGAAAAAAATCTTACTGATTGCTTTCTAAACAACACTGTGAATAAAGTAGGACTGAGTATGTTGAGGCTGGAGGGAAAATAGACATCTATTCCTTTGTAAAAAGGAAAGTTATATCTATCTTGATGATTATGCCAAACAGCTTGCATTGATCATATTTGGAATCCATACCATTACAAAATAATGATCAATTTAACTCTACTGAACAGAATTTAATTTTCTCAATTGCACTCCAATGTGATTATGAACAATATAATGAATTACTTTTTAATGCTGTCTTGTTTGACCCAATTAATGTAAATAGGCTAACATTTACAAATGAAAATTCCTTTCATAGTGTCTGTTAAACAGTTCTGATTAATGGATTGTTGCTCTTGTTTTGGCCATAGATTTGGTATATAATGGTCCAATATAATTGTGAAAGCTTTCATTTGAGATGTCTCAATGAAAACTCTTGCAAATTTGTTTACTGTTAAGTATTTTCAATATTAGTGAAAACATACAGAGAAATGACTGCTAAATGATGGGCCATACAAAACTCCCACAATGAACTTAAGTCATAACATCTGACCACCATTGCCTAGCATTGTGCCACAAATGTCCACTTACTTATAATGGCATGACATCATTGAATCCCCCACTATCTAAATCCTGTGATTACAATTGACTAGAAACTGACTGAACTAGCTATATTAATACAATGGCTCTAAGAGTAGGTCAGAAGCGAAGAATCCTCCAGTGAGTAACTAACCTCCTGACTCCCCAAAGCTCTGTCTAGGATCTACAAAACACAGGTGAAGACTGTGATGGAATGCACTCCACTTGCCTGGATGAGTGCAGCTCCATCGACACTCAAGAAGCTTGACATCATCCAGGAAAAAACAGCCCACATGATTGGCACTACATTCACAAGCATTCACTCCCTTCACCACTGATGCTCAGTTGCAGCAGTGTGTACTATCTACAAGATGCACTGCAGTAATTCACCAAAGATCCATAGACAGTACCTTCTAAACCCATGACTACTTCCACTTAGAAGGACAATGGCAACAAATATGGGATTACTAGCATCTGCAAGTTCCCCTCCAAGCCACTCACTATTCTATCTTAGAAATATATTGTCCTTCCTCTAGTATCGCTGGATCAAAATCCTGGAATCCCTCCCTAATGGCATTGTGGGTCAACTTACAAGCACATAGACTGTAATTATTTAAGAAGGCAACTCACCTCCACCTTCTCAAGGGCAACTAGGGATGGGCAATAAATATTGGCTAACCAGCGACACCCATCTCTCATAAATCAATAAATAAAACTGTATTTCAAATCTTTTGTATATACTTGAGATTATTTGCACTATGATATTCTCCCTAGATTATGATTACAGCAACAGTTGGATCCCAAGTTGATTATGCTTCATATGAAATGGTAAACAAAAGCACCACCAGTCCATTCTTGTAATTCCAGTGAATGTTACAGGATCTATGACACTGTTATCCTGGCAAATATTCCTCAACTTAGTGAGAACAGATTAACTGATGAGATATCTGAATTTTATTTTTGGTGCATCTCGTGTGCAAAATGATTGTCAGATTAACTAACTCAACTGCTCAACAAAGGGACTTGGGGATACTTGTGGACAAAACACAGAAAGCTAGGTCACAGAGGCAGCAGGTAATCGAGAAGATGATTAGAGTGTTGACCCTTATTTCAAGGGGGTTGACGTATAAGAACAGGGAAGTTTTACCACTACTACTCAAGAGGCTGGTAAGACCACATCTAGAGTACTATGGGCAGTTTTTGTCTTCTTATTTAAGGGAAGGTATCATTCATTGGAAGCAGTTCAGAGTAGGTTCATTTGGATGATCCCCAGTATGGAAGGATTGCCTTGTGCAAAGGCTTAACAGGTTGGAACTCTACTCACTGGAATTTCGAAGAATGAGAGGTGATCTCATTGAAATGGCAGGATTCTTAAGGGGTCTGACAGAGAAACGCTGAGAGAATATTTCCTCTCATGGAAGACACTAGGACCAGAAGGCATAGTCTCAGAATAAGCAGGCCTCCGTTTAAGACTGAGATGAGGAGAAATTTCTTCTCTCAGAGAGTTGCGAATCTTTTAAACGTTTTGCCACAAAGAGCTGTTGGGACAGATCTGTATGTGTATTTAAAGCTGAGATAGATTCTGGATCGTTTGGGGAATCAAGGGTTACAGGGAAAGGGTAGGAAAGTGAACATGAGGAATGCTGGATGAGCCATGAACCATTAATACCAGAGCAGGCTCGAGAGGCCAAACAGCCTACACCTGTTCCTATTTCTTATGGTCATATGATCTAACAAAGTTTATTGGTATAAAGCCATGCAAAAGCAAATCATCATGGAGGCTGGTACTTTTAAATGAAACCAAAAATATTGGAAATGCTCTGAAGGGTGGAAAATGTATCGGTGGAGTGAGAGTTAATGTTTCCAAGCAATACCCATTCATTGGAACTACAAAATGTTAGAGATTTAACAGCTTTAAACACATATACAGTGATGCAAATCTCAGGGTGGAGGAGTGGCAACACACAGTGTTGATAGGTTATAAACAATTGTAATGATCTGCAGTTGTTGAACTAAAACATTGCACAGAATTTTGCCATTTTCAGTTAAAATGTTTTGTTGAGTAAGATTCATGTACTAGTCTGCCACGTTTGAAGTTAAAAATCACATAACGCTAGGTTATAGTCCAATAGGTTTATTTGGAAGCACTAGCTTTCGGAGCGCTGATCCTTCATTAGGTTGTTGTGCTTTGAAAGCTAGTGCTTCCAAATAAACTTGTTGGACTATAACCTGGTGTTGTGTGATTTTTAACTTTGTCCATCCCAGTCCAACACCAGCACCTCCAAATCATGGTTTGAACTGACTTTTCTCATTCAATCTGTCACTCTTCACCTTGTTAATTCTGTATTTGGGCTCTTGGTGCTTAGCTCAGCAATCACATGGTTGGAGAGTTGGATGGGCCCACCACTGGTTAGACCTTCCAATATTCATGCTGTTGGCATCATACTTAAAGCTCACCTTACTACAACCCTAGCTGTGGTTTGCCATGAGTGACCCCTCATAGTGTCAAAGAGATTAACAGCACAAAAAGTGGCTGTTCAACTCATCAAGTCTATGCTTGTCAAAAACAATCAGTGAATTATTTTAATCCCATTTTCCAGCACTTCGCCCTTAGCCTTGCACTCCATGTGTAATAATTCAGGAAACCCAATTAGAAAGGGACATCATTTATTGCTGAACACCAAAATACAGCCACTTCTCATGTTGTACATAACCTAGTCTGGGACAGACAGCTTTGCAATTATGATCATCTACAGTGATTAAATGGTTGTCATTAAACCTTTCTATTCCAGATATTTTATTCAATTCAAACTTTACCACTTGCCATGGAGGGATGGGAACTCATGACCCCAAGCATTAATCTGGAGTCCCGAATTGCTAGTCCATTGATGTTTCCCTCGGTCTGCTTTTTTAAAAATCAACTTTTTTCAGGAATGTTATTACACACCTCCACAGCAGGTGGGAGTTGAACCAAAGCTTCCTGACCCAAAAGAGAGACACTACCACTATGTGACATGAGCCCTTCCTGGGTCCACTTTATGTTCTCATCAACCTGTTCAGCGATTTTATCTGACATTTCTGGCGTAGGTGGAGCTTGAACCCAGGGTCAGAGATAGGGACACTTACCACTGAGTCACAAAAGCCCTTATAAAAAGGAATAATGAAACAGAAAGGCATTGCTTATTCTGCAAATCCCAGGATTGAATCCAGGAACCTTTAGAGTCTCAGTCTAATGTTCTCCCAAATGAGCTATTTTAGGTCTGCTCTTTTTTATTACTCAAAAGTGTTACTGCGCACAACTGAGTGACTTTCCCACCATCAAATCACTATAACTTTTGTTTTCAGTTTTTTTTTCTTTTAACCTTCACCAGTAAGCACCTATGAAGCCAGTCAAGTATTGACAAGCAGAATCCATTACGGACAACGTAAACCATCAAAAGTGAGGAAGGGGAGGGGGAATGGTCAAACTCAAAGTTGAATTGGAGGGAGAGATAAAGCACTGTCTGCCCCACATTGCCCATCTCTCTCTAAAGGCATTGAGACCATTGATGGACACCACATGCTGGGTCTGCTTTACAAAGGGCTCAGGTATTGAGTGCCAGTTCAACATGACATTGCCAGTTATCAAGGGAACTCATACTCAATGAGCTCCATGGGTAAATTGATCATGGGCCTTAAAGAGGTTATCACACCTTGCTATCACAGGTGCACATCTAAATAATTCCTAAATGTTATGAAGGTTTCTGCTTCTACCATCCTTACAGGCAGTGAGTTCCAGATTTTCACCATTGTTTGGTGAAAATTTATTTCCTCACCTGCCCTCTAAATTTCCTGCCCCTTACCTTAAATCTCTGCTCATTGGTCATTGATCCCTCCACCAACTGGAAATTTCCTACTGCTTACCCTATCTATGCCCTTCTTAATTTTACAAATCTCAATCATTTCCCCTCACAGTCTCCTCTTCTCCAAGGAAAACAATCTCAGCTCATCTCATCTTTCATAACTAAAACCCTCCAGTCCAGGCAACATCCTGATAAATCTCCTCTGCTCCTCTCCAGTGCAATCTCATCTCTCTTGTAACATGGATTCCAGAACTGCACACATTGGTCTGGCTGTGGCCGAACCAACATTTTATCCAGTTCCAGCATAACCCCTCTGCTCTTAACCTCTATGCCTCAACTAATAAAGGCAAGTATCCTATATGCCTTTGAAACCGCTTTATCTACATACTCCACTACCTCAAAATATTGATGGGAAATACACACAAAGTGCATCAGCTCACATGGTGGAGCTTGACTCTTATCACCAAGGATGTGGTCCAGAGGAAAGGAAAGCTCACTTTGCAGACAAGGACTTGGCAGTCTGGCTGGAAGGAAAGGAAGACAGTCCTTTTTCTTGCAGACTGTCAAATAAGCTACGGCACCAGAACAAACTAACTTTGACCCAGACTAGAACCTCGGTTAGTGCTGTGTCCTGGGTGAAAAGAGACAGCAAGCAGTGCAGGAGACATGTCAATGTCTTCTATCCTCTGTAAGGATCAGTGTCGCCATCTTTTCTCTGCTATCTCAGAGTCACAGTGCCATCACTTACTCCCAACTCTGCCACTGAATATGCTTCTCACCAAGGCTCAAGGATTATAACTCTTGCTATTAAATGTATCATGTCTATTCAATGGCTCTTACTCACCTCATCCTCCCAAACTGCAAACCTTTGCACTTCCGACTCACTCACGGGAAATACCTCAACCCATCTCCTGCTCCTACTTCATCAATAAATGCTCTTCCATCCACTACCATAATTCTCAAACCCTCCTTTTGATTCCTTGTGAAAAAAATTATATCACAATCCCCAGACTGATATATCTTCATAGTTTCCTTACTAATCTACCCAGAACCCTAGTTACACTTGGGTCATGTTAATTTTTAAAGTGACATATTCCAATCATAGACAATAATCTAGCAAATTTTATAGGTCTGAAGGAATAACTGATTAAGAATAAACACTGTAAATAGTCTAAATAAACAGTGGGGACATTTTTAAAAAAGTTTAAAACCCTAACACTAACCCTAACCCTTACAAAACTATATATTCCATTGAAAAGCAAAAACACAGCAAGAATAACTCATCTGTGGTTCATTCAGGACATTAAAATAGTTTTAGATTAAAAGAAGTGAGTTGTAATGTTGTAAAGAACAGTAGCACGTCTGAGAAATAAAAGTGTTTTTGAAACCAGCAAAGGGTCACCAAAAACTGTTTCCTCAGCAAAAAGTGAGAAAATAGAAAATGAGAGAAAACGTTCATCATAAACATATAGATGACTTCAATTGTATTAGATAGTTAGACATAATAAGGACATAAGATTATAAGAAATAGGAAATTTCAGTACTTGTTTACAAAAATTGGAAATTCTAATGTTTGGAAGTAACACCCTTAAGTGATTTAATATCCTGGAAATATAAAAGAGCTGCTTTATATATTAGTATGATAAAAGTATTAGTATGATTAGTATGATAAAACTGATTTAAAATAAAGGAGGATTTGCTTATATCGTATAATGCTAAAAGCAGCTACACGCACAGTACCTTGAATTTGGCAATTTAAAAACAAGCAATCCTCGAAAAATCAAAATTGTTTTGAGTGAATCATGTTAGAATTTTAAATTCTACTAAATGAGTGAAAAACGTACTGTCCTGATCAGGAAAATGCTGCTTCAGCACACTGGCATCGTAAGTGGTTAGTTGCTTTTCATGCCTAGTGTTTCTTGTGCTCCATGTGGTTGGAGTGACCCTTGAAGCAACCAGCCAACTCAGTTCAACTTGATCTGCGCCACCTGACCTGAATGTTAGTTACAAAATGATACCAATCTCATCATTAGTGCCCCATTCCACGAATTATTGGTGAATTAGAGTAATATATACCAGATAACAAAAGGTAAGCAGCATCCATGGTGTCTATATCTCACACATTCTTTGGATCAGAGGGAAATAGCCAGTGTCTAACACCAAAGAAGAATAAGAAAAGATAGATAAGCACAAGAGTACACACACTGCAATATGCATGAAGCTGAAACAAGGATCACCTGACCTCTGAAAACTGGCAAGATCCAAAATTCAGTAGATACTCAGTCCAAAGTTCATCAGATTTGAGCCAGCTTACCTGGATATTAAAATCTACTTAAGTTATGGTCTATCTCCAACAAAAGACATTTAAACCATCTCGTCTATGCTAGCCATTATTATCATTATTGTAAAATTCCCCATCTCACTACTGGGGAAGAGTCAACATTGACTAGAAACCTAGGAGCAAATTACTGTAGAAGCTGGAATCTGTACTGAAAACGACAAATGCTGGAGATCACAGCAGGTCAGCCAGAATTCATGGAGAGAGTGCAAGCTAACATTTCGAGTCTAGATGACTCTTCATCAGAACTGAAGTAAAGTGTGGAGGGGGTGGCGGGGTGGGGTAGTGGGTGTAGGGTGCTGGTGGAGAAAAGATATTGACCCTACACTACTACCCCCACCCGCCCACCCCCCAGAAATTTGAGAAGTCCATTCACAAGTCCAATAACAGCAGCGAAGAAACTGTTCTTGAACCTGTTGGCATGTGTGTTTAAGCTTTTGTATCTTCTGGCTGACAAAAGAGGTTGGGAAAGATTATAACCAGTCTTTCATGATGTTGGCTGGTTTCCCGCAGAAACAAGAAGTGTACATGGAGTCAATGGATGGAGGGTGGCTTGCGTGATGGTTTGAGCTGTGTATACAACTTTCTTGCGGTAGTTTTTACGGTCCTGGGCAGAGCAGTCGCTGTACCAAACTGTGATGCATCCAGATAGAATGCTTTCTATGGAGCATCTATAAAAGTTGGTGGGGTTCCTTACAGATATGCAGAACTTCCTTTGTCTCCTGAGGAAGTAGAGGCGTTGTTGTACTTTCTTGACTGTCGCATCAACATAGGAGATCCAGGACAGATTGCTGGTGATCTTCACTCTTAGGAACTTGACGCTCTCGACCATCTCCACCTCGGAGCTCCATTGATGTAGATAAGGGCGTGCCCTCCTCCTTGTTTCCTGATGTCGATGATCAGCTGTTTAATTTTGGTGACATTGAGGGAGAGATTGTTATCTTTACACCACGTCACCAAGCACTCTATCTCTTTCCAAGTACGAGTAACCCAATTTTAAATTATTTAAATTACTTATAAAAAATGTTCAGAACTACTTTCTAGTTATACAGTACTGGGTACAGTAACAAATTTCTAATTTTTCTTAAATTAGCTTCACTAAACCCGTTCCTGGGATGACAAGACTGTTCCATGAAGAGGGGTTGGGCCAACTCGTCCCACATTCCCGAGGCTTTCAAAAAATGATAGGTGATTTCATCAAAACTTACAAAATACTTAAAGGGATAAAGTGGGTAGATTTCGATAAAATATTTCCCTTGGTTGAGAAATATAGAACTAGGAGTCATAAACTTAAGAGGTTCTACTTAGGTCCAAGATGAGGAGAATCTTGTTTTCCTCAGAGAGTTGTGAACCTTTGAAAGCTCAGTCTCTGAGTATGTTTAAGTCAAGATTGATAGATTTCTGATTACCAGTGGCCGACATGCTTATGAGGATGGAATGAGCAAAAGGCATTGAAGCCTTATGTTTCATTTTTTCCATTCCATTCAAAGCCTTTCTATTAGTGTCCCTGCACCAAAAGAAATCCAGCTTAACTTTTGGAGCCTTCTTAAAGGCTCAGAAATGAGAAAAAACTTCCAGTGGTGATTCATTCATCCTGACAGCATGAACAGTTTATAGTGGGGCTTTCTTCTGGCACAATACTTTTAAAATTAGCAACCAAGAACATAGAAATTAAATTTGTGCAGAATGCATTTTGTATTTAAATTCTGCAATTGTTTATACTGTTTACAGTCATTTTGGACTAATTCTGTGCAATATAACACTGCAACTGAACAGAAGCACCCGGCATTTATTTTCACTCAGAATTCCCCATTCAGCAATGGAAGAATCTTTTTCTCATTATTTGCAGTGAAATTATGTTCATATTTTCTACATGCATTGTGAAAAATAGCAAACTGAGGTAATTTTTCCCACATACAATACTCTATCACAATCACAAAAAAAACATTTTTCCAAATAAGAGATTCGTATCGTAAGAGCATCATCTGTCAACATTTGGGTGAAAGTTTCTTTTCTCAGTAAGATGATCTGAACCATTAAGCTGATTGCACTATTTTGCAAAGCGCTGTTAATTTTAACTCCACTCTTTCTGTAAACTTCTATCTTCCCACGCAGGTGGGAATGCACCTGTAAATCAAAGTAAATTGAAGGGCAACACATTTTACTATTTAATTAACTAGTATAGAAAATAAACAAAGTAAACCTAATTCTTGATCAATCATCACTGCCTGGGCAGGGGATGAGGTATGCCAAAGAGTAACTTAATTTAGTTTGAAATCCAACAGGAATATTAAAAGATTAAAACGCCTTGGCGTTTTATTATATATATATTGTCAATTAAGGTGACAATATATATATAATATTATAAATATTATATATATATTGTCAATTAAGGTGATGCTATGCGCCATGGTATGTTTAAGGACATATGGATGCCATGTTGTCAGCACACCTTCATTACAACTGACTATGTGCATATCCAGTAATTCCAACAATTCTGTGGCCACAATACATTAAACCACAGCCCAGAACAACTCAGGTACAAAGGTACAGTAGCTATGATTTCATCAGTCTGATATGTTTCTTTCCTGAATATGAGAGGCACAGTTCAAAGGGTAAACAGCAGAACATTCCTTTGACTAAATAATGCATTGGTTTGAATCCTGATTCAAATCAATCTGGAAATCAGGCATTGAGAAAGATTATTGAGAATGAGAATACTCAGGGTTCATGTCTCTGCTACATTTATATTCTTGCTCTAATCAGCACCAGATTAATATTGGGACAACTTTGACATTTAAAGGTTAATTGTCACTAAATATAATGGAATACAAATTCTTATCACACATATTTTTACATTAAAAATAGTGAAAAGTTTGATAAGTCACCCCACCACAGTGCTCACATCAATGTATAACATACTCATGTATAAGACCAGTGAATAGAAAATCAAGAAGATGAGAAATTGTCTCTACCCCATTATAGAAAGCTTAATTATGGAAAAATCCATGTAGAGTCATCAGGATTGTATGATTCATGTTTTAAAGAGCTAACTTAATATTCGTTGTTAAAAATCACACAATACTAGGATATAATCCAACAGGTTTATTTGAAAACACTAGCTTTCGGAGAGCTGCTCCTTCATCAGGTGGTTGTGGAAAATAAGATCGTAAGACTCAGAATTAATAGCAGAAGTTTACAATATGATGTAACTGAAATGATATATTTAAAAAGACCTGGATTGTTTGTTAAGTCTCTCATCTTTTAGAATGACCATGTTGGTTTCAATTCTTTCACATGTAAATCGCAGACCTTTTTTAAAGTTACATCCTGAAGTGAACTTTAATAATGCATGCCATGTCAACTCAGATAATGTATTGAAGATGTAAGGTTAAAGTCTGTCTGTCTGTGTCCCAATGTTCAGACTGATTCTATTTTTTTAAAAAAAGGGATTTGCAGAATCTTACATTGATTCATGTAGTTTTTGAGAAAAATAAAATGTAATTCTGCAAGTACAAATTCACCCCACAAACTTATATGTGTGTGCGTGTGCGCGCGCGTTTTGTGTGTGTGTGTGTGAGGGGGTGTGAATGTGTGAATGTAAAGGGGTATAGGGCTGTGAGAAGGTACGTGTGCGGGTGTGAGTGTGGGTGTGTATGTGTGAGCATATGAGAGAGGGTCTGCGTAAGTGTCTGGATCTGTAGGAATGTGTGTGTGAGTGTGTAGTGCAGTGGGGTCACCTGTAGTGTGACATGAACCCAAGGTCCTGGTTAAGACCATTCCCATGGGTACCGAATTTGGCTATCAGCCTCTGCTTGGCCACTTTACGTTGTTGCCTGTCCCGAAGTCCGCCTTGGAAGGTGGTCCGAGGCCGAACGTCCCAGACTGCTGAAGTATTCCCTAACTGGGAGGGAACACTCCTGGTTGGTGATTGTTACATGGTGTCCGTTCATCTGTTGCCATAGTCTCTGCTTGGCTTCACCAATGTACTATGCCTCAGGACATCCTTGCCTGCAGTGTATCAGATAGACAGCGTTGGCCGAGTACATGGTGGATGGTGTCCCCACGTGTAATGATGGTATCCATGTTGACACTCTGATACGGCTGCCGTGACAGGGTTACGTGGTGTTGTCCTAAAGGCTGGGTAATTTCCTGTGAACAATGATCTGTTTGAGGTTTGATGGTTGTTTAAAGGTGAGAAGTAGAGGTGTGGGGAAGGTCTTAATCTTCACTGAAATAGTAAACTATGAATAAAGATACTGACACATCTGTTCAAAATTGCAAATGGCTTTGAGAGTATAAATGTGAAGGATTGTTTCCATTGTTCCATGAACGATTAAGTGGCAGATCTAACTCAGGATCAGAATTGAATTACAAAAAGAAATTAAAAGGCATTTCTGTCACACAAGGACTATTAAAATAGACCTCAAGTGAATATTGAAGTATAGTTAATCATAAAATGTAAGAATGAACTTGATAAATGGTTAAAGAAAGATGTTAAAGATAATTGAAGAGGAAAGAGTGGAGAAATACGATTAGAATAGATTGCTCTGATTGTATGAATTTTGATGATCCTGCAGTTTTAATTGCTAAGGAAGAAGCTTGTCTGATTCTCATGCACTGAAGTATTGAGTTATCATGTTGCATTCAGTAAAAGGAGAAATAAGAGACCTTGTTAATATCATTTTATTAAGTTAATAGAGATCCAAATGTTAATCATGAAGTGGCTGGAAAGAAAGGAAAAGCTTTAGTCAGCAGAAGTGGTTATAACTGTCCTTTAAAAATGCCAAAATTTTAACTTATTTATGTCAGATTTTATGACTTTGTCAAGCAAAATACTGGAAGAATAAAAAGAATTCAGTTGGTGTCTCCTGATGACTAATGGTTACGTAAGAATTTCAGTACACCTTCAAGGTTACAAAGGCTCAGTTTTGGACATGGGAATTGTCAATATCAATGAAACATGACATCCTCTGCTCCTTAAGAAAAACAAAAGAACTGTGGATACCATAAAAAAGAAAAAAAACAGAAATTGCTGGAAAAGCTCAGCAGATCTGGCAGCATCTATGGAGAGAAATCAGAATTAACTTTGCATTGGTATAACATCAGACATCATATGAGTGTACAACTTCATAAAATATTCACAGAAAATGCTGGAAAAACAGAAGGTTAATCAGAATCTGTGTAGGGAGAGAAACAGAGTTAATGTTTCAAGTCTGTCCTTTCATTAAAGCAGCTCTGAGCAGAGCAGAACTGCTGCCTAACTTGCTTAGCATTTTTCTAGCCTTTTATGTTTTCATTTCTGATTTCCCAACGTATGTGGTACAGTACTCTGTTTCACAATGTATTCAAGAGGTTCAGCAGCAGACAGCAAATGATAATAACATAGACCCAGTCAAAGGTTTAGCATGCCTCCGCAACTATACATGACTATTCTGAGAAGGGTCACTCAAAAACCTATCAAATGCTGCCTGTCTCTCATTCTGCTCTTGCTGTTTCCCCATACTTAGTTATTCAGACACAACAAATTCATCACCCAAGCACAGAGCAACATACTCATTGCTATTCTTCCCTCACTTATACAGGACAAGGTAGCCCATAACATAAATGAAAGTGGAAACTGAGACAGACAGACCTACCTGCACCTCCTGACCCTCTGGTGACCCTCCTGACCCTCTATCATTGTACAGATATGACATAGGCTATTACATATCTCATTCCCAAGAATTTTAGGATGATGCTATATTACAGCTTTATATGTATTATGATGTTATATTACAGCCTTATGTGTATTAGCACTTGCAGCCTGCTGTTCAAAGTTTGCTGTGTGGATCAGAACAATTTGGACTGCCATTACTTCATTTTGGGACTTTTAATCACAGGCAACAGTGGAATGATTGAGCTTAATTTCCCAGACAATGTCATCAAGCAGACTTTGCATTGGTATAACATCAGACATCATATGAGTGTACAACTTCATAAAATATTCACAGAAAATGCTGGAAAAACAGAAGGTTAATCAGAATCTGTGTAGGGAGAGAAACAGAGTTAATGTTTCAAGTCTGTCCTTTCATTAAAGCAGCTCTGAGCAGAGCAGAACTGCTGCCTAACTTGCTTAGCATTTTTCTAGCCTTTTATGTTTTCATTTCTGATTTCCCAACGTATGTGGTACAGTACTCTGCTTCACAATGTATTCAAGAGGTTCAGCAGCAGACAGCAAATGATAATAACATAGACCCAGTCAAAGGTTTAGCATGCCTCCGCAACTATACATGACTATTTTTTCCATTTTGCATTCTGAACCTTCCAACTATTGTTCTAGACCTTGACAGCTTACATTTCCCAAAGGCTGAAATATGTTTTCACAGCATGAGAGAAACAGTTCAAACCATTAAAATTTGAAATGATCACTTAATAAGAAAATGACATGAAATATTGTTGTGTTTTTGGTTCTTGTATATCATTTTTTATGTGATTTGCAAGGAACTCTAGATTAGTATTTCAACATGACGTGTAACAAGATTCATGGGGGTAAAATTCCTGTTGGCCAGGGATGCAAAATAGGTGGCAACATTGGCTGCCTATTTTGCATCCCTATATATTAAATCCAATACTGATCTTAGGCATTCCTTATAGTCACCGGGGAGAAAGTGAGGTCTGCAGATGCTGGAGATCAGAGATGGAAATGTGTTGCTGGAAAAGCGCAGCAGGTCAGGCAGCATCTAGGGAACAGGAGAATCGACGTTTCGGGCATTAGCCCTTCTTCAGGCAATAATGCCCGAAACGCCGATTCTCCTGTTCCCTAGATGCTGCCTGACCTGCTGCGCTTTTCCAGCAACACATTTCCATTCCTTATAGTCACACCAAGCTGTGAAATGCAGAGATTTTATGAAGGAGAGTCAAACAACAAAAATGTTGTGCAATGAGATTTGATGTCAAAGCATAACAATTAAGAAGGTAAAGAGGAACTATAACATAAAATTATCAAGGAACATAAAACAAAACAGTAAAATATTTCACAATCCAACAATAAATTAAATAAAAGCACAATCAGAAAATATCTGCTTAATGATTATTGATACTACGTCAGATAAATTGTTAAAAAAACCAAATATTTATATTGCTTCACTCTATTATTCATCAGTGCCATTGGCAAGGCTAGCTTTCATTGCCCATCCCTAATTATTGTTGAGAAGGTTGTGAGTGAGTTGCATGTTGTATTGTTGTAGTTTATGTGACACTGATTATTGATTGAATTTGAGGAATTCAGTGCCATGAATTTCAATCTGACTGAGCAAGGCGATTTTCAGCCCATGTGGGGCAAGACATTCCACAAAATAGTTGGATCTAGAGAACAAGATTTGCTCCTTTTTCTTTCCTTCGGTGATGTTGCTCTATCACACCAATAATGCATTAGGACTTGAAGCATGATAAAGCTTGAAGGACAAGTTGAAGGATAGATACAGCAACAATGTTGTTAGGAAGGGAGTTCCAGGATTTGAATCAAGAAACAGTGAAAGAACAGTGACATACCGTATCTCCTCATGAATAGGTCAAATTTTGAAGACTTTTTTTTTAGTCTGATCGACCTCGTGTATAAGTCGATCTGATAAGGGGATCGACTTATACACGAGGTATTGTTTTTAAGGGGATAAATATTTATCCAAAAGATAGATAAAATGGGAAATTTACCTTCCCTGCAGCCCCCCGGCCCTGGTTCTGGGACATTCTGTGTAACATGCTTCGGCTGCATTAAACTGCGGGTAGCTGAAACCGACTCCGCGGATACGGCAGTCGCCCTGTACTGCAATACCACTACAGTAATTCTGAAAACCTGGAGCAGGGCATGATGGCTGGTGGACTGGAAGACCCAGAACACAGCGGTATGGCCGGCAAACTGGAAAGCTGGATTGGAGCGCAACATGCAGGCACACTGACTCATAAATGTTGATCTGTAACTGTGAAAAATTAAGGTTGACTTATACACGAGATATATGGAAAACACAAGATTTTTTGGCCAAAATAAGGGGTCATCTTATACATGAGATTGACCTATACATGTGTATATATAGTAGTTCCA
This sequence comes from Chiloscyllium plagiosum, assembly GCF_037043375.1. Taxonomy (NCBI): domain Eukaryota; kingdom Metazoa; phylum Chordata; class Chondrichthyes; order Orectolobiformes; family Hemiscylliidae; genus Chiloscyllium; species Chiloscyllium plagiosum. Next base: position 59,276,519 of record NW_028270154.1, on the reverse strand, counting down.
AGCCAAGATAGTACATAGCTTGGAGTGTGATGTCTTCATAATGAGGTTAGCAGAGGAGAATTGAATGAGATAACTCATCAGAATTCCCAGAAAGAAACTGTCCATAAAACTCCTTTAAATTGACACTTGCTAATTGTTGGTAAACTTCAGCCCTTTATTTTTAGATTAGATTGCCTACATTGTGGAAACATGCCCTTCGGCCCAACAAGTCCACACCAACCCTCCGAAGAGTAACCACCCAGACTCATTTCCCTCTGACTAATGCACCTAACACTATGGGCAATTTAGCATGGCCAATTCACCTAACCTGCACGTCTGTGGATACTGGGAGGAAACCAGAGCACCCAGAGGAAATCCACGCAGATACGGGGAGAATGTGCAAAGTCCACACAGACGGTCACCCAAGGCAGGAATTGAACCCGGGTTCCTGGCGCTGTGAGGCAGCAGTGCTAATCACTGAGCCACCGTGCCGCCCCCTTTTTTTAAACACGGGGAGGAATTCAGTCACTGTTTCTAGTCTCTACTGCAATTTTCATGTCTGAGCTACTGCCACCCACCTTCTCCCTTGTCACTTACTGATTTAATTGAAGGCATTTCACTCCTAGCTCTCAAATACTTTGTACATTTATTTAAAATTGTAAGGGATTATGATTTGTATTGTTATTTCTTAAACTTGCAATAACAGTACAATTATTTTTCTTGCTGAGTTTGATACACAATGAACATGGGATTAGAAGACTGTAATATTCTTATAGTATAAAATATCTGCACTGATAGATTAAATTGCTACTACATGAAAAAGTAGTAGTTTTATGCTGACGTTTACAAGCTCAGGTCAACACAAAATATCTCAGTGAAGAAGGATAGGCACACACTAAGTTTTAAACAAAAAACCACAATGAGATAAATGACCAGATATCATTTTATTTTAAGTGGTCTTGAATGAGAGGATAATATTGAACAATACATTGGAAAGCATGCCTTTTCTTCCATTAATAGTTTCGCATCGAACTTAGAAGGAAGCAGGACCTCTATTTGAAGTTACATTTGATACGTAGCCTGACTAATTGAGGGGCTTGTAAATACTTAACCATTAAATCTCTAATCATTGTTCCCAATTAGCATTGCAAGATTAAAGAGGTTCTTAAAATCCTTATACATTTTATCAAGGGAAAACTTAATTCATAAATACTTCTGTTTGTCCTGCAGTTTTTGTTCAAATAATTTGTCACAATTGTAAACGCAAACTCCCGTTGGCTATTATGTGATTCCATCCCCAGTTACCTTAAATGTTTACCTCTGTAACCTCCTGCTGCTCTCAACCCTACCTCATTGTGAAACCACCTCCAGTCCTCATAACTGCTCCAGGTCAGATCACTGGTCTCTCTGCAACCTCCTCCACTCCCAACAACCCTTCCTGTTTGTGTCACTTCATTCAGATCCCCACCTCTTCAGCTTTCTGAAACCTCTTCCTGCCATTGTAAACCTCCAATTTCTGCATCATCCCCCTGTGCTTAAACCCTCCTATCTTAGTACTTCTCCAGTCCCTACAACACTCCCAAACTCTTCAAGTCCATACCATCCTCCAAACTTTTGTAACTTCCTTCATTACCATGAGCCCTCACAATTACTGAAGCCTTCGTTTGGAATTTTTTTCTCATTATTTTTAAGTGGCAGTTTTGAGAGATACAGGAATTGGTTTCCAAGTGGCGAGAACAAAACCCTTATCATTAACTCAGACCCATGCAGTGGAGTTTCATGGATTCTGTTGTTCTCTACAAACTGTCACTCGAAAGATTATATAACTAGGGAAGCTGAGTGTGGACTGGTACGACCTGAACTATAACTCAGCAAACTAGAAACCCATTAAAGAGTTACATTTACTGCATTATTTCATTAACATATATGATTTCAACATTTCCTTAGACTGTGCTATCATTTATGTTAGGCTAACTAGTGTTTTTGTTTTGATTTTTACTGATATTTTTGGTGGTTTGCCCATCCTGTTTTTCTACAGTCACCATTATTTCTATTGCATGACTTTCTATAACACAAGGTTGCATGAGAATACACTACCACATTACAACAGAACAGAGTCTAGATAAAAAAAAGTGCACGCTATGTCTCTTTATAACCTTTTTACCCTGTTTTGGACAATCCATTCATAATTGGTGATTATTTCCATTCATCAACCAACAAAACAACCGCCTTTGGGAACCAGTTTCTCGGCTTGAAGTAGCAGAGGGAAGGTATAAACTAATGATGCCCCATGAGGAAGGTGGTAATAGATGGAGAGCTTGATACAGTATGTGCATGCTTGGAGCCATCAATTCATCTTGATTCCAACAATTTTGGCCCATAGATTAATGATATGTTAGGGAGGGAAAGGATGTGCCCATGAGAAACAATGAAACCCATAAAATCTGAGATTCTGCCAAAGTTAATGAGAAGATTTGATTAGAATTTGGCTACCTAGTTTCCTATCCATCTTGTCTGTTGTCAGATGAAGGGGTGATTAGTACAAAAGCCTTGGTTTTGTAAAGTTGTTAAAGCATATTGAAGGAATCCGATGAGATTAAGAAACTCAATAGGCTGCTTTCAACATAGCCAACCCATTTTCACCCACTGCAGTACCCATTAACAGCTTTTCTTCCTCCAAGATTCACCATTCCTCAGGCTGCCCAACTGCTGTTCTCCGTCTCCCTGAGCTCATCTCCACCTATTACTTACTGCTTCCCCTTCTGCTCACGTTCAGCATATATACGAACATTTTCCTAGCTACAATCAGTTCTGAAGAAAGGTCATTGGACCCAAAATGTTAACTCTGATTTCTCTTCACAGATGTTGCTAGACTTGCTGAGTTTCTCCAGCTATTTCTGTTTTAGTAAGGAAAGCATTAACTTAATTTACAAAGTATCTTAGTGTGGTTTCATCTTGCTTTAGTACTCCAAGACAGAACAAGTTCAAGAGATATTCCATCACTGCCTATAATGATGCAGACCTTCTTATTAGCATATCACACAGTCAGGGGTAATTCTCATAGTGCTCATTTGTACCTTTGTGACACTCCACTAATGTGTCACTTAATAAGTCATCAGAAGTTTGCTTTTTTAGTTAAAACAAAATTGTAAGATAATGGTCTGGAAAAAGTTCCTCAAAATGAAGAGTGTGACATATGGGTGAATTATATTTACGCAGGATTGAATTTGACAGAAACGAGGTTTCATTTATGATGTGAACAAAAATGAGTCAGAGTGAATAAGAAAAAATAATTTTACAGATTTAACTAATGAAAAATAATTAATACATTTTTAAAAATCCAAACTAAACAAGTTTCTAAAGGTACTTCTCATAACTTCCCCCTTAAACTATTTAACATTAACTGGATGAAAACAACAAAGAGAAGAAATTTGGTTGAGAATATTTTATAATTATAAACCATAAACACAGCTCAATTTCAAGGTCACAGCGTGATGATGAAGGCTCCTGATTATTATTTTTATTCTTGTTATTCGGAAACTTGGGCTCTAAAATGACCATGACCATCTGTAGTTAAGTTTGATTTGATTTTGATTTTTAAATTGTGTGAAAGGAGCATACAATTTTAGTTTCCTTTGAATTCAGTGAATAGTTAAGGGTTCTCTAAAATTTTGTTGACGTGTTTAAATGAGGTCTCACCTTGAGGTCAAAGAGTCAAAGAGATATACAGCACGGAAACAGACCCATCAGTCCAACTCGTCCATGCTGACCAGATATCCTAAACAAATCTGAACCAATTTGCCAGCACTTGGCCCATATCCCTCTAAAACCCTCCTATTCACATACTTAGAGTCGAGAGTGTGGTGCTGGAAAAGCACAACAGGTTAGGCAGCATCTGAGGAGCAGGAGAATCATCATTTCAGGCATAAGACCTTCATCAGGAATGACTTATGAAGGGCTCATCCTGATGAAGGGCTTATGCCTGAAACATCGATTCTCCTGCTCCTCGAATGCTGCATGACCTACTGTGCTTTTCCAGCAACACACTCTTGACTCTGATCAATCCAGCATCTACATTCCTCACTTTTTCCCTATTCATATACCCAGCCAGATGCCTTTTGAATGTTGTAATCAACTAGCCTCCACCACTTCCTCTGGCAGCTCATTCCACACACGCACCACCCTCTGCATGAAAACATTGCCCCTTAGGTCCCTTTAACTTTTTCCTTCTCACCTATGCCTTCTAGTTTTGGACTCCCCCACCCCAGGGAAAAGATCTTGTCTATTTTTCCCTATATGCCCCTCATGATTTTATAAACCTCCATAAGGTCACCCGTCAGCCTTTGATGCTGCAGGGAAAACAGCCCCAGCCAATTCAGCCTCTCCCTGTAGCTTTCATGTTGCAACCCTGGCAACATCCTTGTAAATCTTTTCTAAACCCTTTCAAGCTTCACAACATCCTTCTGATGGAGGGAGACCAGAATTGCACATAATATTCCAAAAGTGGCCTAATCAATGTCTGTACAGCTGCAACATGACCTCCCAACTCCTGTACTCAATGCTCTAGCCAATAAAGGAAAGTATACCAAATGCCTTCTTCACTTTACTCTCGACCTGTGACTCCAACTTCAAGGAACTTTGAAGCTGCACTCCAAGGTCTCTTTGTTCAGCAACACTCCCCAGGACTTTACCATTACGTCTATAAGTCCTACTATTAGTTGCCTTTCCAAAATGCACCTTACATATAACTGCCACTCCTCAACTCATTGGCCCACTTGATCAAGATCCCATTGTACTCTGATGAGGTAATATTCTTTGCTGCCCACAGCATCTTCAATTTTGGTGTTATCTGCAAACTTACTAACTATACCTCCTATGCTGACATGCAAATAATTTATATAAGTGACAAGACATAGTGGAACCAGCACCGATCCTTGTGGCACTCCACTGGTCACAGGCCTCCAGTCTGAAAAGCAGCTCTCCACGACAACCCTCTGTCTTCTACCTTCGAGCCAGTTCTGTAACCATATGGCTAGTTTCCCCTGTATTCCATGTGATCTAACCTTGCTAGCCAGTCTACCATGAGGAACCTTGTTAAGTGCCTTAGATCACATCCTGTCCTTATCAATCCTCTTTGTTACTTTTTCAAAAAAGTCAATCAAGTTAGTGAGACATGATTTCTCACGCACAAAGCCATGTTGACTATTCTTAATCAGTCCTTGCCTTTCTAAACACAAGCAAATCCTATCCCCCAGGATTCCCTCCAACAACTTGCCCACCACCAAGGTAAGGCTCACTAGTCTTTAGTTCCATGGCTTTTCTTTACCACTTTTCTTAAATAGTGGCACCACATTAGCAAATCTCCAATCTTCCAGAAGCTGCAAAATGCCTGTGACTATCAATGACACAAATATCTCAGCAAGGGGCCCAGCAATCACTTCCCTAGCTTCCTGCAGAGGTCTAGGGTACAGCTGATCAGGTCTTGGGGATTTATCCAATTTTATGCATTTCAAGACATCCAGCACTTTCTCCTGTGTAGTATGGACATTTTTCAAGGTGTCACCATTTACTTCCCTCCATTCTATATCTTCCATGTCCTTCTCCACAGTAAACACTTATGCAAAATACTCGTTTAGTATCTCGCCAATCTGCTGCGGCTCCACACATAGGCTGCCTTGCTGGTCTTTGAGGGGCCCTATTCTCTCCCTAGATACCCTTTTGTCTTTAATGTATTTACAAAAAACTCTTTGGATTCTCCTTAATTCTATTTGCCAAAGCTATCTCATGTCTCCTTTTTGCCCTCCTGATTTCCATCTCAAGTATACTCCTACTGCCTTTATACTCTTCTGAGGATTCACTTGATTTCTGGCGTATGTTTCCTTCTGTTTTTTAACCAAAACCTGAATTTCTTTTGTCATTCAGCATTCCCTATATCTACCAGCCTTTCCTTTCTCCCTAACAGGAACATACTGTCTCTGGACTATCGGTATCTCATTTTTGAAGGGTTCCCATTTTCCAGCTGTCCCTTTACCTGTGAACATCTGCCCCCAATCAACTTTTGAAAGTTCTTACCTAATACCATCAAAATTGGCCTTCCTCCAATTTAGAACTTTAATTTTTAGATCCAGTCTATCCTTTTCCATCACTATTTTAAAATTAATAGAATTATGGTCGCTGGCCCCAAACTGCTCCCCCACTGACACCTCAGTCACTTGCCCTGCCTTATTTGCCAAAAGTAGGTCATGTTTTGCAGCTTCACTAGTAGATATATCCACATAGTTAATCAGAAAGTTTTTGTATACACTTAACAGATTTCTCTCCATCTAACCCTTAACACTATGGCAGTCCCAGTCTATGTTTGGAAAGTCAAAACCCCCAACCATTACTACTCTGTTATTGTTACAGATAACTGACATCTCCTTACAGATTTGTTTCTCAATTTCACACTGACTATTAGGGGGATCTATAATACAATCTCAAGAAGATGATCATCCCTTTCTTATTTCTCAGTTCCACCCAAATAACTTCTCTTGACATATTCCGAGGAATATCTTCCCTTAGTACAGCCGTAATGTTGTCTCTTATCAAAAATGCCACTCCCCCTCCTCTTTTGTTCCCCCTTCCTATCCTTCCTATAGCATTTGTATCCTGAAACATAAAGCCACCAGTCCTGTCCATCCCTGAGCCACATTTCTGTAATTGCTATGATATCCCAGTTCCATGTTCCTAACCATGCCGAGTTCATCTGCCTTCCCTGTTAGGCCTCTTGCATTGAAAAAATTCAGTTCAATTTATCAGTCCTATCTTGTTCTCTGCTTTGTCCCTGCCTGCTCTGATTGTTTGTCTTGCTTCTGTTCTCAACTGTATCAGTCTCAGATTGATCTCTTTCCTCACTATCTCCCTACTATCTCCCAGCTCCCCCTGCACCCCTCCCCCCCACCCCCCATCCAAATCCTCCCGAGCAGATCGAGCAAATCTCTCTGCCAGTATATTAGTCCCCTTCCAATTTAGGTGCAATCCGTCTTTCTTATAAAGAAGAGATCCCAATGACCCAATAATGTGAATCCTTCTCCCCTGCACCAGCTCCTCAGCCACACATTTATCTGCTCTATCCTCCTATTCCAACTCCCACAAGCTCATAATACTGGGAATAATCCAGATATTCCTCGTCTTGAGGGCCTCCATTTAAGAATTCCTGCCTAACTTTCTATATTCTTGCTTCAGAATCTCATCCTTTTTCCTTCCTATGTCATTAATTCCAATGTGCACAATGATCTCCTATTGGTCCCTTTCCTTTTGAGAACATTCTGCACCCTCTCTGAGACATCCTTGATCCTGGCAACGGGGAGGCAACACACCATTCTGATTTCTTGCTGCTGGCCACAGAAATGTCTGTCTGTGCCTCTGACTAGAGAGTCTCCTACCACAATCAATCACTTGGAACCTGACATACCCTTCATTACATTCGAGCCAGTCTCGGTACAAGAAACTTGGCTGTTCATGCTACATTACCCTGAAAGTCCATCACCCCCTTCATTTTCCAAAACAACATACTTGTTTGAGACAGGGATAGCCACAGGACACTCCTGCACTACTTGCCTCCCTCTCCTACCTTTCCTGGCAGTAACCATCTACCTGACTGTATCTGTGGTGTTTCTCCCTTCCTATAGCTATCATCCATCATACCCCCCCGCTCCTGTAAATTCCTCATTGTCTTTAACTGCTGCTCCAACTGATGCATGTAATCTGATAGGATTCGCAACTAAAGACACTTCCTGCAGACATAATCATCAGTAACATGGAAACTCTGCTTAATCTCCCACATCCAACAGGACCTGGCAACAAATACTACAGATTACAGCCCCATTCTGTTGTCCTATTCGAGTCTTCAAGGTGTTAACAGGAAAAGACAGGGTAAATAAACTATTTCCGGTAGTTGGAGATTCTCAAACTAATAATCCTTAACAATCTAACAGATTCAGAAAGTAACACCATCTTACTGCTGTGAAAATACTGCTCAAGGCTAACTTGTTACCGATGTTATATATTTTTAAAATTTAATCAAGAGACAGATCTCAATAAAACATATAACCAAAAAAAAACTCACTCTACTCTCTAATGTCGATTTATTGCAAGGTTACATTTTAAGAACTATGCACTTATCTTCTCCTATGCTAAGAGCTATCCCATACAGGTTCCTCCTAGGACAACAGTGAATTTTGCTGTCTGTTAATTTTTCTTAGACACACTCCGATGTCCTGAGATTCTTGATCTCAAACAGCAAAGACAGTAGCTGTGAAGATTCACAGGTGTGTCAGTTAGCAGTGTAGGTTTTTTTTCCTCTGACCATGTGATCTCTACCATTGTCTCTCTTCCTCCTTTTTAAAGTGCCTTTGTTTTGATCTTCCACACACCCCTCACCTCCCCCCAGGGTAAATAGTTCAGTGTAATACTAACAAGGGGAGAAGGGCTTAGCAACACGGTGTCTTATGACACAGAAAATGTTAGACCGAAAAGCTTCTTTTGAAAGGCAGTTTTTGCAGGTTTGTTTCAGAGACATGTAGTCATTTAGAGAGAAATAGCCTGTAACAGGAGCACTGCAGTTTAGCATTCACCAAAGCAATCAGGACAGAAGAAAATTCCTGAGTAGCTTAATGTCAGTAATAGAAAAGCTTCAAAATCAGAAAGCTGTGGAAGACAAAATTTAAGAAGAACATTAAGAATAAAGCGAGTTGTGTTAGTAGGTTGCTTAAGGATCTTAGAAAGAGATATTAACTAAAAATACAACTTCAAGTGAACACAGAAATCTTCTGAAAAGAATACAATTACAATCATGCCAACTGAACAAGAAACTTCAAAATGGAGATACAATGTCCCTTCATTGAGGTTTGAGTATCTTTAATGGTGTTGTTGAGGGGAAAAGTCTTGAATCTTTAATTCTGGTATTTGTAATAAGTTTACTTCAAATAGTTCTTGTACAGTATAATTTGGTTGATAATTTTAATTTTGGGATTTGACTTATTCAGTATTACCATCAGCTCGCATCATAACTGTTCAATTGTTACATACCTATGAATCAGATATCTTATAAACCAGTGTTTACACTGGTATACAGTAATTAGGTGGTCTTACATTGGGTTTTATGATGTAGTAGGCAGTTGGTATATTCGTGTGAGTTTTGCTCAGTCTACAATAACGTAAAAGTAAAAGCCTATCAGATTGCAATTAAATGGTGACTGGTTCTAATAAATCCAATAATCCCAGCTGACAGCTTGGTGGATCTGCTGAGATAACTTTAATGACACTGTGGCTCTGCACATCAACAGTTAAATGCCATGTCAATCAATCCAATATATGTCCTCCAATTTTCGAGGAGGTGAAAATCTGCAGAATCCCCAGTAAGCTAGCAGGAATCTCTGCTGTTTGCCCTTTACAAAAAGTTATGAGGTTGGGCAAGTTTCCCTTTTAGGACAGGAGTAGGCTATTCAGCCCCTCGAGCCTGTTCCCCCATTCAATGGCAGATCTGTGGCCTAACTCCGTATGCCCGTCTTTGGCCCATATCCCTTAAAACCTTTGCTGAACAAAAATCTATCTATCTCAGATTTAAAATTAACAACTCGTCCAGCAACAACTGCCATTTTTGGAAGAGAGTTCCAAACAACTACCACCTCTTGTGTGCAGAAGTACTTCCTACCATCTCTCCAAAACAAGCTGGCCTTAATTCTCAGAATATGCCTCCTAGTTTCAGAATCCTCAACTACCAGAAATAGTTTATTTACCCTGGCTTTTCCTGTTAAAACCTTGATAACCTCGAATAGGACCACAGAATGGGGCTGTAAACTGTAGTACTGGTTGCCAGGTGCTCCCACAAATCACAGGTTTATCAAAAGCATATAAACAAACCTGACTTCACAGCAAGGTGGAGGTGAAGTCAAGGCCTTCAATTCCACATGGTCACCTTTCCATCATACCGTGAGTTTGTAAACCTGGCTTCACCCAGCATCTCAGCCAATGATCTGCCCAGCTGAATGGCTTATTAGTATAGAACCTTGCAACACTACAAAAGCACACTGTAAGTTACATTGTGCATTTTGTCCACTTGCATCTATAAGGCACAGATTTACCAGCAGATGGATTGAAAAGTGATTTAAAAGGATCCATATTTTAACAACACCTGCAACTCTTATCTTTATTATTGTTTTTGGCTGAATCTCATTCTTTCCACCCAAGAACTTCATAATCGCAATGATGATGGTGAAAAATAGGAAACGTTGCTTTAGCTATGAAACCTTTGGAAGATCTTTTTTCTGCAGAAAGAATTTTCTGTTGGGAGATTTAGGGACAGACTTAGGGTGCCTTAGATACCCACATACTGATCTCACCGAATAACCATCTCATCAAATGAAAATTAATCTTGAATCAATCATATGAATATATTTTTCTTTGAAAGAATGTTTTCTCTGATCTTTGATCATGCATTAACACTATTTTACTGCTGAATATAGCATTGTCTATGCTCAGTCTACCACCTTTGTTGTGTATTAGAACCATCATCTCTTATTCCAACACTGGCAATACTGGATGCAAAGTTTCAGAGTAGGTTTTGCAATCACAGATGACAAAAAAAAAATAAAAACCTTCATTTCTCCAGGAAGAATTAGAAAATATTTCAGAGGTACTTACACCTGAGCAGAATGACAGAGTCAATAAAAAAAAAACTGTACTAACCACCCACTCCCTGTCCAATAAAAAATAGAAAACACAAAACAGTTGTCTTCTGTTGCATTAAGCAAAAAAAAACTGAGGCAATGGCTAAATATTGAATACAGCTGAGGCAATTAATAACCAAATGTGATTATGGTGAATTTAAACATGTCAAATAGGAAACCAAAGCAGAACTAATTGAAATACAAATAAAAAGTGATGCATAAAATAGCAAGTCTGGCAGCACCTGTGAAGACAGTAACAGAGTTAACATAGAGCCATTGGAACTGAAGGGGCTTGGAAAACTGATGTTTTTTTGCTGTTGGTTAAGTAGGAGAAATAAGTGGAACTTTACTCCTGGATACTATAGGGCTGGCTATGTGATCCCAATGAAATAGAGCAGGAGATGATTAACTATGAGCACAAAGTTAACCAAGTTTACTCTCTTTACTCAGAGAGTGGTAAGAGCGTGGAATGTCCTACCTGCCAATGTAGTTAACTCAGCCACATTAGGGAGATTTAAACATCCTTGGATAAGCACATGGATGATAAGGGGATAGTGTAGGGAGATGAGCTGAGAATAGTTCACAGGTCAGCGCAACATCGAGGGCCGAAAGGCCTGTACTGCGCTATATTGGTCTATGTTCTATGTTCTATAAATGGTGAGGGTGCCCAGAGCAAAAGGCAAAGGGAATGATAATAGTTGAAAAACAATAAATGTAGGTGCAAAATAGCTGTTAATGTTCGGAGTGAATAGTAAAAAATAGGTCACCTCTGCTGACAGCAAACACCCAGGATGGGGACAGGAGGATCCTGAAGGAACTGGGTGTCATCAAAATGAAACACAGAGTTTATGATCTAAATTTGCTGGACTCATTGTTGAGTCCAGAAGGCTGTAAGGTGCCTTAGCAGAAAATGAGATGCTATTCCTTTAACTTGTGAATGGATTTCACTGGAAAACTGCAATAGGCCTTGAACAGAAATATTAACATGACAGCAGGATTGTATTGAAACTGTGAACAAATGAAGGTTGGGGTCATTCCTACAGAGTGAAGAAGTCCTGCTAAGCTGTTACCATGTATGTGTTTAGTCTTGATGAAGTAGAAGAGAGCTAACTAACTGATGGTCATCTTTCTAGTCAATTACATTGAAACTCAATAAAAAAGGAAAGAAAAACAAAAAAAAGCCAGAAAGCTATCCAAGTTAGCAAGATTCCTATCACTTTCAGAGTCCAGAGCTACTAATTTTGTGGCTGCCAACAGTAACCATCAAACTCCTGTGACCACTGTCTCATTAATCATATATCAAACTCACAATTACTACCATCTAGGAGGACAATGGTAGATGATACTTTGGAACACCACCACTCGCAACTTTTCCTCACATCACTCATCATCTTAACCTAGAAATATATCACTGTTCCTTCTGTATTGCTGGATCAAAATCCTGGAACTCCCTCCCTAACAACATTGTCAATACACCTAAGCCAAATGGACTGCAGTGGTTCAAGAAGGAAGCTCACCACCACCTTCTCAAGGGCAACTAATATGCCCTCATCCATTGAGTTAATTAAGAATAACGTGATTGGAAAGCACCAACAATGCAACAAAAGCAGTCTCATAAATAAGAGTTACAACTTGTACAAAGAATGGTTCCATTTTGACAGTTCTTACCACACTGGATAAAGTATCCTGCTCATGACAAACAGTCAAGAAAAACCCAAGCATTTTGCTCATGTTTGCTACTCATCAGAAAATCAACTAATTCTCATTCAAACAGAGGGTACCAGTTAGGTGTACCACGTGAAAAGGGAAGGTACACGTCTTTAATGTAAAAACTGATGACCCCGAATAGGTGTCATTCTTCAAAGCACTGAAAACACTATGTAGAAGCAGTGAATTTGATTTTGATGTTTACATCTCAGATAAAGCACAAATTAAATGAGGATACATATGCCTGATGACAGGCAATACCATACTCATGAGAAAAAATATCCATCCTGCCTAAGTGACTATTATGAAGTGAACTACTTTCATCTGCTGAACAAATCATTCATTTCATTACAGACGTTGGAGTGCATTGTTAAATTAGTTGAAATATTCGAATAGCATGACTAGTGAAGTTGGAATATTTGGGCTATAATTATTGTTCACACTTTGGAAAGAAACATTCGCAACATGTTAGATGTCTCATCTGATAAAGTGTCAAGGTTTGCAGCATATTAAAAATTGCATTGTACATTTTGTCCACTTGGAAGTTACAGTGGACCCATGTCCCAGTAGAAAAAATGAAAAAGCTTTAAAAGGATCAGTAGTTAAACAGGAGGCGGAACAGTTATGTTTCTTACTGACTGTGGCTGTTTCTGCAGAAGACCTACACCCTCATCTACTCCTGTACTACTAGTCTTGCAGGAGCTAGATAAAGGCTCTACCATTGATAAAGCAGTGAGGTACCTCCATAGAATTCACCATAATCCAAAAGGACCAGAAGATGCTCTCTCATTAGAGAGTGATGTTTGGAGATGAGTTTAATCTGACAGTCATCATGCCTCAGGTGATGTTGAAGTTGAGAAGACAGAGGCTTAATGGTGACAGCCAGTACAGGGATAAAATCCTACTGTCGGCATCAGTCTGCATCACAAACCAGCCATCCAACTAACTGAGCTAACATTAGGATTATATGGGTCTTCTTCCTAAGGCCAGCCATCCTATTCTGTTTCCGTTGGAATTATAATTAAATTGTTCTGGAATTGCCATATGTTTGTGATCAGCCATACATGTGTGGCCAGTGGGAAAGCAACCCCGAGATAAAGCAGGTTTTAACATGAAATTGAAGTTTTAAGAAAGGTAAATAGCAGGTGGAGCTGAAGCAGATTTATTTCAAATAATGAGCGAACGTTTTAAATTTATTTTGAGATATAAGAAAGCATATAAAGCACTTACCTTGACAGGTAAAACACTTGACATGAAAGTGATTATTATGAACCCGCACGACCTCTCCTTTGCACACTCCTCCACATCTGTAACATCGTATGCTTGTGGGCACACCTCCAAGACTATACGAATTCTGCTGGTAGGGTACTGCTGAAACAAAAAAAAAATTCCAATTAGAAAAAAACTGCAGATGCTGGAAGTCAGAGTTGAATAAAAGAAAAGCTGGCAAGGCACAGCAGATCAGGCAGCATTGGAGGAGCAGAAAAGTCCATGTTTTGGGTTGGAACCCTTCATCAATATCAATTAGGAAAAGACTATGTACTGTCTCCAGTTCAAGTAGTCCAAAAGGAGCAGTCACATTAGTTGTGCATTACCTTCAACATCCCTGTCTTCTGAAATGTAACCACTACTGCTACCTTCTATAAAACGGGTTAAAGTCAAGCAACTTCTGTCGTGGTTGCTTACTCATCTTACTATTTTTCATAACAGAATGACATAAATTATGAGAGCTTTTCATCACCAAACTATTTGTTGTGGTAGGTGGATGACTTATTCTTAGTTGCTGAAACAGTTGATGAGCACCTTAAATTATTAAATCAGTTCTTGTTATTGAGAACAGGTTTGCAAGTTTCAGCTGATGCAAGAAAAGGTTGTTATCCTGGGAGTCTCAATGATGCCACGGGGTCTGAGTAAATATGTTACATTTTTTGATGGCAATCAGGTCTACTCTTCAGAGAACAGCAGGGATTTTACTTTATCAGGATGTGACTGGAAGATTAATGAGAGTTCCAGATCATTTGACATCACCTAGAACAAAGTCTGCTTACAAATTAATCATACATCTCTAAATGCTTGTGATAGACTATAGAATTTATGCCAAAAGGCAATTAATTTGTTGCAGTGAATAGTTGGAAATTGAAAGATTAGGATTAAGGTATTTTGATGTTAAGTGGAAGGGTCATTCCAATGGCCCATTAACTCAATTATCTATTTACACGGGAAGGGTGGGGAGGGCTACCAGTTTCTGCGTTAACCTCGTGCTCCCTGTAGCATGAAGGTGAGCTCAGGGATGGGTGTGAAGGTGATGGGCTCGCCACCTGGCCTATAACCTGCCCACCTGTCAAAAACACATCTGATGAATGCATGTAATATCCAAGCTATAGTTATTGAATTCATTTTAATATTTCTATTTGGATGATCAGATTTGAATTACTCAGCATATGTAATGTGACTATTACTGCTACATTTTCGTGAGATTGCTCAGTTAGGAACTGGAGTCTACATGGTAATTGCATATCCCAAAACCTTTTGTCTAAAATGTCACAACATAAACAAGATCAAATGCACAAAATGGAGAGATTAAATTAATCAAGGAAAAATGAACATAAGAAAACATTACATCTATATATAAACTTATAGAACAGAAATTGATAAGGATGTAGGAACAGCAGTTTTATTAATCTTTAAGTCATTTACTCACCATAAGACAGTAGATACTGCAGCTAGCACTGAACTAAATTATCACAAGAGTAGACTCCATGTTGGAGAGTTGCATTACAAAACTGACCAATTTTCAGTATTGTGTTCTCCAGCTTTGATTAATGAGGCACAGGCAAGTTATGTGGATGTGATGGACAGACAAAGCCAAAAGCGTTAGCTGGCACCAGAGAAGTGAATGAGGAAATCTGACTAAGCATCAGAGTTTCAGCATTAAAAGAAGTCATCCGAGAGGGAACTTTGCCGAGATGCATAAGACAAGATATGATGGAAAGAAAAGCAATCTAAAGCTCCATTTAAACTTAAAACATGAAGTTAGAACAAGGACGTACAGAATGAAATTCAGTCTTATGTCAGGAAGCTTTTCAGATAAACAACATTCAACCTGTGAGAGTCAGAGCAGTAGAATCAAAATAAGCTTGCAATAATTAAAAAAAATTTGATGATGTAATAGGTTATAGGTTTGTTTTGTACAGATGCATGAGGTTGAGCCAAATGTCTTCCCCATTTTTATCTTTTATGCTCAGTGATTGCATTATATCAAATTTCTGGCATGTGGATGACTGTAAGCAAAGTTTAAAACTTCAAATATAATGAGCCATTGTTTATTATAGTAGGCCACCTCACAGCATCTGATGTAAATTAAATTTACCTTTGCATGCTTAGCTTTTATATTTTTACATTACATACTGCATCATTGCTAATTAAAGAGGTCCACCATTTCTCAAAGTATTAAACATGGCATAGATTTAACACTAAGTTATTCATTGCAGCCTCACTTAATTTATCTGCAATACAAATTGTGTAACATTTCTTGCATGAAGAATTATTGCAAATGAAGTCAGCATTTTGATTGTGAAGTAACCAGTAGTTAACATTCTGTTTAATCATTACTCTAGGATTTGTCAAGACCTGCAAAACTTAGTTTGCACTGTAATTAAAAATGCATTTTGTGACATACAACAATAATTTTTAAGTGCTAATATGTGTGCAAAACAACACTGCACAATTCCCAAGAGAATGCCAAATATTTTGCTTGGTAATGCACATTATGTTACAGACCTGGAATAGTGCAATAAAAATATGCAACTGTATTAACTTTCTTTACCTTGTTGTTGTGAATGTCTGATTCCATTACTCGTGCATTTTGGAGATATATCATTTAGTTTTAGGAATATAACATATGTTTTGCTGTCTAAGGTAATGGTTTTGAAAAGTTTAATGTTGGAGACTGCATTAAGCTCCACCCAATTTGATAATGCTAAACTGCTTTTATTAGACTGCTGAATGGACCTCTCTAACTTCAAATAATGTTGATCCTATTAATGGTAATCTTGCTTCGTGCACCTCCTGTGCAGCTATAACAGTATATGCCTCCCTCTGTCTAAGCACCCTATAATATGTATGTCCTTGCTTGCCTGATCTGCCTGTACTGCTCAATAAACAGAACTTTTCACTGTACTTAGGTAAATGTGATTACATTAAATCAAATGAAATCAAATAGTTTGGGAGGGGATAAGGCAAAATATCTTAGGATCTCATGGAATGCCAACCAAATCCATATATTTCATAGAATTGTAAAATCCTTACCATTTGGGCCAAAACGTCGTCACAGACTTATTAACAAGGTCGAACAAAATAACATAATTAGTACCAGATTGCTATCATGCAATAAACTAGGTATTGTTCAAGCAAAAGCATCTTGTCTTTAAGACTCAATAGTGGATGATCATCTACCAACATAAAGCTGCCCTTAGACCCAATCAAAGAAAGAAGATTTGTGGTAACATCTTTGTACTCACACATACCACATGGTGATCAGCGCTAGCATTATTGCTATCAATACAATGGTGAAAATTCCATTCAATTGAGAAGATTTCCTTAAGAGAAAAGTGAATTTATATCTCTATGGTCTTTACCACATTAAGAGCTAGTTACACAAATTGTCAACACTTGCAACTGGATGTATTAATTAGCAATCAACTGGAAGTCGTGAAAAGCCAACAGGGGAGAAACAGTGTTTGAAGCTAAAGCCGTTACTTCTGATCTGGTAGGAAACAAGAAAATGTAGACTAGAAAGACCTAACCCTACTTGACAGGTACAAATTTCTTCTAGAAATCAGAATCTAAAAGGAGCATTCCAAGTTAGAGGTTCAGCTAGACATTAAATTTATTGGAGTTCTGTGAGTAATGTTAGAAGTCCCTACAGGTTGAGGACATTGCATTAGATTGCAGCATTGAGATACTGCAGAATTAAACACTTTAAAGTAAGAAGAAAAAAATGTCACATTAGAAAGACATGGCAAGCTACATAATTGCACAGATAATATTTAATATCAGAGATAGGCCAAACAACACAGGACTGAACATTTTGGAGAAACACGTCTTAAAAGACATCCAAGCTAAAATATTCAACCATTAACTGAAAAAACAAATACATCAGTACATCCCAAAAGTTTCAGACTGTGATTCCTTTTCAATCATTCAAAATTGCTAAAAATTGTCTGTGAGAACTTTGAGAGGAGGGTGGAGGACTGGGAAAACCGTGAGCAGGATGTAGGGAAGAGGAGACCTATGAGAGTGATGGGAGGGATGGAGTTACATGTTGGGTATTGTTACCTCTGAGCCTGTGACCCAAAACTCAGCTTGTAGCCCCAATGTTTGGTCATGATCTCAATTTTAGAAGACCAGAAGCCCATGATTAGACATCAGTAGGGCCTCGAGTAGATGGCATTGTAAACTGCCAAAACATAAAAGTTACTTTTGAAGAAACTTTTATTCAAACTTTTGATAATTAATTTAGCTGAGAACAAATAAAGTTCTAGAAACTGCATTATTTAACAGAAGGTATCAGAATTCAGGAAAATGTTTGCAGTGATATATCACCATTACCAAGACAGTTGTCAGAATCTTGCATGAATTATTTGCTACAAATGAGATCCTGGAAGTGGTCATATCAGACAACAGTTTGCTAATAAGCCTTTCAAATAGTTTCTTAAAAAAATTGATAGGATCTGGGCACTGTTCACAAAATGAGGGGTTTTTTGCCTTTCCTACTGACTTGCTCGTTGGACCATTTATGAGGCTTATTACTGTCCGGAGTCACGTGAAGGCCTGACCAGAGAAGGTTGGCAAATTTCCCTTCTTAGAGTACATGAGTAAACTAGACATGCTTTTACAACAATCAATAGCAGTTTCATGGCATCAATACTTGAAACTGGCTATCTATTCCAGATTTGAATTTAAATGCATTCAAATTTGGGATTTGAATCAAGTGGCCCTCAGAGGGTGATCCCAGGTCTTTGAATGTTAGTCAAGTAATATTACCAACATGCCACTTCCTCTCCTTGCAAGTAACAAGCTTTCCGCAAAACAAGAGTCAAAACAGGAGAGGCAAGCATGGTTCCAGATAGTTAAATTACTTTTGAAGAAAAATACTCACTTTTATTCAGTCTTGTTAAACTACTGGTCTATCTTGTCCCCATATGGTTTATTGCCATAAGAATTACTGATAGATTAACAAAAAAATTGAAGTCTCAATTCCCAAGAGAGAAAGTGAGGGCTGCAGATGCTGGCGATCAGAGCTGAAAATGTGTTGCTGGAAAAGCACAGCAGGTCAGGCAGCATCCAAGGAACAGGAGAATCGACGTTTCGGGCATAAGCCTGAAGAAGGGCTTATGCCCGAAACGTCGATTCTCCTGTTCCTTGGATGCTGCCTGACCTGCTGCGCTTTTCCAGCAACACATTTTCAGTCTCAATTCCCTAGCCTACCAAAGAGGTTAACTCCTCCACAGTTTAGTTCACTGGAATATAAGAATGGTTGCAAGAAGGAGTAGTCTTACTGGGAGCAGCAGGTTAGATACTATTGCAGGTGTCATTATGCACATGAATGCCACACTTAGGTCAAGGGCAAGTATGGATAAGGAGCATTAATATGGATAGTTCAAGAAGCAGTGGGCTATCAGTATCCGTATCTTATCTACATATCTATTGGGGTTGTACAGAGGAAGGGTGAAACCAATTTCCTTTTTCTTTATTTATTCACGAGGTGATAGCATCTTTGGCTAGGCCAACATTTATTGCCCATCCCTTATTGCCCTGACAGCAGTTAAGAGTCAACCATGTTGCTGCGGGTCTGGATACACATGTAGACCTGACCAGGTAAGGATGGCAGTTTCCTTCCCTAAAGAACATTAGTGAACCTGATGGGTTTTTCCTGACAATCGACAATGGATTCATGGTCATTATTAAACTCTTAATTCCAGATATCTATTGAATTCAAATTCCACCATCTGCCAGGTGGGAATGGAACATTACCTGGGTCTCTGGATTAATAATCTAGCGATAATACCACGAGGCCATCACCTCCCCATAAGGGGAGTTTCATTGATGAACCCAATAGGAATGTCATAATCACAATGGCCTAAAGAATGAACAAAGTCAAGTTAGAGTCATAGAGATGTACAACACAGAAACAGACCCTTCAGTCCAACTCATCCGTGCTGAACAGATATCCTAACCCAATTTAGTACCATTTGCAAGCACTTGGTCCATATCCCTCTAAACCCTTCCTATTCATATGCCCTTCCAGATGCTTTTTAAATAATGCAATTGTACCAGCCTCCACCACTTCCTCTGGCAGCTCGTTCCATACACGCACCACCCTCTATGTGAAAAGGTTGCCCCTTAGGTCTCTTTTATATCTTTCCCCTCTCACCCTATATCTATGCCCTGCAGTTCTGGACTTCCACACCCCAGGGAAAAGACCTTGTCTATTTATCCTATTCATGCCCCTCATGATTTTATAAACCTCTATAACCTCACCCCTCAACCTTCAACATTCCAAGGAAAACAGCCCCAGTCTAATCAACCTCCCCCTATAGCTCAAATCCTCCAACCCTGGCAACATCTGATCAAGATCCTGTTGTACTCTCAGGTGACCTTCTTCGCTGTCCACTACACCTAAGTGAGACAAGAAAACGTGGAATATTGGACACTGGCAACTGTAAGATATTTGGATAGTCCCACAGATGCAAAGTAAATAGAATAGGCAGCAGACCTAAAACATTAACTTTGTTTTCTTCCCAGAGATTTCTTTTGTCAGAAATTTCTGTTCTTGTGTCACAGAATTCATGAATGTCCATTTATGAACAAAACAGGTAAAATGTCTTCCTATCTAAACAGTTTTGAATTTGAAATTTTAAATCTGGATTACCAGAGCAGAATTTTGAAACTTCTCACTTCCTACAGATGTGGTAAATGATCATTTTTCTGCATATCTTGAAATTTGATTCAATGGGCTTAGCCTAAAGTTGCAATCATTTTTATTCTGCAGAATATATTAATGCACCCAAATTGCAAAAAACCTTAAACGCATTAATATATAATGAAGACTAACTAATCTATCATTTTAACAAAGTAGTGAAAAGACATTACTTGTGTTGACTGCACCAGAATGGGAGTTGTATGCAAATTGTGTCACTTCGGATCGACAGCATCAGATCTCTGACTCAAAAAGTGTGGCGCTGGAAAAGCACAGCTGGTCAGACAGCATCCAAGCAGCAGGAGAGCAGACATTTCGAGCATAGGCATGGACAGAACATCTAAGGACTACATGGAGAGCAGATATCTATCCACAGGTCTCCTCATTGTCTTAGTAAGGATGCCTGACAAACTAATATAACTTTTACTGAGTTGTATCATACAGTAAATCATATTTGTTAAGACAAGTACCACTCCCTGTTAAGACTCAGTAGTGGCTGGATCCTCAATCACTGTAAACCAATTAGGTGCTTAGAACAAGTTAAAAGAAAAAAGACTGGTGGCAGCATCCTTATGTTTGCAAATACCACAATTTGGAGATTAAAGAGATAAATATAAGTTAAATGGAAACACTTGGTTTAGGAACTGGTAAACAAACCTGCAATAATTACAGTTCAAAGTGTTTATTTCATGAAGTTAGCATTAGAACAGAGAAGATTTTAGCCATGGATAGCTCACTTCTAGATTTGTGACGAAACTGGAAATCTATACTTACCTAAGTAAAAGGCTTAGATTGTTAATTGAGTTTCAGTTGAAAAGATGGTAAAAGCTATTTGTAATAAAGGAGTTTGTTGGTAGAAAGAGTAAATTAAGAAGAATTTCCCTGACTTTATCAAAAATTTAAATTATTCAAGTGGGTCTCAGGAGCTCAGAGTTAATTTATGTAAATTGCTGTTTGGAACACACCAGGCATGTCCCATTGTCATGGAAATAGATTATAGCATACTACCCATCTGTATGGATTTATCTGTATTTTGTTCACAGACACAACTTGTTCCCTTTTGGTCTTCTGTGGTTTTTCATTGACAGTGGCAAAGGAGCAAGAGATAAAAACATACACCTTGAATTATATATCTGTTCAAAAATGCTATTAATCAGGTTATACCTGATTAATATATGATACATGAAGCAGCAAAACCAATTAGAAAAAAAAACACATGCAATTTATTTTATTGATCAAATTCCACAATTAAGTACAGGTAGTTCTCCTATAACGCCATAGTTGTGTTCCAGGGAAACCTCACTTAATAAAAAATTGCTTATTATAATTAATGGGGTCTATATGAAAATTGGGCTTAGGGACAGACCAGCAAAAATATCACTCACGATCGCTCAGAAATCACCCAAAAGTCTAACACAAAGTATAGCACACCCTGAATGAAGGTATGGATCATATTTATCAATGAAACAAAAGTAAATCTAACACAGTACATTTTTAAAATATAATTAATGAAGGGGTAATGGACAACATGGTGTGTAAGATAGACTCTCTCATTCCTATTAAGTGAGTTTCATCATGTATTCTCTCTTTATGCTCAAAACGCTTTATAATATCTAGCTTATCTTCCAGTGTTATAGCCTTTCTTTTGCGTTCACCACCCGCAATTTTATCACCAGGACCTTTCTTGCTAACACTCTTGTCACTATGCCCCTCCATATTTTTTTTTAAAAAAAGGATAATTTTGGAGTTGTGTATCTTTCACAGGAAGCTGCTCAATGCATCTCTCTCAGAAAGCTGCTCTCCTTACTGTACCTCTCACAGAGAGCTGCTCTGTTAGCAGCTGACACTGGCACATGCGCAGAATGAAGCGCAGGAAATGATCACTGCTCGAATCGCGCTATTGAAAACTGAGGTAAGCATTATCAAAAATACCCTTCCTTAATTCCTCAGCGACGTTACGAGCAAATCGTGCTGCCGGAACGTGCATTATCCAAGAACTACCTGTAATGTGGTATATGAATTTCAGTGCCAGAATGATGTCAGGTATGAGACTGCATGTCCTAAAGATTGGCAATTATACCAAACTGCACATACATTCATCTGTTCATTGCTCAGTACTGACTCTATCCAGCCACTCTGGGCTTGCAAAAGCCACAACACAATTTATCATATTAGATGTGATTCTGCAATTGAACAATGTTGGCTGGATAATCCTGAGTGTGTGAAGAATACAGCAAAAAACAATTTAGGATTAATTGTCAGGCTCACAGAAAGGTGTACTTGTGTGTTCTGGAAGTTACATATATTAATACACGGAGGCCTATTCGTTATAGACAGAAGCACATAAAAGTGGAGTCACAAGTAGATAGGATAGTGAAGAAGGCATTTTGATATAATTTCTTTTATTGGTCAGAGTGTTGAGTATAGGATTTGGGAGGTCATGTTGCAGCAGTACAGGACGTTGGTTATGTCACTTTTGGAATATTGTGTGCAATTCTGGTCTCCCTCCTATCGGAAGGCTGTTGTAATACTTGAAAAACTTCAGAAAGGATTCACAGGGATGTCATTAGGGTTACATGGTTTGAACTATAGGGAGAGGATGAATAGGCTGGGGCTGTTTTCCGTGCAGCATTGGAGGCTGAGGGGTGACCTTAAAGAGATTTATAAAATCATGAGGGCCATGGATAGCCAAGGACTTTTCCCTGGAGTAATGGAATGATGGCAAATGGGATTAGATTAATTTAGGATATCTGGTTGGCATGGACAAGTAGGACAGAAGGGTCTGATTTTGACCTGTACATCTCTATGACTGTATGACTCTAAACACACAGTACTGTTTCAACTCAACAAAATAGGTGGCAGACATCCACTGGCTTATTTCTCAGGGCAAGGGTCCTCACCAATCACAGTCAATGTGCCTGTTTTGAAATCTAGGCAAAACCAGGCAATTAATTGTCAATTATCATTAACTGCTGCATTTTCAATGGCATCACTTGTACCAATCAGAGTCCACTTGTCAACCAATCAGCACTGTGCACTATTCATAATGCCGTTGGATTGTGGTGTCAGTGGAAGTGCTTTTCATTGTGTTTTACTGTTTTTTTTCACTGTAAAATGCACGTGACAATAAAATCGTTCATTCATTCATTCAAGTGATGAAATTTGGTTTTCCCCTTTATTGGTATTCCTGTGAATTACTCAGCAAGATGAAAAGCTTCAATAAATGTCTTTTTTCAGCAATACTCTAAATTACTAGTCTAGCTTATATAGTTCTCTTCCCTTTACATTTCAAAATGCAGGCTCTGCACAACTATAACTAAGTAAGTACTGAGTACTGTTTACTTGTATTAAAAATATTAGTTCTTTAATAAAATGAATGAAAATTAGGCAAATAAATATATCTGTCAAAAGTTAAGAGTTGATGAATAATTACTCTATTACAAACTCAATAAAACAAACTCAAGTTCTAAACGGACAAAATTCTGAATACCTTTTTTGTTTCTCTAAAGATGAACTGTGGTTCTCTCCATATTTGGCCTCTCCTATTTTGACCAGAACAGCAAATGGCATGGATTTTAACTTCTACGGGATTCAGTTTTAGTCACGACACAGGAAGATTGTGGGGTAGACTTTAGTCTGAATCGTTTGAGTGGAAATGATCAGTTGGGTAGAGAATAAAGAGGAAAATCGGTGCAGGTGCAGATGGAATCCATAACCTTAATGGAGCCCTCCAGCTTTTCTTCCATTTCAATGAAGAGCTCTGTAATCCTCCCTTTGAATTTCCATTTTGTATTCCATTCACGTGATAGCTTGTACTTTGGTAGTACAGTTCGCAATTTGTCTGTCTGTATTCGATATTAACTTGCTATTGTACAATTAATTAAACATAAATTTTCATGTTGATGTAAATGAGGTTCAGTCTTTTTTTAAAAACCCTTTAGTATTGGCAACATATATTATAAACATATGAACATACAAACGTCAGTTGTTCTGTATATAACTGTTCAAATTCTGCTTTAAATCTTTTCTAATTTTCATATGTATCAAATAGGAGCTAAAAGCAGACCCACAGTAGTTACACCAATTAAAGTATAATTGCTATAACACTGGAGGAAAACCAGCCATTAGCTATGCTGAGTAAGACAACCTTGTCTGGGGTTTGCACTGTATCTGCTCTGGCCAGTATAATACTTAAATACAGCAGCCATTATCCTTTTGTGCATTTCATATGGAGCCCTGTGATCTGAAAAGCTTGAGTCTCATCACGTATAATTCACCACTCATCCAGTGCACCTCAGGATGCAATTTAAAGGTGATTAAGTACTTAATTTGTATATTGCAGTAATAATTAATCATGTTGTTCAATTTTATGGTCCACAAACTAGTTTTTAGATTGGGCAACTGATAAATCTAATTTAAAAAACACACAAATGTTTACTTTAAAATAAAGACTGAAACTGTCACATTCAAGATCTATACAGATATCCACAATAACATGTTCATCAGAGGTAGAGAGATAAAAGTCAAAGATGTATATTATTTGCAACATTCTCCAAATCTGCCTTGAGAAATCAGTGAAGTGAAATTAGAAGGAAATTCTAAATTCAACATTCTAAATTTCACTACAAATGGTGAAAAAACTGAATTATAAATGTGCTATCTTGTTATAGTCAGATGTTTTTTTCAGGTATATCTCTTTTGGTTGCACTGCAGAATGAAGCTATGAGCTTCAGTGTTGACAGAATGCTAAGCTGTCAGAGGTGACAGATTTCAGATGCGATATTAAACCAAGGCCCAGTTTGCCCTGTTCAGAACGTAATAGCTCCTGCAGTATTACTCAGAAGGAACAGGGGAATTCTACTAGTGTCCTGGCCTGTTGATAATAATGGAGGAAACAAATATAAATCAGACAAGATTAAAACTGTTAATCTTCATGAGGCTTTATCAGTCTGGGAAATACAATAAAAATTAAGTGTCACACAGCAGATAAATTTCATAAAGGATGAGATTAAGATGTGAACTGTCCATTGTGCAATCTAAAGCACTTTTAAATATCTATTGCATCAATTAAGTATTCTTCCTTTGATTTTAAAAAAGGCCAAAATTCTTTATATCAACTTTAATTCATCATTTAACTTCAGTAATAGTGTTGATGGTTGTATCTCACCATTTAATCACAAGGTTTCAGATTCAAGTTTTACTCCAGGGCAAGGGCTTAAATTAGAAATCAAGATGAATTCTGAGCAATTATTGAAATGTTGGAAATGCTGTCTTTTGGATAAAATGTTATACTGCAGTCCCACCTGTTCAGGTGGATGTAAAATATGCCATTATTCTATTGTGAAGGTGATCATGGGTATTCTCCCTGGTGTCCTGGCTAATATTTATCCCTTAATTAACATCACCAGTAACCAGATTATCTGATTATTGTTATAATGCTGTATGGGGGAGTTTGCTCTATTCAAATTGCCTACTGTGTTTCCTGTAATAGTGACTAAACATCAAATACTTCATTAGTGATAACGCATTTTGAGATGTCCAAAGGTGATGAAGAATGCAAATGTACTGCATAAATGCTCATCTTTCATTCTTGACATCTCTATTTCAGGTATCAACATTGTTTCAGCGCTAACACACTCATAGAAATACAGAAGATAGGAGTAGAAATAGTTGATCTTTGAGCTCAATATCCCAATCCTGCCCCCTCCCCACATCCTTTGATCCATTTAGCCACAAGAGCTATATCTACCTCCTTCTCAAAATCACGTAATGTTTTGGCTTCAACCACTTTCTATGCTAGTGAATTCCACAGGCTCACAACACTCCAGGTGAAGAAATTTCTCCTCATCCCAGTCTTAAAAAATTTACCCCCTTAGCCTTAAACTATGTCGCCTGATTCCCCCACCATCGGAAACATCCTTCCTGCATCTAACCTGTCTATTCCGATTAGAATTTTAAAGGTTTCTATGAGATTCTCCTTTCTTCTTCTAAATTGCAATGAATACAATCCAAACAGACTTAATCTATTCTCATATGTCAGTTCTGCCATTCTAGGGAATCAATGTGGTAAAGCTTTGCTGCACTCCCTTCCAGAGTAAGAACATCCTTCCTCAGATAAGGATAACTGTATGCCAGGTGTGGCCTCACCAATGTCCTGTACAATTGCTTCAAGATATCCTTGTTCCTGTATCAAATCCTCTTACCAGGAAGGCCAACATCCAGTTTGCCTTCTTTTCTAGCTGCTGCCCCTGTGCATTTACTTTTAGTGATTAGTGCATGCAGGCACTCAGGTCTCAGTGAACATCCTTCTTTCTCAATTCACAGCCATTCAAATAATAATCTGCCTTCCTATTTTTGCAACCAAAATGGATCACCTTACTTTTATCCACATTATGTTGCATCTGCCATGTATTTGCCCACTTACTCAGCCTGTCCAAATCATACTGTAACATCTCTGCATACTCTTCACAGCTCACCCTTCCATCCAGTCTTGTGCCATACAGTCTTGAGATGTACAGCACAGAAACAGACCTTTTGGTCCAACTTGTCCATGCTGACCAGATATTGTGAACTAATCTGTTCCCATTTGCCAACAATTGTCCCATATCCCTCTAAACGCTTCCTATTCATATACAGGTACCTACCCAGATGCCTTTTAAATGCTGTCTTTGTACCAGCCTCCACCACTTCCTTTGGCAGCTCATTCCATACAGGCACCACCCTCTGTGTGAAGAAGTTGCCCCTTAGGTCCCTTTTATATCTTTCCCCTCTCACCCTAAACCCGTACCCTCTAGTTCTGGACTCCTCCACCCCAGGGAAAAGACCTTGCCTATTTACCCTATCCATGCCCCTCATGATTTTATAAACCTCCATAACATCACGCCTCAGCCTCTGCCGCTCCAGGGAAAACAGCCCTAGCCTATTCAGCCTCTCCCAATAGCTCAAATATTCTGACCCTGGCAACATCCTTGCAAATGTTCTCTGAATCCTTTCAACTTTCACAATATCCTTCCGATAGGAAGGAGTCATAGAGTCACAGAGGTGTACAGCATGGAAACAGACCCTTCGGTGCAACCCATCCATGCCGACCAGATATCCCAATCTAATCTAGTCCCACCTGCCAGCACCCGGCCCATATCCCTCCAAATACGTCCTATTCATTTACCCATCCAAATGCCTCTTAAATGTTGCAATTGTACCAGCCTCCACCACTTCCTCTGGCAGCTTATTCCATACACGTACGTTACCCCTTAGGTCTCTTTTATATCTTTCCCCTCTCATCCTAAACTTATGCCCGCTAGTTCTGGACAACTGACCCCAGGGAAACAACTTTGCCTATTTATCCTATCCATGCCCCTCATAATTTTGTAAGCCTCTATAAGGTCACCCCTCAGCCTCCAACACTCCAGGGAAAACAGCCCCAGCCTGTTCAGCCTCTCCCTATAGCTCAAATCCTCCAACCCTGGCAACATCCTTGTAAATCTTTTCTGAACCCTTTCAAGTTTCACAACATCTTTCCGATAGGAAGGAGACCAGAATTGCACGCAATATTCCAACAGTGGCCTAACCAATATCCTGTACAGCCGCAACATGACCTCCCAACTCCTGTACTCAATACTTGACCATTAATGGAAAGCATACCAAACACCTTCTTCACTATCCTATCTACCTGCGACTCCACTTTCAAGGAGCTTTGAACCTGCACTCCAAGGTCTCTTTATTCAGCAAACCTCCCTAGGACTTTACCATTAAGTATATACGTCCTGCTAAGATTTGCTTTCCCGAAATGCAGCACCTCGCATTTATCTGAATTAAACTCCATCTACCACTTCTCAGCCCATTGGCCCACCTGGTCAAGATCCTGTTGTAATCTGAGGTAACCCTCTTCGCTGTCCACCACACCTCCAATTTTGGTGGCATCTGCAAACTTACTAACTATACCTCTTATGCTCGCATCCAAATCATTTATGTAAATGACATAAAGTAGAGGACCCAGCGCCGATCCTTGTGGCACTCCACTGGTCACAGGCCCCCAGTCTGAAAAACAACCCCCCACCACTACCCTCTGTCTTCAACCTTTGAGCAAATTCAAATGGCTAGTTCTCCCTGTATTCCATCCGATATAATCTTGCTAACCAGTCTTTCATGAGGAACCTTGTCGAATGTCATAGTGAAGTCCAGAAAGATCATATCTACAGCTCTGCCCTCATCAATCCTTTGTTACTTCTTCAAGAAACTCAATCAAGTTTGTGAGACATGATTTCTCATGCACAAAGCCATGTTGACTATCCCTAATCAGTCCTTGCCTTTCCAAATACATGTAAATCCTGTCCCTCATGATTCCCTCCAACAATTTGCCCACTACCAATGTCAGGCTCACCAGTCTTCCTGGCTTTTCCTTACCATCTTTCTTAAATAGTGGCACCACATTAGCCAATCTCCAGCCTTCCAGCACCTCATTATCAATTATACAAACATCTCAGCAAGGGACCCAGCAATCACTTTGCTAGCTTCCCTTAGAGTTCGAGGGTACACCGGATCAGGTCCTGGGGATTTATTCACTTTTACGCATTTCAAGACATCCAGCACTTCCTTCTCTGTTATATGTACCTTTTGTCAAGATGTTGCCATCTATTTCCCCACATTCTATGTCTCCAATGTCCTTCTCCACAGTAAACACTGACACAAAATACTTGTTTATTATCTCCCCTATCTCCTGCGGCTCCACACATAGGCTGCCTTGCTGATCTTTGGGGGGGCCCTATTCTCTCCCTAAACACTCTTTTGCCTTTAATGTATTTATACATAACTTTTTGGATTCTCCTTAGCCCTATTTGCTAAAGCTATCTCATGTCCCCTTTTTGAGATTTCCATCTCAAGTATACTCCTATTCCCTTTATACTCGACTGAGGATTCACCCAATTTCTGACGTATGTTTCCTTCTATTTCTTAACCAAAACCTGAATTTCTTTAGTCATCCAGCCTTTCCTTTCACCCTAAGAGGAATATACTGTCTCTCGACTGTTGTTATCTAATTTTTGAAGGCTTCCCTTTTCCAGCCATCCCTTTACCTGCGAACATCTGCTCCCAATCAACTTTTGACAGGCCTAATATCATCAAAATTAGCCTTCTCCCAATTTAGAACTTCTACTTTTAGATCCGGTCTATCCTTTTCCATCACTGTTTTAAAACTAATATAATGATGGTCGCTGGCCCAAGTGTCATCTGCATGTTTTGAGATACATCATATAGTTTCCTCCTCTAACTAATTAACATATTGTGCATAGCTGGGGTCTTAATTCTGATCTCTGAGGTATGCCACAAGTCATTGCCTGCCATTCAGAAAAAGAACCATTTATTTCTATTCTTTAATTTTTGTCTGCTAACTGATTTTTTTATTCATCTCAATACTCTACCACCAATCCCAAGTGTTCTAATTTTATGCATTAACCTCTTATGTGGGATTTGGTTGAAAGTCTTTTGAAAGTTAAACTTAATCACATCTACTGGTTTCCCCAATCAACTTGATTAATTATATCCTTGAATAATTCCAATAGATTCATCAAGAATGATTTTCCTTTTGTAAATCAATACTTACTGTGTCTGATGCTACCATTGTTTTCTCAGTACTCTTCTATAAAATTCTTGATAATGGACTCTAACATTTTGCCACTAATGATGTCAGGCTCACTGGCCTATTGCTCCCTGTTTTCTCTATACCTCCCTTTTTACACAGTTGTGTTTAAAAGTCGTGTTACATTAGATACCATCCAATCTGTAGGAACTGTTCCAGAGTCAGAAGAGTCTTGAAAGATGACCGCCAATGCACGTACTATTTCTGGGGGAACTTCATTAAGTACTTTATCAGGCCCTGGGAATTTATTAGCATTTAATCCCATCAATCTCTTCAAGAGCATTTATCTGCTATGCAGATTTGCTTATGTCCTCCCTCTCACACGGTATACCTGTGTTTCTCATCTTTTCTGGCACATTATTTGTGTCCTTCTTTGTGAAGACAGAAGTGAAGTATGAATTTAGGTCATCAGCCATTTCTGTGCTCCTCATTACAAACTTCCCCATTTCTGACTATAACATAAATTGTAGTTTGAAATGTCTCCAAAGAGCCTTGAGCAATTGTCTAGGTGAACAATTCAGAACTGTATTTGAGACAGTAGGACTGCTGCAATCAAATATGTCATTTACATAGGGTACTAACGTGAAATCAGGTCTATTCTCACAGATTATAGAAGATCCCACAGCACTATTTTGAAGAAGAGTAGGGGAGTTCATCCTAGCCTTCAATCAAGAGTGCTTAGACAGATTATTAAATAATTTATCTCACCGTTGCTTGCAGGTCCTTTCTGTTCATGTTTTCTAAATTACAACTGTGTTTGCAGTTCAGAAAATGTTCAATAGGCCTTGAAGCTCTTCAGGATGTTCTGAAGTTGTGGAATTTGCTAAATAAACACAGTTTTTGTTTCATTTGCTGTGAACAAGCCAAGTGAAATACATTTTAAACCTTTACTTTCAATTAAGACAAAAATATAAATATGATGGCACCTCATTATTACATTTCACTAATTAGAAACCTCTCCATATAATAACTGATATAAACACACCATAGTCAGTATTATATTCACAAATGATGTTCAACTTGATTTAAGATGGATTATATCTTGACTAATTATACATAGATAACAAGAACACCAAAAAAAATTTCTTCTCCCAAGTAGGCTTTCCTTCCCATCCATCAAAGCGTACATAATATTTCAACTGAATGGTTGC
This sequence comes from Chiloscyllium plagiosum, assembly GCF_037043375.1. Taxonomy (NCBI): domain Eukaryota; kingdom Metazoa; phylum Chordata; class Chondrichthyes; order Orectolobiformes; family Hemiscylliidae; genus Chiloscyllium; species Chiloscyllium plagiosum. Next base: position 59,245,358 of record NW_028270154.1, on the reverse strand, counting down.
CACAAACCATCCTAATTTACTCTGCAACAAATAGGAACATAACAACATTGGTGAGCTTCCAAATAACAGAGGAACATTGTTTTTGCAGAGAAAGTCGGAAGATGCCAAACAGGGAACCGACCAACTTTATTTTCATGTTGGATGGACCTAATTGAAGAACAATACGTTCTGCTGGCCAGGTAGTGAACAATGTGATGTGTTGTGAGTTTGGAGTAGAGGTCAAACACCAGAGAAGGGGGCTAATATTTTAATCTTTCTCAGCAGCTATTACTGTGATTGCCATGTGTGAATGATTTGAAAAAGGGAAATAACTTGTACATTTAAACTGGCAAGGTAGATGGCAAACTGGAATCCAAAACAGGGTCAGAAAATTTCACATTTACCAAAATTCCATTGCTTTGCAATCACTTTTTGTCAGAATTCACATGTTTAAATTTGGATAAAATATTTTCGGTGCTTCCAACCCTGTTGCTCTCAGGTTGGGGCTGTTCAGCTTTTCACAGCTCCCAATGGCCACACACACCAGCAGACATCTTGGAATTTTAAAACATAAGCTCAAAATGAGCATTTTAATTCCAATAATGTACCCAGTTAAGATCTCGGTGACTTTAGTTTCCTGATTTTGTAGGGTCAGGAACAGATGCAAAAGACTGATACAAAGGCTGCCAATGTCATTTTATTCATTTGTTGACCTCCATGACAACCCAGTTTGGTATATGAAAAGCCAGCCTCAAATGCATATGTAACTCAATTTATCTGTAATCTTGAGGTTAAGTAACGTTGGTCTTGGTGGTTGCAAAATGTTTTGTTTTCCATGTTAAATTTATAGCAGAAGCCTGCAGCCTGGTCAATGTGGTTTCCCATGTTTTAACATGCGGATTGCTGACCTCTACCTGGTGATCTGATTATGTCTTGAGGTCACTCTCAAAGGGTCCATAGTGACATGATGATTTACAATGGTGTTTGATTTGTTTTGTTTCTGTGAGCGGATCAAACACCAACATCTGATTCATCATCACTCAGGTGAGGTGAGCGAACGTTTTCCAACAATTCAAACCAAACTGCAGGAATTTTATGAAACAAAACCAGAGATTTCTAGAGAAGTACAGCAGGTCTGGCCGCGTCTGTGGACAGAAAGCAGAGTTAACTTTTCAGGTCCAGTGACCCTGAAGGGGTCAGATCTTCAACATCCATATTTTTCTGTTTTATTACGGGAATGTATTATTTGCTTCAATTATCCTATGTAAAAACTGAAAACAGTTCTCTCATAGTTACAAAAAAAAATAGTTTTTATTATTATTCATTCCTGGGATGCAGGTGTCGCTGACTGGGACAGCGTTCATTGCCTGTCCCTTGTTACCCTTGAGAAGGTGCCGGTGAGTGGTCATCTTGAACTGGTGCAGTCCATTTACATACACTCACATTGCCATTATGGAGGGAGTTCCAGGATTTTGACCCAACGACACTGAAGGTATGACAATATATTCCAATGTTGGGATGGTGTGTGGATCGGAGAAGATTTGCAGGTAGTGGTGTGTTTACTGTCCTTCTGGTTGGTAGTGGTTGTGGTTTTTTTAAAATTCAGATTTAGATTTAGATTTTATTGTCACATTTTTATTCATTCCCCAGGATGAGGGTTTCACTGGCTGAGCCAGTATTTATTGCCCATCCCTAATTGTCCACAGGGTTGTTAAAATCATCCACACTGCTGTCCCTCGAACATTACCTGAGTCTCTGGATTAACAGTCAAGCAATAATGCAACTAAGCCAACACCTCACCTCCTCACCTGGAAGGTGCTATTGAAGGAGTCTTGGTGAATTCCTGCAGTACCTCTTGTAGCTAGTACACACTGCTGATTTTCTGTGTCACTACTCTAAGGAACTCTTATAGATATGTCCTGAAGCTGAAATGACTGATATCCAACAACCACAAACATCTTCCATTATGCTAGGTATGACTTTAACCAGTAGAAAATTTTCCCTTGATACCAACTGACTCCACATTTGTCAGGATTCATTGATGACATACTTGGTCAAATGCAGATTGGATGTCATTCTCACCTAACTTCTGAAATTCAGTTCCTCATTCCATGTTTGAACCAAGGTGGTAATGAGGCAAGGAGCTGAGTGGCCCTGGCAGAACCCAAACTGGGCATCAATGATCAGTTTGTTGGTAAGCAAGTGCTGTCAATAGCATTGTTGATGACATCTTCCATAAGTTTACTGATAATTGAGAGAAGATTGATGGGGCAGTAATTGGTCTGCTTGAGTTTGACCTACTTTCTGTATACAGAATATACCTGGGCATTGTCAGGTGGATGTTAGTGTTGTTGTTTTATTGAAATAACTTGTCTAGGGGTGCGGCAAGTTCCGGTGTACTAACCTTTAGAACTGCTGCTAGAATGTTATCATGGCCCATAGTCTCTGCAGTATCTTGATATTATGTGGAGTGAATTAGATTTATGGGGGTTAAGGATTACTGCACTGTTCATGAAGAAGTGTTTGGTAAATATTTTTTGTTTTATTATCTGCATATTTGTTAAAGTTTTAGGCTTGGCTCAATAGGAACACAAATACCTGTGGGTAAGAAAATAATAGGCATGGGGAACTTGATAGAGGTGATGCAGAGAGACAAAAACTTTATGCTGTATATTCACTTCATGATTGTGATGTGTCACTTAGGGCTAAATGTGCTTCTGAGTTCTGTGTTCATATCCAGCAGGCAGCACAGATTCATGTCAGGGAAGCAGCAATTAAAAGCCAACCTACATCACATAAACGGGGGCTGATTTGGCAGTGAAAGAAATTCTGCAGAGGAAGACCTCTGATAAATAATACAGCAGGCTAGAGAGAATACTTTTAGAGTTTTGTATACAGTACTTGGAGGCCTTAATGCAGGAGGTGGAAAACAAGTGAATTCATCTTTCTTCAGTGGGCTGGGTTGCCTTCCAGACAAACACTTACAAAGCAATATAATTCAATGGTCATGGAGCCCACTCAAAAGATCTGGTCTGAAGAGATGGGGAAAGTTCAATGAACTTGCCTGAGGGGACCTGGCCAATGAGTTCTCTTTTAAATGCCTTATCCTGCTCATTGTAACACTAATCACACATACTGTTCAATGCCATATGGCTCCATCAGAAAACTTTCAGCAATGAGAATTCATTCCTAACATTTTTACACTCCACCTCACCTTCACACACTTGCCACTGCTTCAAGCTTCACACCCACATTCCACAGCTTTCAGCTATCAGCAATCACATTAACAATACCTTCACGCATTGTTATGCACACTCAGAAACTCCTCCGTCTCTAGCAGGAAGAGGTGGCACAGAACAGGAGGCAACATAAAAGAACCAATAGGAGACAGGCACACTCCACCTGTGTCCATAACTCCTTGGGGGATGTGATGTTCAGTATTAACATCCTCTTTGAGGCATAACATTCACTCAGGCCATGATAACTAACATCACTGAGGTAATTCGGGTGAATGTTTGTTCCACTGCATTCACTTTCACCCCCTGCTGACCATGAAACTTCATTCTAAAATCCAATATGAAGTATGACCTACAGCTGATATAACAATGTAGCTCTTATTTTTCATGTCGCCCGCATCACAACCCATTCAGGGTTGACACCTGGACAGCCTGGTTCAAAATAATCAAAAGCAAGAACAGAGAGTACACAAATGGGTTCTGTATGTGGTCAGTTCACTGAACACAATTAAGCTGCTGCAAGGTCAGGGTAAAGAATGGGATGTGTGCCAACTCCCACAGGCTGAAATTGTAGATGAGTGCAGCTAAAGATGTCTTAGTTAAAGATTCTGATTGAATAGTGAGCAGGAAAAGGCTGATAAGCGTGCGTACACAATTGCTCAGTGATTTGGAAGTGCTGCCATAGGCCTGTTGTCACTGTTGAGAAACATGGAGAAATCTAGCACATTAAGCTTGAAGCCCAAACTATTTACAGCACAGGCAAAAGTCACCCATCATCAGGTTCTTAGCTGGTTCAACTCTTGAAACCTGAATAGCTTCACCACGTGGATTACAACTGTTTCCAAAAGCTGCTTACCACCTCTCTCTCAAGGATAATTGGGAATGGGAAACAAATACTGGTCTTACAGGTGTCACAGGTATCTGTGCACTATCACAGCAGTCTGGACTCTAACTGATTATGAGGATTGCGGAGGAAATGTTCCATGGGAATAGCATGATTTCAGCATTTGTGTTCTCTCCACTGCCACTCCACCAGTGTCCTAGCTGTTACCTATCAACTGGTCAGGCCACACTATGGCTGCCTGTGTGGAAATAGTGCATCTGACATTGAGACATTAAAGCCCAGGGCATCCGCAATGTCACCAGCAACACTCCACAAGCCTTACTGTAAACCCTGGAGTAGCTTTGCCTAGAACACAAAGGCAGCTAAATACACCTAATAACCTGGTAATAAGAGGAAATACAATGATTTAACAAGTTCTTTACTACAAGGACCAATACCAGGGCCTCCTTTTTTACAAATTATATGAATGATTTGATTGAGAGATGGAGGGTACAGTTGCTAAAAATGCTGACCTCATAAAAATAGGCAGAAAAGCAAGTTGTGAAGGATACATAAGGAAGCCACTAGGGGATGTAAACAGGTTCAGTGATTTTACTAAGATTGGTCAAATATAGTAGGAATGTGAGAAAATGGAATTGTCCAATTTGGCATGAAGAACAAGAAAGAAGCATATTATCTAAATGGTGACAGACTGTAGATCTGAGATGCAGAGAGAGCTGGGTGTCCTCATGCATGAATTATTAAAGTCTAGTATACAGTTACAGCAATCTATTGCACAGGGAATTAAATACAAAATTAAGGTGGTTGTGCTTCAGGACATTGGTGAGACCACATTTGAAGTTTTGGTCTCCTGACTGAAAGGATTTAAATGCATTGCAAATAGTTCAGAGAAAATTTGCTAGAATAATACCTGTAATAGGTAGGTTGCATGATCAAGAAAGGTAGAAAAAGCTAGGCTTGTGTCTGCTGGGCTTCAGAAGAGTAAGAGACAATTTGATTGAAACATATGAGAACCTGAGAAGGCTTAACAGGGTGAATGTGAAGATGCTATGCTCAAAGTTAAATCTCAAAGAATTTATAAATCAGGGGTCACCAATTTAGGACAGAGATTTCTTTGCTCTCTGGGGGTCATAAGTCTTAGATAGATTAGATTACTTACAGTGTGGAATCAGGCCCTTCGGCCCAACAAGTCTGCACCAACCCTCCGATGAACAACCCACCCAGACCCATTCTCCTACACCTAACACTACAGGCAATTTAGCCTACACATTTTTGGATTGTGGGAGGAGACCAGAGTACCTAAAGGAAACCCACGCAGACATGGGGAGAATGTGCAAACTCCACACAGACAGTTGCCTGAGGCAGGAATTGAACCCGGGTCTTTTGCGCTGTGAGGCAGCAGTGCTAACCACTGTGCCACTGTGCCACCCGTCTTTGGAGCTCTTTTCCAGAAAGTAATGGAAGCAGAGTCAAAATATTTTTTAAGGGAGTGGTTGTGTTTATTTCTGAGGCAAAAGTTAGGACTGCAGATGCTAGAAACCAGAGTTTACATTAGAGTGGTGCTGGAAAGGCACAGCAGGTCAGGCAGCATCCAAGGAGCAGGAAAATTGACGTTTAGGGCACGAAATGTCGATTTTGCTGCTTCTCAGGTTTATTTCTGAGCCCCATTCCCCCTCCACATTCCCGATGAAGGGCTTATGCCTGACATGTTGACTGTCCTGCTCCTCGGATGCTGCCTGATCTGCTGTGATTTTTATAGTGCTACAGGTTTCAACACTGGCTCTCCACCATCTGCAGTCCTCACTTTCTCCTAAATTCTTGTTAAGCAAAGGGGTGAAATATTACCAAAGGGAATGTGGTGTTCAGGTTACAATTAGATCACCCATGGTCTTACTAAATGGTCCTGTTATGTAGCAGAGTAGGCTTGAGGTTCAATTGGCCTTTTCCTGACCTTTAGAATTAGAATTAGAATCCCTACAATATGAAATCAGGCCCTTCGGCCCAACAAGTCCACACCGACCCTCTGAAGAGTAATCCATCCACATCAATTCCCCTACCCTATATCTACTCCTGACTAATGCATTCCAAAAAGGAAGAAAGATCCTAAGAGGAGGCAGGGGTGGCCATGACTGACAAGGGAAGTTAAGAAACATATAAAGTCAAAAGAGAAAAAGTATAACATAGCAAAGATAAGTGGGAAAACGGAGGACTGGGAAGCTTTTAAAGAACAACAGAGGATTACTAAGAAGGAAATACGCAGAGAAAATAAAGAGGTACGAAGATAAACTGGCCAAAAATATAAAGGAGGATAGTAAAAGCTTTTTTAGGTATGTGAAAGGAAAAAAAATGGTTAAGACTAAAATTAGGCCCTTGAAGACAGAAACAGGTGAATATATTACGGGGAACAAAGAAATGGCAGAAGAGTTGAATTGGTACTTCAGATCTGTGTTCACTGGGTAAGACACAAGCAATCTCCCTGAGGTAACAGTGGCTGAAGGACCTGAACTGAAGGGAATTTATATTTGCTAGGAATTGGTGTTGGAGAGACTGTTAGGTCTGAAGGCTGATAAGTCCCCGGGGCCTGATGGTCTACATCCCAGGGTACTGAAGGAGGTGGCTCGAGAAATCGTGGATGCATTGGTGATCATTTTCCAATGTTCTATAGATTCAGGATCAGTTCCTGCAGATTGGAGGGTGGCTAAAGTTGTCCCACTCTTTAAGAAAGGAGGGAGAGAGAAAGCAGGAAATTATAGACCAGTTAGTCTGACCTCAGTGGCGGGAAAGATGCTGGAGTCAATTATAAAGGATGGAATTACGACATATCTGGATAGCAGTAACAGGATAGGTCAGAGTCAGCATGGATTTATGAAGGGGAAATCATGCTTGACTAATCTTCTGGAATTTTTTGAGGATATAACTCTGAAGATGGACAAGGGAGATTCAGTGGATGTAGTGTACCTGGACTTTCAGAAAGCCTTTGATAAAGTCCCACATAGGAGGTTAGTGTGCAAAATTAGGGTGCATGGTATTGGGGGAAAAATACTGACTTGGATTGAAAATTGGTTGGCTGACAGGAAACAAAGAGAAGTGATAAACGGCTCCCTTTCGGAATGGCAGGCGGTGACCAGTGGGGTACCGCAGGGATCAGTGCTGGGACTGCAGCTTTTTACAATATACATTAATGATATAGATGATGGTATTAAAAGTAATATTAGCAAATTTGCTGATGATACAAAGCTGGGTGGCAGGGTGAAATGTGAGGAGGATGTTAGGAGATTACAGGGTGACCTGGACAGGCTAGGTGAGTGGACAGATGCATGGCAGATGCAGTTTAATGTGGATAAATGTATGGTTATCCACTTTGGTGGCAAGAACAGGAAGGCAGATTACTACCTAAATGGAGTCAAGTTAGGTAAAGGGGCAGTACAATGAGATCTAGGTATTCTTGTACATCAGTCAATGAAAGCAAGCATGCAGGTACAGCAGGCAGTGAAGAAAGCTAATAGCATGCTGGCCTTCATAGCAAGAGGAATTGAATATAGAAGCAAAGAGCTTCTTCTGTAGCTGTACAGGGCCCTGGTAAGACTGCACCTGGAATATTGTGTGCAGTTCTGGTCTCCAAATTTGAGGAAAGACATTCTGGCTATTGAGGGAGTGCAGCGTAGGTTCACGAGGTCAATTCCCAGAATGGCGGGACTATCTTACGTTGAAAGATTGGAGTGACTGGGCTTGTATACCCTTGAGTTTAGAAGGCTGAGAGGAGATCTGATTGAGACGTATAAGATTATTAAAGGATTGGACACTCTGGAGGCAGGAAGCATGTTTCCGCTGATGGGTAAGTCCCGAACCAGAGTTCACAGTTTAAAAATAAGGGGTAGGCCATTTAGAACAGAGTTGAGGAGAAGCTTCTTCACCCAGAGAGTGGTGGGTGTGTGGAATGTCTGCCCCAGAAGGCTGTGGAGGCCAAGTCTCTGGATACTTTCAACAAAGAGTTGGATAGAGCTCTTAAGGATAGTGGAATCAAGGGCTATGGGGATAAAGCAGGAACAGGATACTGATTGAGGATGATCAGCCATGATCATAATGAATGGTGGTGCTGGCTTCGAAGAGCAGAATGGCCTAATCCTGCACCTATTGTCTATTGTCTATTGTCTAGCCTACACATCCCTGAACACTATGGGCAATTAGCATGGCCAATTCACCTAACTTGCACATTTTTGGATTGTGAGAGGAAACTGGAGCACCTGGAGGAACCCACAAAGACACGGGGAGAATGTGCAAACTCCACACAGCCTGAGGCTGTAATTGAACCTAGGTCCTTGGTGGTGGGAGGCAGTATTTTTATGGATAGTTCACAGAGTCATAGTGTCATAGAGATGTACAGCATGGAAACAGACCCTTCAGTCCAACCCGTCCATGCCGACCAGATATCCCAACCCAATCTAATCCCACCTGCCAGCACCCGGCCCATATCCCTCCAAACCCTTTCTATTCATATACCCATCCAAATGCCTCTTAAATGTTGCAATTGTACCAGTCTCCACCACATCCTCTGGCAGCTCATTCCATAAACGTACCACCCTCTGCGTGAAAAGGTTGCCCCTTAGGTCTCTTTTATATCTTTCCCCTCTCACCCTAAACCTATGCCCTCAGTTCTGGACTTCCCGACCCCAGAGAAAAGACTTTGTCTATTTATCCTATCCATGCCCCTCATAATTTTGTAAACCTCTATAAGGTCTCCCCTCAGCCTCTGACTCTCCAGGGAAAACAGCCCCAGCCTGTTCAGCCTCTCCCTGTAGCTCAGATCCTCCAACCCTGCCAACATCCTTGTAAATCTTTTCTGAACTCTTTCAAGTTTCACAACATCTTTCCGATAGGAAGGAGACCAGAATTGCACGCAACATTCCAACAGTGGCCTAACCAATGTCCTGAACAGCCGCAACATGACCTCCCAACATGACTCAATACTCTGACCAATAAAGGAAAGCATATCAAACGCCTTCTTCACTATCCTATCTACCTGCGACTCCACTTTCAAGGAGCTATGAACCTGCACTCCAAGGTCTCTTTGTTCAGTAACACTCCCTAGGACCTTACCATTAAGTGTATACATTCTGCTATGATTTGCTTTCCCAAACTACAGCACCTAACATTTATCTGAATTAAACTCCATCTGCCACTTCTCAGCCCATTGGCCCATCTGGTCCAGATCCTGTTGTAATCTGAGGTAATCCTCTTTGCTGTCCACTGCACCTCCAATTTTGGTGTCATCTGCAAACTTACTAACTATACCTCTTAAGCTTACATCCAAATCATTTATGGAGATGACAAAAAGTAGAGGACCCAGCACTGATCCTTGTGGCACTCCACTGGTCACAGGCCTCCAGTCTGAAAAACATCCCTCCACCACCAACTTCTGTCTTCTACCTTTGAGCCAGTTCTGTATCCAAATGGCTAGTTCTCTCTGTATTCCATGAGATCTAACCTTGCTAATCAGTCTCCCATGGGGAACCTTGTCGAACGCCTTATGAGTGTTTTATTGCTTTGGACAGAAGTTGAGCAGTTTATTTAGGACACAGCAGAATCATTGCTTAAGGACGTTGATGATCTGTTGCACAAAGCCCCCGGTTGTAGTGTAATTCATGTTGGAATATTGGCCAGGTGCTGCCAAGTGGCAGATTGGAATTATTAATGGGCAATCCTTGTCACCATGAAGTCATTCTCCTTGGTAACTTGAAGATGGTGAAAATACCTGACCAACACTGGATAACTGTATCATGGCAGCTGTGGAGTATATCGAGGAATCATAGTTAAGATTCTCTCTGCATGTTCATATAACAACTGCACACTCATTGAGTGGCAGGCCTTACATGAGTTCTGGTATATTGCACACATTAGTATTTGGGGCCCTGAGACACTGGGAATCCCACTAGCATGGCAAAGCCAGATGCTCATTCCTCCAGCTTCTCACTAGTAAGGAAGAAGACAATGCAGTTTGTTCTGCACAGATCTTTTGACCCTTCCCCAGTGCAGAAGGGTATGATTAACCAAGATAACATTGAAAATGTTGCATGCTCGAGTTTGAAAGGATGCAGTGATGTCGTGCTTAAAGGTGATGATGAACTTCAAACCCACTGGCTGTTGCGTTCACGCTGCTATGCAGCCCACATTCAGATGGAGAAGACACCATCTCCATCTGCCATCACCTCCTTAGTGAATTGTAACCATCTCAGAACGCCCTTGATGGCTACAACCTAGTTGCAGCTTCTTCCTCTTTGCCACTCTACACATAGCTACCCTTTACTGCTGCCTATACTCTGAGACACTGCAAATACAGCTCCCATGGCTGGCAGCAAATTTTCTACTCCGAAGCCTTTCAAGCTATACTGTTCCTTAAAAAGGTCCATCACCACTCCCTCCTGACGGATAGAACTGAAAAACACAATATAAGGTACCAATACAAAAGCAACAAAGAAGACATTTCAGCTAAAAGCTGGCACTCTTAAAAGGCCTATACGGGGCACTAATGTAGCTGAATATGTGTTCAGCAGTGTATCTTTAAGTAGGGAAGGCATTTACAGAAACTATGAGTTCCAAAACAGTTGACATCTCAACCTGGTGTACATTGCGATTCAAACAATGCAATCTGTCTAGATTATGGTGGAAATTGACAAGCACATAAACTCCACCTCTACATTTGTTTGTAAACTCTCTCTGTAGAAAACCCAGTTACACTAACTCCAGGCGCAAGCATATAAACTCAGCTGGCAACTTCAGTGCCATGCTAAGGGAGTGCTGGACTAACAGAGTTGCTATCTTTTGAATAAGACATTAAATTGCTCCACTTGCACTGTCATATGTTTATCGAAAGTGGGGAGGAAACCTCAATTCTATAAACAGGGTTCCTATGCATATTTAATAAAATTATGGTTGTGCTGTTGCAGAAAGTCCAAGAAAATCTGAGGACATAAAATTTTAGGTAGACAATCTTCTGACCACTTCTTCAGGGCTATCCTTTTAACTGTGACAAATCAGCCAGTCATAAGTACACATGCCCATGTGCCACCCAGTCTCATTCTGCAGGCAATTTATAGGATAGTCATCAACAGGATAAACACAGGTCAATTGTACACTATTGTCATTAATCTATAACATAGCCATCTACACAGTGAAGGCTGTGGAATAATGGGATTGTAGCAGAATCAAAATCGAAAAGTGCGGCACTGGAAAAGCATAGCATGTCAGGCAGCATCTGAGGAGCAGGAGAGTAGATGTTTCGGGAATTAGCTCGTTACCCTGTGTCATGCCAATGATGTCAGAGTCACATAATATATAGAGCACTGGAAGTGAATGGCAGATCTAACCTAGTATGAAACAAAATTGTAAGCAAAGAGTTCTTGTGGAAAGTTGCATGGACCACAGCAGCATTACTCTGGGATATTAATCAGTGTTAGATCCAGGATTAACCAGGATAGCAAGGTATCTTCGTGGTTAGCAATACTGCCTCACAGCCCAGGGACCCAGTTTGATTCCACCCTCAGGCATCTGTCTGTGTGGAGTTTGCATGTCCTCACTGTTTTCTGAGCGTATTTCCACTCAGGGGATCCAGGTTCCTCCTACAGTCCAAAGATGTGGATGTTAGGTGGATTGGTCACGTTAAATTGCCCATAATGTTCAGGGATGCCTAGATTAGATGTGTTAGCCGTGGAAAATGCAGGTTACATGGAAAGGCTAGGTGAACGGATCTGGGTGGGGTGCTCTTCAGAGGATCAGTGTGGATTTGTTGGGCTGAATGACCTGTTTCCACATTGTGTGGATTTAATTGTGTGGAAACAGAGACTTGTGATTCTTGGAGGTCTTTGGAGTTAGAATTCTTTTATAATTTGGAAAGAATTCCAGGATTCCTTGTCATTGGGATTGAGTGTCGGTCTGAAAATGGGGGTGGGTAACTGGGGTACAGAAGGTTGCATTAGAAGAGAGAGCAAAAGGCACATATAATGAGCTAGATAGGATTATGGCAAAGTAAATTTAACATGAATATATGTGTAAAACATTCCAAAAGGGAAAAAAAGGCAATGTACATAATAGAGGAATTGTATTGATTTAGTTAAAATTAAGACAAAAGGAGAACATTGAGATTTGTAGTCTTAATGCTTAAGATACTTATTTATTTTGAGGCTGCAATCTAAAATGAAAATACAGTTCTGAAATACAATAAGGTCAGGTAGTGAAAAATACAGTTCTTTGGTAAGAACTGGTTTTCTTGTATACTTGGTTTACCTTTTGGTCACTGAGAAATAAGGAAAACCTTAAGCCCTAGAAACAGTGTAGGATTAACCAGAGCTAAACACAGAACAAAACAAGACAGCAAGGTAGCTTAGTGGTTAGCACTAGTGCCTCACAGCACCAGGGACCCAGGTTGATTATGAAGGGTACGGACAGGGTGGATACAAAGCAGTTATTCCTGTTAGTTGAAGGGTCTATTACAAGGGGACGTACAGGGGTATGAAAAGAAAGTTTGAAAATCTTTAGCTTTTCAACATTGAAAAGAGGTGACTCAGTGAGTTTCTCTCATAAGTAGACTTTGGTTATATTCCTTGAATCAGAGTGGACATGATTAAGGCGTATAAGATTATGAGGGGTATGAACAGGGTGGATGGAAAGCAGCTATTCCCCTTAGTTGAAGGGTCTATAACAAAGGGACATAATTTTAAGCTGAAGGGCAAAAGATTTTGTGAGGATTTGAGGAAAACCTTTTTAACCGAGAGGGTGGTGAGAATCTGGAACACACTATCTGGGAAAGTTATAGAGGCAGGAAACTTCACAATCTTTAAAAAGTACCTGGATGAGCACTTGAAATGTCATATCATTAAAGGCCATGTACAAAATGAATGAAGTGGGATAGTATAGATAGGTCAATACAGACTTGATGGGCCAAATGGCTTCTTCTGTGTTGTATGCCTCTATGACTTGCCTCTATGTATCAAATCCACCAGATGAAGCCAAAACAAAAGAGAAACATGGCACAGGTTCAACCTAGTAGAGGAGAACATTGGAGGAAGCCATTAGGAAATTACTCCGAACACAAACAGCCATCCAGATGTGGAATGAACTTCCAAGCACACTGGTGGAGCCACAATTATACAGTCATAGAGGTGGAGAGCATGGAAACAGATCCTTCATTAAGTAACTGTTGCAATTTGTACTTGAAGGACTCTAGATTCTCCTGCCTACTTGAGCTAGGAGCAATTTTGTGACATTATGATTGAAACCGTTATCATTAATTTACTTGAGAAGTGAATAATAAGGCTAATAATTCAAACAGTACGCTCACCGGCTGGTGAAATAATGAACCACACAAACTGAGTGGGTTCCTAGTTCAATTTATAGTCAGTGCTGAGTTAAACTCCGTGAATGTACTGCAATTAGCCTCCGTGCGAGAAACAAGAAAATATCGGTTAGTGTTTATGTCCTTGATTGCTAGTTCATGACTGCTGCGAGACTGTGTTATTGTAGCTTTTAGGTGAGGTGGGGATTGAGTTTGGCTGGGATTTCCTCTTAATCTCACTGTTTACACTGACGCCGAATGGATGTCAGCTGGGTGACATGCTATCCTGTAAATAATCAGGATGCCACCATAATCAGTCTTTAACACATTAACAGCTGCCATTGTCACTCAATAACTCAAAAGATTTAAATTTAGCATCTTTCATCACATCTCTTTTGATAGAAACAATGTAAAGTTCAATTGACCACATTTTAATGTAGTTTAAGGCAATGCTTCAAAATTAATGTTCAGCAGGAAATCGTCATGAAATTCTCTTTCCTCCTCATTTTAAAATGGTGAAATAATTAGCCTTTTAACATTAGAGGTGCCAATTAGCTATGAACCCATGCCTAAAAGATGCATAAAATCAACTTTAAATCCAATCCAATTTCTTCTGATGAACATAATTTTAAAGAAGGATTAAAATTTGATCAATATGTCATTCCAGCATCAACCTACTTGGTGGCACCCCCACTTAGTAGAATTGGCAGACTCTGACTGGGCAGCAGCTCTTCGCTGGCAGGATTTGCAGTCTCAGGGTTCTTCATCTGGGAAAGATGCCTTCATTCAATTATATGCCCAAATAACACTTAACATGGGTTGGCCTTCTCTAAGAGAGGTGACACAGCGCTTGGTTAACAAATGACCTCATCCAACCTTTGGTGATTCCCCAGTTATTCAAATATTTTAGAAGCTGGCTCAATTAATGACTACCGAGGGTTGAAAAGTGGCAACCAGAAAAAGCTGTATGTGCAACAAATGAATCTTTTAAAATTCAAAATCAAAAATTACTGTAAAAAATTAATCATAATCCATGCTTCAATGTAAAAGGACAACCTCACTGTGTAAAGCGGTGACTAATGTAAGGAATCTTGTATTATGAGAATAAAGAGTACTCAGGATATAGATGCATCTAACCTCTGTACCTGACTTGGGAGTACTTAAAAGGGTTCCATTTCCAAGCAACAACTAATCTGATGTATACAAGTATCACCTTTGCCCACACCAGTATCATTAAGCCCCATTTTAACCATCATACAGCATTGTCCCATTTAATGATTGCAGATATAACGGTGCCGGTATATGCACTTAGGTATTCAGAGTATTTAGCACTTGCTTTAGTGTAATTTCGTCACAGCCTACATGGTGTCATGTAGCTGATTGCTGCTTTTATGGAGTGATATCTCCCATTCCGTCATGCTCCCTGACATTTTTGGTCACTGCTTACCTCTCCAACCTTCCAACTCTCGCTTCCTTCCTCAGCCCTTCCACCCCATCTGCTCATTGCTTCCTCTCTGACCCTCCTGCTCACAGCTTCTCCTGCTCCCTTGTTCACTTCCTTCCTCTCAGTGTCCTTTCACAGGTCATCAGTCTCAATGAGGGTTCAGGAGATTAAAGTGGGAGAGGCAGTGAGAGGGAGCATTGGCCAGAGAAGCTGAGCAGGAGTAAGTCAGGAGGGGAAGAGAACTGGCGAACAGGAGAGAGTCAGCGAATGGAACAGCGTCATGAGGTGGGGACAGTTAGCAAACAGGAAAGGCCAATGAGTAGAAGGGAGTCAGGGAGCAAGAGAGTCAACCCATTAGAGAGGCAGTAAGCTGGAGTTAAGTAGAAACAGTTACGATTTTTCTTATAGCTCTTTAAATTTTTCAGAAGTTTTTAAATTACAAATATAGGGTGGTAATTTAGGAATTAAACAATATGTCACTTTATGGGGTATAATGATTTATTTTACATTTTTAACAAGAAAGGTTCCAAATAACCCAACTGCAGGTTGTATATTGCTTGTGAAAGGAAAATCTAATTTGCACAAAGTGTTTGATTAAAAGTTGAAATTGCTGGCAGCATTTGTGGAGAGAAAGCAGAGTTAATATTTTGAAAGGTTCTGAAGAAGGTTAACTGGACCTGAAATGTTAACTCTACTTTTACTCCACAGATGCTGTCAGGACAGCTGAGTTTTTCCAGCAATTTCTGATTTCATCCACAGTTCTTTTGGTTTTGTTCATTAAAAGTTGGACTTTTTGTAAATGTGATTACAAAGGTTTACTCCAGAGGATTGACTGCACATGCTCTTGTCTAGCTAATATCACAATGACTGGGGAGAAAGAAAGAGGAAAGAACCAAATGCTAAATTTCAAGGAAAACAAAGAAAACTAGTTTTATCACTGCTCACTAATTTATTTTGAAAATGTCTCTACAGAGCCTGGTCCAGATGAAAAGATGTTTGACAACAAAGCCAAGTGAGTACTGCCTTCTCATTGAGTTGGAAACTAGGTTATGTAAAATTAACAAAATTAGGTATTTTACAAAAATGGCAACTTCCCATCTGATATAAACTGCAGGTGGATTATTAACATAGCATAGCCCACAGCAGTGTACTGAGGAGCAGGTACTTTGGTTTACCAAGTTAATTAAAGACCATTGGCTCAAAGAGGGCAGAAAGCTTGGCAAGCTATAGCCTCTGGGTCTGGTGAAAATCTTTCCTGTCCTTAGTGCATCGTGCATAATTATTGACCTTGTAATTCTTGATAATTGCGGGCTAGGGCTATTTAGTATTGGATCATTAAAATAAAATCAAAGGTCATCTCCTGCTTTACTGCAATGGACGTGTGAAGGACAGTCTTTTTTCGTTATCTACACTAGTTGCAAAATTGCTTCCTCAGAATGGAAATCAATACGAATATAACATATATACATGATGCAGTTCTTGTAATTTTGATTTGCAAAGTGACACTTTATAGATCAGCTCAGCAGGCCTGGCAGCACCTGTGAAGAGAAATCAAAGTTAACCTTTCAGGTCTGGTGACCCTTCCTCAGATCGTAGCTAGGAAAATGTTGGTTTATATGTCGAACCTGAAATGTTAATGCCGGACCAGAAATGTTAACTTCGATTTCTCTTCACAAACCTGCTGAGCTTTTCCAGCAACTTCTGGTTTTTTTTCTGATTTATAACATCTGCACTTCTTTCGTTTTTTACTTTATAGATCAGCAAGGTTTACTACTGGCATAAAATAATAACTTGTAGATCATTTCATGCAGCTTTTTGCAAACTTTGACTTGGTTTACCTCCATTTGACACTCACATTGAAAGCAAAACTTTAAACTTGCCCTCTTCAATTGACCTGCAGTGAGGTTCATAAAAATGAAAAAAATGTATTCCTGCAATAACACGCTGGGAGGACGAAAAATGTTCTGCGCACTTATTTTTGATGAAAAATTATCACTGAAGAAGTGAAAAGGGATTGTTTGTCGTTCTTCAAAAATTTGTGACCAGTGTAGATAATAAATAAATATGACATGATGGCCATTACAGAGCTGTACAATAACATAGATTGGGAACAGAATCCTGAAGATTACAGGCCATTTAGTAGTGACAGGGAAGTAGGGAAATGTGGAGGGGCTTGTTCTGTTAGTCAATGATTAGATTAGATTCCCTACAGTGTGGAAACAGACTCTTCGGCCCAACCAGTCCACACCGACCCTCCGAAGAGTAACCTACCCAGACCCATTGCCCTCTGACTAATGCACCTAACACGATAGGCAATTTAGCATGGCCAATCCACCTGACCTGCACATCTTTGGACTGTAGGAGGAAACCGGAGCACCCAGAGGAAACCCATGTAGACATAAGGAGAATGTGCAAACTCCACACAAACAGTCACTTGAGGCTAGAATTGAAGCTGGGACCCTGGTGCTGTGAGGTAGCAGTGCTAACCACTGTGCCACACCACAATAATATTAAAGTAATACAGCTTTCAAGAAACCAAGATGTGGAAACAATTTGGATATGACTGGAAAACAGTAAAGTCAGAAAGTCATTTGTGGGAGTGATGTAAAGGAAGAAATAATCAGTGCTTGTCAGAAACGCACATCAATAATTGTGTGATGTCAGACTGTCGACATGGATACTACCATTACACACGAGGTTACCACCCACCATGTGCGTGCAGGTACTCACGTGACTCGGCCAATGTTGTCTATCTCATACGCTGCAGACAAAGATGCCCTGAGGCACGGTACATTGGCTAGATCAAGCAGACACTATAACAACAGATGAATGGACACTGCGCAATAATCGTCAGACAGGGCTGTTCCCTCCCAGTCAGGGAACACCTCAGTAGTCAGGGACATTTGGCCTTGGATCATCGGGGTCATCCAGGGTGGACTTCGGGATATGCACCAATGCAAAGTGGTCAAGCAGAGACTGATTGCCAAGTTTGGTACCCGTGAGGATGGCCTCAACTGGGACCTTGGGTTCATGGCACACTACAGGTGATCCCACCACACTATACACTCTTCCTTACACACTCTCTCACACACACACATACACCCCTCACACTCACACCCATGCACACACCCTCTCACAGGCTTATACTCCATCACACTCACACACACACTTTACCAAGCATGCACACACACAAACACACACTCTCTCATGAGCACTCACACCCACATGCACACACTTAGACTCTCCTTTCATGCACAAATGCACACATATAAGTCTATGGGGTAAATTTGCATTTGCAGAATTATATTTGCAGATACATTCTATTTTGCTCAAAAACCAGACAATCTGCAGTCAATGCAAGCAGTCAATTCATGTAATATTTTACAAATTCCATGTTGAAAATCGAACCAGTCTGACTCAAGATTGGGATACAGACAAACTAACCTCACACCTTTAATGCATTGTCTTAGCTGAGATGTCACCTTTTATTTTATAAAACCTTAAGTTATCTTGAGAATGTGACTTAAAAGTAAAGTTCTGGGATTTACATATTAATGAACTGAAACCTGAAACCCATTCTAAAAGATGAAGGACTTAACAGCAATCTAGATTTGTTCAATATATCATTTCAGTTGCATGACTCTGTGATCTTTTGTTATAAATTATGTGTCTTATGATCCTGTTCCACAGCTACCGGATGAAGGAGCAGAGCTGTGAAAGCTAGTGCTTCCAAATAAACCTGTTGAACTTTATATTTGTAAGAGATATCGAGTAACTAATTCATTTGGAAAATGACTCTGATTCACCAATTCAAAAGTCACAATTCCCTTTATTTAACTAAACCGCAGCTATCCCACAAACTGGGAGAAGTGAACATTTCAGATAGCAAAAACTACCAATAAAGCTCATTGCTATCTTACATAGATGACTGGGCCCTTGCTCACTATGCTTGGACATCAAAGCTCTCAGGCAAAAAGCCCCCTTACAAGCTTGCTGTTCTTGGACAAAATGAGGACAGTTAAGGAATATTTTCACAGCACAATGGTTATTAATATGGTTAAAGCATCGAGGGCAATGCGTCTGAGTGAGGGCAATATTGCCAAAACGTCAAAACGACATTTTTTACACCCATAGTTGGTATGCTGGGTTTTCAGCCAAAGATGATGGATTCAGGGTTTAAACTATGGGCAGCTAGGGGTGTGTCTTGCCTGGGTGACTTATTTGAGGGGGATATACTGATGTCTTTTGACCAGTTGGCTCGGAAATGAGTTGACCAGTTGGCTCGGAAATATGAGTTGACCAGTTGGCTTGGAAATATGAGTTGCCCAGTTTTTTTTTCAAATTAGAAATTTCAACCAAAAAGAGACCACACTTCTAACTGATTCTTATAGATCTGACATGGAGAAGAGGATGCTGAGTGCTGTTTTCTGTCAGCAATGCCTATCACCTATTGGGAGAGGGCCCTTTGCACGAGTCTGAACAACTCTGTAAGGTATGGGAGAGGGAGCTGGATGTTGAGATTTCTCCTCAAGTATGGGAGGATATCTGGGAAAATGCAAGGAGGATCTCGATTTGAAACAGGACCCATGCCTTGCAATTGAAGATTCTACACAGGGTCCACTTGGCTCCAGATCGCCTCACAAAATTTAAAGTGGGAGTACCTCCAATGTGTCCTAAATGCAAAATGAGTATTGGAATGCTCACCCATTGTCTCTGGACCTGCCACAGGCTGCAGGTAGATTGGAGCACTGTGGTAGGTGAAATGGAGAGTGTCTTGGGAACAGAGGTGGAGGTGGACCCGGTATCTCTTCTTCTTTGCTTTGATAATCCACTCCCATTAGACAAGCACAAAAAAAGCTTTTCAGTATCCTCACTTTTTGTGCAAGAAAGAACATTCTGTTAGGGTGGGTGTCTGAAAACCCCCTGGGGCTTTCAGGCTGGTATAAGCTAGTCATGGAACATATCCCTTTTGACGAGTTAGGTGCACCATAAAATGAGAATTTTCAGAAGACTTGGTAGTCCTTTTTGGACCATTTGGGTACAGATTTGTCTGCCATACTAATAAGGGCCTTTATATCACCATGATGATTCTGTTTAATGAATCTGGTATCCAGAGAGGTGGAACTACGAACACATGAAAATGTATAAATTTTGCTCTCAATGGTCAAGGACTTTTACTTTGTTTCGTTGAGCTGTATTATTATTATTATTATTAATATTACTACTATCATGATTTATTAGTTAGTTGTTAGTTATTAATTATGATTTATTTATTTAGGTAATTAGTGAGTTTCTTTGTATTGTTTTGAACTGTTTTGTTTGGTATTTGTTGTAATATCCAAAAAAATTCCTTTTTTTTCACTAAAAATATATTTTTTAAAAAGTCACAGTTCACAACAACTACTGCAGAAAAGATATCTGGTTTGTTCAAGTTTAAACTGTTTTTTTTAACTGCACAGAACACACAGCTTCTGCTGGGGAAAACAACAGAGCACATGTCTGTGCCTTTGTTTCTCTCCTCATCTGTATTTCTGTAACTCATTTCCAATTCTGATCTGCTCAGTTAGCAGAGGACTGATCAGTTTCACTTGTAAACACCACTCGGGTCTTCATCATATGTACATTGGAGGAATCCACAGGTCCAAAAACAGAGACAATAGGTATCAAATTCTTTGCTGTGCAATTATGCAGCACCCCAGTAAACTCATGTTTTTTTTAAAATGAAGAACCAGCTCTTCCACATTACAGTCCAAAGTCTCTAAAGACACAAAAATAAAAAGACATGGTCCTTGCATCAAAGGCTTTCATGAAAGCATGAACGCAAAACTGGTAAATTAGGTTAAATGATAAGTCAATAGTGATGTAGTGGTAGGCACTTAAGGGGATATGTCAGAATATACAGAATAAATACATTCCAATGACTAAGCAAAATTCTGATAGATGGACTGATCATCTACGGTTAACCATATATAATCTCAAATTAAAAGGAAAAGCATATTTGGCAAAAGATTGGACAGAATATTTAAAAAGATATAAAGAATGACCATGAACTTAATGAAGAAGGAAAATTAGAGCCCAAGAGAAATGTAGTCAGAAATATAAAAACAAATTGGAAGAGTTTGTATAAATCTTTAAAGAAGAAAAGATTTAACAAAGTCGGAGTTGCTAATATATCGAGACTGGGGAATTAATAATGGAAAATAAGGAAATGGCAAATGAATGTCCAAATAACATCCCAGATCAGGAATAAACCAGGAGATGGAAGGGAGAGGGGAACTCAGTAAAGCCATGACCTGAAACTAAAGAAGTGGCACTGAATAAATTGCGGGATCTGCAAGCTGATAAGACTTTATCCAAGGGTCTCAAAAGAAATGGCCTGTAAGATATTGATGCACTGTTTTTAATTTTCCAAAACTCCCTTGATCCTGGGAAAGTTCCATGAGATTAGAAGGTAGTGAATGTAACAACTTTATTCAAAAAGGGAGGGAGATAGAACTCAGGAAACCACCAGCCAGTTAACATCTCTCATAGCTAAAATTGGAAGCTATCATTAAAGACATTATAGAAGTACACAGGGATAGGTTCAAGGCTCTCAGGCATAGTCAAAATTGTTTTGTGGAAGGGAAATCATGTTTAATAAACCTATTGTTATTCTTTTAGGAGGAAATGCAAACTGTGTATAAAGGGGAAATTGCTGGATGTGCTGTACTTAGATTTACAGAAAGCATTTGATAAGGTACCATATCAAAGGCTATTATGGAAAATGAAAGCTCATGATGTACAGGTTACTTTTTGACATGAGGAGATGATTGGATAGCTAATATGAAACAGAGATTTGGTGTAAATGGGTCTTTTTCAGACTGGCAAGGTGTAACAGATAATAAGACCTCAACGGTTTGCAATTTTATAATTAGATGATGGGACAGAAAATATGGTTGCCTAATTTGCAGATGACTCAAAAAAGTTGTGAAGAAGGCACAAGGAAGTTAGTAAAAGAAATTGCTGGATTAAGTGGGTGGGTAAAGTTGTGGTAAATGGAGTATAACATGGGAAAATGTGATAATTTCCATTTTGACACAAAGACTGAAAAAGAAGCATATTATCTGATTAGTGAGAAATTGCAGCGGTCTTAAAGCAAAAGAAATCTAGCTGTCTCAGCAATAGGCTACTATTCAGGTACAACAAGTAATCAAGCTGATTAATAACAAGTTATCATTTATCATGAAAAAAATTGGATATCAGAGTAGGGAGGTCATAGTTCAGTCATACAGGGCACCGGTGACATCACATCTGGAGTATGGTACATGGTATTGTTCACCTTATCTAAGGAAGGATGTAAATATGTTGGAGCCAGTTTAAAAAAGGGTTACTAGACTAATACTGGGAATGAATGGGTTATCTTATGAGTGAGAATTGGATAGGCTAGGCTTGGACCTGGTAGATTTTAAAACAGCAACAGACAACCTGATTGAAACACTTAAAATCTTGAGAGGGCTTGACAGAGTAGTTTTGGATAGGATGTTTCTGCTTATGCAAGAACCAAGAAACAGGGGTCACGGTCTAAATATCAGGTGTCACCCATTTAAAACAGAATTAGATTAATGTCTTTTTCTCTCAGAAGGTCTTGAGTCTTGGGAACTCTCTTCCTGAAATATGGTGGAAATGGAGTGCTTGCATATCTTTAACACAGAGGTGAATAGATTTTTGCAAAGCAAGGGTGGAAATGCTGTCAGGGTGTGTAGGAATAATCAGCCATGATCTTATTGAAAAGGAGAGCAGGCTCAAGGGGCTGTATGGCCTACTATTGCACCTGCTTCAAATGTATATTGATGGAATCTGCAAACATTCAGCAGACCACAAAGGTCTGATGAAATCATCTTGTCATTGAGGAAGAACAGAGACAATGAATCTTGTTGGAGAAGGTTTTCTGGAATAATGGAAGGCTGTTGATCTCACTATCATTTTGCTGGTTCAAATGCTGAGTATATTTATACACACTCAAGAGCTGCCATGGTGAAAATTAATGACCTAAATTAGTTTGTCTGTGTTTTAGAGTAACTCATGGGAAAGTGTTTATCAATAAATGGAGCTATTGCTCCTGTGAGGGATTATACTACAGTACAAGTAAATTTGACAAAATGGTGATGAAACTGAAAAGTGTTAGGATCTAAAACAAGAAAAGGAATTATCATGTGAGATTTACAGCGCGTGGTAAATTCATTATCATCAGAATTGAATTGCTTGCCCAGTATATTTTTCCTAAATAATCTGGATTTTTAATAAATTGAAATTCTGTTGTTAAATTTTATAGCAGTACACGCACATGTTGTCAGTCCATGCATAATGCATTGCAAGCAATAAAAACCATAATGTTCTCCTGATAGTTAAAAACAATCAATGTTTTAAGTTGTATTCCTTTACAACACTGGAACATGGTTGAAAGCACTTTGTAGGATACCGTATTAGTATGTAAGACATTCAATATTTATAAACCTTGGAAAGAGTTCCACATTGCATTTTTTTAGAAAAAGTAATGCCAGTCTCATGAAAAACCAAATCATCTGTACAAGTCAATAAAATATTTCTTGGAATATTTCGTCATCTGAAGATTGATTAAATTACGCTTTCCATACAGAACTTAATTCTCCATGCTTATGAAGGTTTCTCTTGCTGCACATCCACTGGAAGACTCACCAGGCAATCTGTCATCAGGCTTTGCCTGTGGCTATTGAAATGTTTATAGGAGAAGAATCACTCAAATTTTACTTCAACACCAGAAGCATCCGCAATAAGGTGTGTGAACCTGCAGCATGGGTTGGTACCTGGGATTTCAATGTTGTGGCCATTTCAGAGACATGAGTAGACCAGGGACAGGAATGGTTATTGCAGGTTCCAGGATTTAGATGCTTCAGTAAGAACAGAGAAAATGGTTAATAAAAAGGGTGGGGGTGGTATTATTAGTCAAGAACAGTATTACGGTTGTAGAAAGGGCGTTTGAAGACTCATCGTGCTTTAAGTGGGTCGGTTTGTGTCCAATATATGCAGGAGGGTTTCCCGACACCAAAGGTAGACAGGGCAAAAAGGGGCGAGGCCACACTACATTTGGTACTGGGTAATGAACCTGGCCAGGTGTTAGATTTAGATTACCAACAGTGTGGAAATATTGTGCGCAGTTCTGTTCTCCAAATTTGAGGAAAAACATTCTGGCTATTGAGGGAGTGCAGCGAAGGTTCACAAGGTCAATTCCCGGAATGGCGGGACTATCTTACGCTGAAAGATTGGAGCGACTGGGCTTGTATACGCTTGAGTTTAGAAGGCTGAGAGGGGATCTGATTGAGTCGTATAAGATTATTAAAGGATTGGACACTCTGGAGGCAGGCAGCATGTTTCTGCTAATGGGTGAGTCCCGAACCAGAGGACACAGTTTAAAAATAAGGGGTAGGCCACTTAGAACAGAGTTGAGGAGAAACTTCTTCACCCAGAGAGTGGTGGGTGTGTGGAATGTCTGTCCCAGAAGGCTGTGGAGGCCAAGTCTCTGGATACTTTCAAGAAAGAGTTGGATAGGGCTCTTATGGATAGTGGAATCAAGGGTTATGGGGATAAGGCAGGAACAGGATACTGATTGAGGATGATCAGCCATGATCATAATGAATGGTAGTGCTGGCTCGAAGGGCAGAATGGCCTACTCCTGCACCTATTGTCTATTGAAACAGGCCCTTCAGCCCAACAAGTCCACACCGACCTTCCGAAGAGCAACGCACCTAGACCCATTCCCCTAACTAATGTACCTAACAAAAGGGCAATTTTAGTATGGCCAATTCACCTAACCTGCACATCTTTGTGTTGTGGGAGGAAACCAGAGCAAACCCACACAGACACGGGGAGAATGTGCAAACTCCACACAGGCAGTTGCCCAAGGCAGGAATTGAACAAGCGTCCCTGGTGCATGTGAAGCAGCAGTGCTAACCACTGAGCCATCGTGCCGGAGGTAGGTGGAGGTAGGTGAGCACTTTGGTGATAGTCACCACAATTTGGTTATGTTTACTTTAGTAATAGAAAGGTTAAGTATATACCACAGGACAAGAGTTATAGTTGGGGGAAAGGCGATCACAATGCAATAAGGCAAGATTTAGGATGCATAGGATGGGGAAGGAAACTGCAGGGGATGGGCACAATTGAAATGTGCAGCTTATTCAAGGAACATCTACTGTGGATCTTTGATAAGTATGTGCCAGACAGGCAGGGAGGAAGTTGCCGAGCGCGGGAGCCATGGTTTACTAAGGAAGTTGAATATCCAGTCAAGAGGAAGCAGAAGGCTTATGTTAGAATGAGATGTGATGGCTCAGTTAGGGCACTTGAGAGTTACAAGTTAGCCAGAAAAGACCTAAAGAGAGAGCTAAGAACAGCCAGGAAAAGGGCAAGAGAAATTGCTGGTGGATAGGATCAAGGAAAACCCTAAGGCTTTCTATAAGGTATATCAGGAATAAAAGAATGACGTGAGTAAGATTAGTGCCAATCAAAGATGGTAGTGGGAAGTTGTGCGTGGAATCAGAGAAGATAGGGGAAGCACTAAGTGAGCACTTTTCGTCAGTATTCACAAGAGAAAAAGACAATGTTGTTGAGGAGAATACGGAGTTACAGGCTACTACACTACACGGGATTGAAGTTCACAAGGAGGAGGTGTTAGCAATTCTGGAAAGTGTGAAAATAGATAAGTCCCCTGGGTTGGATGGGATTTATCCTAGGATTCTCTGGGAAGCCAGTGTGAAGATTGCCGAGCCTTTGGCTTTGATCGTTATGTCGCCATTATCTACAGGAATAGTGCCAGAAGACTGGAGGAAAGCAAATGTTGTTCCCTTGTTCAAGAAGGGGAGTAGAGACAACCCTGGTTATTATAGACCAGTAAGCCTTACTTTGGTTATGGGTAAAGTGTTGGAAAGGATAATTAGAGATACTATTTATAATCATTTAGAAGGGAATAAGTTGATTAGGTATAGTCAACACGGTTTTGTGAACGGTAGATCATGCCCCACAAACCTTATCAGTTTTCTGAGAAGGTGACCCAATGAGAGTAAAGTGGTTGATGTGGTGTATATGGACTTCAGTAAGGCGTTTGATAAAGTTCCCCACGGTAGGCTACTGCACAAAATATGGAGGCATGGGATTGAGGGTGATTTAGTGGTTTGGATCAGAAATTGGTTAGCTAAAAGAAGACAGAGGGTGATGATTGATGGGAAATATTAATTCTGGAGTTCAGTCATTAGTGGTGTACTGCAAGGATCTGTTTTGGGGCCATTACTATTTGTCATTGGTATAAATGACCTGGATGAGGTCGTAGAAGATGGGTTAGTAAATTTGCGGATGACACTAAGATCGGTACAGTTGTGGATAGTGATGAAGGATGTTGTGGGTTACAGAGAGACATAGATAAGCTGCAGAGCTGGGCTGAGAGGTGGTAAATGGAGTTTAATGCAGAAAAGTGTGAGGTGATTCACTTTGGAAGGAGTAACAGGAATGCAGCCTACTGGGCTACTGGTAAGATTCTTGGTGTTGTAGCTGAGCAGAGAGATCTCGGTATCCAAGTACATGGATCCTTGAAAATTGCCACCCAGGTTGATATGGGTTGTTAAGAAGGCATAGGGTGTGTTAGCTTTTATTGGTAAAGGGGTTGAGTTTTGGAACCATGAGATCATGCTGCAGCTGTACAAAACTCTGGGCCGGCCGCACTTGGAGTAGTGCGTACAGTTCTGGTCACCGCATTATAGGAAGGATGTGGAAGCTTTGGAAAGGGTTCAAAGGAGATTTACCAGGATATTGCCTAGTTTGGAGGGAAGGTCTTAAGAGGAAAGGTTGAGGGACTTTGAGGCTGTTTTCTTTAGACAGAAGTTTGAGAGGGGACTTATTGAGACATATAAGATAATCAGAGGGTTAGATAGGTTTGACAGTGAGATCCTTTTTCCTCAGATGGTGATGGTTAGCATGATGGGACATAGCTTTAAATTGAGGAGTGATAGATATAGGACAGATGTCAGAGGTAGTTTCTTTACTCAGGGAGCAGTGGGGCGTGGAATGCACTGCCTGCAACAGTAGTAGATTTGCCAACTTCAAGGGCATTTAAATGGTCACTGGATATGCATATGGATGAAAATGGAATAGTTAGGTTAGATGTGCTTCAGGTTGGTTTCACAGGTTGGCGCAACATCGAGGGCTGAAAGACCTGCACTGCACTGTAATGTTCTGTGTTCTAAATCTTTTCTGCTGTTTCCCTTTGGTCATAACCTCTTTTGTGTGTTTTCTAAGTACCTGCCCACACACAAGAAAGAGTTGGAATGGTCAGACTTGTGGTAGGAACTGGTTCTTGAGCACCCATTTTACAGGCAAAATGCCCATGCAATAATACTAATTTTTAGAGATCTACTGTGCTGAAAGGACGTGTGAAAATTGTGCAACCCAATATTGGAGCAGGCATTTTTTCAGGTATCTCCAGTGGCTGCCAAAAAACAGGAATCTGTTCCCTTTGTAATACCTTTTATCATGTCCTGTTACAGAAGCGAAGCAGTGATAAATGAGGAAGATGCTAAATCACAGATTCTTAGTATATTAACAACAGGGATTAGATTAGTTACAGTGTGGAAACAGGCTCTTCGGCCCAACAAGTCCACACTGACCCTCCGAAGAGCAACCCACCCAGACTCATTCCCCTACACCTAACATTATGGGCAATTTAGCATGGCCAATTCACCTAAACTGCACAGCTTTGTGACTGTGGGAGGAAACCGGAGCACCCAGAGGAAACCCACACAGACACGGGGAGAATGTGCAAACTCCACACAGACAGTTGCCTGAGGCAGGAACTGAACCCAGGTCTCTGGTGCTGTGAGGCAACAGTGCTAACCACTGTGCCACCCAGAGTGGATGAAGGCCATTTGGTCTAATCTGTCTGTGCAGCCCTTCTAGAGAAGCAGTGCAGTTTGTTGCCATTCTCCTGTTAAATCAAAAAGCAGATTATGTTGAAATTAAAGCCATCTAACGAAAATCTTTGTTACAAAGATTCCAATCCAAGTACTTGTTCCACAAGTTAATTTTGTCTAATTTGCTATTGTGTGTGCATATTTTATATTCTGGGTATACTGAGATGTGGTCCAAATATTAATTTTTAAAGGGATTGTGTTGACCCACTTTTAAACAAAGGACAATTTGCTGAGGAAGAGCCATTGGGTACAACAGCAAACAATGTCATAACTGCAAGGTACAGGAACCTCTGATGGAGTCTGCAGGACTTTCAGAGAGAGCTTATGTGGTCAAGTTTGTGAGTGAGATACGACAAATGTATTTTTGAACTCAGTGAGAATGCCTGAAGAACACCAGCATGTTGGTTGCAATTCTTGCCACTGAAATGTGACATCTTACTGTGCCTGAAAGAATACTGTAATGTGACATCTTACTCTGTCCTAAACCAGCAGCTGAAGCACTGGCTGTTATTATTGCTTGTAATGCATGAAGGACGATAATGTGTTAAGACATCTGTAGATGGCAAGATTTCTCTAGTTTTCTGAAAAGCATTCTCTTTTTGAGGTCTCTACTACCATCCTTATGTTTTCTTGAGAAGGTGTCTCAAGGTTCTGTAATGGGTACTGGTTAGACAACCATTTTACCAACTGATTCACTAAACCCAAGAATCGTTAAAAATCTTGAGCTGGCTTTAGATAATAATAATAATAGTAAATGTAGTCTTTTTCAGATCAGCAAATGTGCTTTTACTATGGGCAATATACCCAAAAAATGACTCAATTTTTGCAGACTTCACATTTGTCATTAAGTGTGAGTCTCTTTCCTTGTAAGTGCTAGAATACTGCATGCCCTCTGTAATTATGCTATTCAGTTGGTCCCTTATGGATCAGTATATTATCCATGGCATATGGCTCTGAGAAGGCCTTGCAAAATGTTTGCCAACGCTTTTTGGAAAATCTCTGCAATTTCATACGGTAATCTGTTAGAATAATATCTGCATAAGGAGTTGCAAATACGGTAATAAATGTTGAATGTTCTTCAAATGGCACTTGCTAGAATCCAATATTTGCTTCAGTTTTCATTAAAACTCATATTTTTGAGTGGTTTGGCTACCAAGGTCGTCAACCAAGGGTATAGAGTGAATTTCTCCGACTACTGCTTTTTAAGTTTACTAACCATATTCAAACACCATTCTACTGATTTCATTATGAGCAAAATGATGCCCATTTTGGTCATTCATGAAAATTGTTGTCAACTTGCTTCATTAAAGGATGCAGAATCCCCCTGGATGTATAAATGCTAAGGACTTTGCACCTTTCTTGTTTGTAATTGTGTAATCAGCTTTTAACCTTTCTAACCTTGGGAGCAAATTAGTATATGCTTTCTCAAACAAACTCTTTAGCTTGTGTTACTTTATGTCTTCCACCTTTTGTAGAATATATAAGATGCAGTTTTTTGAATCTCTACAACTACTTGCTACATATAAGAATAAGCACTGCGTTACTGAACACTGTTGGAAGGATGTAGCTTTAGGATGTCTTTCTCCAGATCCTATCTTACTCCCTCACCAAATCATCATAGTATCATCATAGTGGATGGTACTCAATTGTACTCAAGCAGTAAGCACTTCAAACCAATAAACAACAGTAGACTACTGATAACTCAGAGACCGAGGCTGTGCCGAACCTTGGAATTGGTGGTTTGGGGAAAATAATCAGTCTTAATTTGACTGGGAAATATCTACGCTTTGCTTGTTTTACTATGTTGGCCAAATTATAAATAGGAGAAAGTGAGGACTGCAGATGCTGGAGATCAGAGCTGAAAATGTGTTGCTGGAAAAGCGCAGCAGGTCAGGCAGCATCCAAGGAGCAGGAGAATCGACGTTTCGGGCATGAGCCGAAAGAAGGGCTCATGCCCGAAACGTCGATTCTCCTGCTCCTTGGACGCTGCCTGACCTGCTGCGCTTCTCCAGCAACACATTTTCAGCAAATTAGAAATACCTTTAATCTTATAAAAAATGCAACCTAACAAGGTTTTGACCTTCCACTTGCTATTGCCAATTCTTTTCTCAGTGTAATTCAGACAAAATAACTACAACAATCATAAAGAAACTTAGCATTTTAAACACAGTTTGCATTCTGTGCAACTTGTGTCTCCATGATCTATTGCATTGGTTTTGAAAACATCACATTTCAGAATTGGCTATGTCCCAGGGTTAATCAATCACCATTGTGAGTGTCTGCTAATTGCATCTGTTTATCACGACTAAGAGGTAATTTAAAAATTAAGCAGGTTCTTTCAGTGATCTCAACTTGTCATCTCACCAAAGTTACTCAGCAACTTTCTAAAACTAATCAAAAACTCTCCAAATTTATTTGTTATAACCCCAAGCTTTTCTGTGCTGGGCTAAGTCAGTAAAGATTCATTTCAATGTGCACAAAACAATGTCCAGTTTTCCAATATCTGGATTTGAAGTACTCTTCATGTAAAAGCCTGTATTCCTGATGAAGGGCTTTTGCCCGAAACGTCGACTTTAGTGCTCCTCGGATGTTGCCTAAACTGCTGTGCTTTTCCAGCACCACTAATCCAAAACCAGAGGATTCTGTCACTCATTAACAGGAATTACAATGGGTCCTGTAATAAGGCAAAATAACATTGTAGGTAGTTGAGAGATCAATAAATTACTGATCCAAACTAACCACACTAGAATGTCACTTCCTTTTTGAGTCTACCTTTATGCTGTAAATCTAATGGAAGCCAATATTCTACATCATTTGTGCTATGCACGACTAACTCAGTTAATTATCACTCACATAGAATCATAAAATCCCTACAGTTTGGAAACAGGCCATTTGGCCCAACAAGTCCACACCGACCCTCCAAAGAGTAACCCGCCATTCCCATTCCCCTGTCCTATTACTCTACATTTCCCCTGAAAAATGCACCTAACATCCCTGAACACTATGGGCAATTTAACATGGCCAATTCACCTCATCTGAACACCTTTGACTGTGGGAGGAAAGTGGAGCACCCGGAGGAAACCCATGCAGACACGGGAAGAATGTGCAAACTCCGCACATTCAATTGCCCGAGGCCGGAATTGAACCTGGATCCCTGCCACTGTGCCAACCCCCTGATGAACTTGTGCACTGTTACCCAGGAAAACATTAGTAAAATGCTGTGCTTCCTTTTTATTTGCGAGTTAAGAACAAGCACAAAACAGCAGCACGGTGGCTCAGTGGTTGGCGCTGCAGCCTCACAGTGCCAGGGACATGCGTTCCCTTCCTGCCTTGAGCAACTGTCTGTATAGAGTTTCATATTCTCCCCACGTCGCATGGATTTCCTCTAGGTGCTCTGCTTTCTTCCAACAATCCAAAGATGTGCAGTTTAAGTGAATTGGCCATGATAAATTGTCCATAATGCTCAGGGATGTGTAGATTGGGTGAATTAGTCAGGGGTAAACTTAGAGTAATAGGGTAGGGGAATGGGTCTGGGTGGGTTACTCTTTGGAAGGTTGGTGTGGACTTGTTGGGCCTAATGGCCTGTTTCCATGCTGTAGGGATTCTGATATTGGACTTTCTTTCCTTCACTATATGCTACAGGGAATACACTACTCTCCTTCTAAATGGTGCCATGAAATCATTTATTCTTACGTAAAAGAGCAGATGGGGCTTTGCTTAAACATTGTATTCAAAGACAGCAACTCCAAAAAGTACACACTCCCTCAGTACTACACTGAAGTATCATTCTTAATTTTTGTGCTAAAAGTCCCACAGTTGGATATGGAGCAGTTCATCTTACAGGAAGATTTTAAGGACTGCCTTAAAGGAGGAGTGAAGGCCTGTTTTAAAGTTGAAATTCAAGATCTCAGGAACCAGGTGACTTAATACATGGATCCCAATGTAGGCCAAAACTAAATGCCTGACGGGATTTGTATCTATGGTCACAGGTGAGGTAACGGAAGACTGGAGGTTGGCTAATGTGGTGCCATATTTAAGAAAGGTGGTAAGGACAAGCCAAGGAACTGTAGACGAGTGAGCCTGATGTCGGTGGTGGGCAAGTTGTTGGAAGGAATCCTGAGGGACAGGATGTACATGTATTTGGAACGGCAAGGACTGATTAGGGAGAGTCAACATGGCTTTGTGCGTGGGAAATCATGTCTCACAAACTTGATTGAGTTTTTTCAAAAAGTAACAAAGAGGATTGATGATGGCAGAGCAGTGGACGTGATCTACATAGACTTCAGTGAGGCTTTCGACAAGTTTTCCAATGGGAGACTGGTTAGCAAGGTTAAGCCTCATGGAATACAGGGAGAACTAGCTCTGTGAATACAGAACTGGCTCAAAGGTGGAAGACAGAGGGTGGTGGTGGAGGGTTGCTTTTCAGACTGGAGGCCTGTGACTAGTGGAGTGCCATAAAGATTGGTGCTGGGTCCACTACTTTTTGTCATTTATACAAATGATTTGGATGTGGACATAAGAGGGATAGAACATAGAACACAGAGCATAGAAAAGTACAGCACAGAACAGGCCCTTTGGCCCACGATGCTGTACCGAGGGTTAATCCTAATGTAAAATATAGTAACTTAACCTACACACCTCAACGCACTACTATCCATGTGCATGTCCAGCAGTCACTTAAATGTTCCCAATGACTCTGCTTCCACCACCACAGCTGGCAATGCATTCCATGCATTCACAACTCTCTGCGTAAAGAACCTACCTCTGACGTCTCCTTTATACCTTCCTCCTAATATCTTCAAACTATGACCCCTCGTACCAGTCAAACCTGCCCTGGGGAAAAGTCTCTGGCTATTGACTCTATCTATTCCACTCATTATTTTGTACACCTCGATCAGGTCTCCCCTCTTCCTCCTTCTCTCCAGAGAGAAAAGTCCATTCTTCATAAGGCAAGCCTTCCAGTCCAGGCAGCATCCTGGTAAACCTTGTTTGCACCCTCTCCAAAGCATCTGTACATTTCCTATAGTAGGGCGACCAGAACTGGACACAATATTCCAAGTGTGGTCTCACCAGGGACTTGTAGAGCTGCAGCAAAACCTCGCGGCTCTTAAACACAATACCCCTGTTAATGAAAGCCAAAACACCATTTGCTTTCTTAACAACCCTATCCACTTGGGTACAACTTTGCGGGATCTATGTACTTGCACACCCAGATCCCTTTGTTCCTCTACACTGCCAAGAATCCTGTCTTTAATCCTATATTCAGCATTCGAGTTCGACCTTCCAAAATGCATCACTTCGCATTTATCCAGGTTGAACTCCATCTGCCATTTCTCAGCCCAGCTCTGCATCCTGTCTATGTTGTGATGCAGCCACAGTAGCCCTCTATACTATCGATGACACATCCAACCTTTGTGTCATTTGCAAATTTACTAACCCACCCCTCAACCTCCTCATCCAAGTCATTTATAAAAACTACAAAGAGCAGAGGCCCAAGAACAGAGCCCTGTGGGACCCCACTCAACACTGACCTCCAGGCAGAATACTTTCCATCTACAACCATTCTCTGTCTTCTGTCAGCCAGCCAATTCTGAATCCAGATAGCCAAATCTCCCTGTGTTCCATACCTCCTGACTTTATGAATGAGCCTACCATGGGGAACCTTATCAAATGCTTTGCTGAAATCCATATACACTACAACCACTGTTCGACTGTCGTCGACCTGTCTTGTCACCTCCTCAAAGAACTCAATGAGATTTGTGAGGCATGACCTGCCTCTCACAAAGCCATGCTGACTGCCTTTAATCACACTACGCTTTGCCAAATAGTCATAAATCGTATCCCTCAGAATTCTTTCCAGAACTTTGCTGACCACAGATGTAAGAATGACTGGTCTGTAATTGCCAGGGATTTCCCTATTACCCTACTTGAAAAGAGGAACAACATTCGCCTCCTTCCAATTCTCCGGTACGACTCCTGTGGAGAGTGAGGAGGCAAATATCCTTGCCAGCGGCTTAGCAACCTCCTTTCTCGATTCCCGGAGCAGCCTAGGATAAATCTGGTCTGGCCCTGGGGACTTATCAATCTTAATGTTTTCCACAATTGCTGGTCAAGACTGTATCCCAGCACCTCTAAGTTTTTACTTCCAATAAGTTCCCTTTCCTTGGTGAAAACCGAAGCGAAAAACTCATTTAGGGCTTCCTCTATCTGCTCAGACACCACAAACAAGTTCCCTCTGCTATTCCTGATCAACCCTACCTTCTCCCTGATCATTCTCTTATTCCTCATGTATGAGTAAAATGCCTTTGGGTTCTCCCTAATCCTTCTTGCCAAGCCTTTTTCGTGCCCCTCCTGGCTCTCCTCAGTTCATTTCTGAGCTCCTTTCTAGCAAGCCTGTAATCCTCTAAGGCTGTGCTAGGTCCTTGCTTCCTCCACCTTACGTAAGCTGCCTTCTTCTTTTTGATGAGAAGTTCCTCTGTTCTCGTCATCCAAGGTTCCTTAATCTTACCCCTTCTTACCTGTCTCAGAGGAACAAATTCGTATACCACTCGCAACAACTGCTCCTTAAATAGTTTCCACATGTCTGCTGTACCCTTTCTGTGGAACAATTGCTCCCAGTCTGTACTTCCCAACTCCTGTCTGATGGCATCATAATTTCCTTTTCCCCAATTAAAAATCTTCCCTTGGTAATTGCTCCTTTCACTCACCAAGGCTATGGTAAATAGGAGGCAGTTGTGATCACTTTCAACAAAGTGCTCTCCCACCGTGAGATCTAACACCTGTCCTGGCTCGTTGCCGAGCACCAAATCTAAAATGGCCTCTCCCCTCATCGGTCTGTCTACGTACTGAGTAAAGAAACCCTCTTGAACATACCTGACAAAAACGGCTCCATTCAAACCATCTGTACTTAGGAAGTTCCAGTTGATATTGGGAAAGTTGAAATCGCCTATAATAACAACCCTGCTACTTCTGCATTTTTCCAGAATCTGCTCGCCTACGAGATCTTCAATCTCTCTACTGCTATTAGGTGGTCTGTAGAAAACCCCCAATTTAGTGGCTGTTCCCTTACTGTTCCTAACTTCCACCCATACTAACTCAGTAGACAAACGTCCCTCAACAACCTTCGTTTCTGTAGTTGTTATGCACTCTCTGATTAGCAATGCTACACCCCCTCCTCTTTTTCCACCCTCCCTGTTCTTTTTAAACGTTCTAAACCCTGGAACATCAAGCAACCATTCCTGCCTCTGTGAAACCCATGTCTCTGTTATGGCCAAAACATTGTAGCTCCAAGTACTGATCCATGCTCTAAGTTCGTCATTCTTATTTCAGACACTCCTTGCATTAAAGCCGACACACTTTAACCGATCCCTTTGTTTCATTGCGTGAGAAACCTTCCTGATAGATTCAATATATCCTGGCACCGTCCCGTTTGCAACTGACCCCCTCTCAGACATGTGGCTCTGATTCCCACCCCCCTGCCAAACTAGTTTAAAGCCTCCCGAATCACACGAGCTAATCTCCCACCCAGGACATTTGTGCCCCTCCAGTTCAAGTACAACCCATCCTTCATGTACAGGTCCCACCTTCCTCAAAAGTTACCCAATGGTCTAGATATCTGAAGCCCTCCCTCCTGCACCAGCCTCGCAGCCACGTGTTAAGCTGCATTCGCTGACTGTTCCTCATCTCACTATCTCGTGGCACCGGTAGCAAACCTGAGATCACTGCTCTACTCGTCCTGCTCTTCAGCTTCCAACCTAACTCTCTGTAGTCAGTTTTCAGATCCTCAATCTCTTTCCTGGCTATATCATTTGTGCCAATATGTACCACGATTTCTGGCTGCTCACCTCCCCCTTCAGCATCCTGTAAACCCGATCGACGACCTCTCGCACCGGGGAGACAAGATACCTTCCAGGAGTCCCATTCTTGACCACAAAATCTTCTGTCAGTCCATCTAACTATTGAGACCCCTACCACTAGCGCTTTTCTATTTTCCCCCTTTGCTTCTGAGCCACAGTGCCAGGTTCAGTGCCAGAGACCTGACAACTATGGCTTTCCCCTGGTAGGCTGTCCCCACCAGCAGTATCCAAAACGGTATACTCATGGCTGAGGGGAACGGCCACAGGAGATCCCTGATCTGACAGTCGGTTCACTTTCCTCCCCCTTACGGTAACCCAGCTGTCTTTATCCTGTGTCTGGGGAGTGACCACCTCCCTGTACATCCTCTCAATTTCCGCTTCAGCCTTCCAGATGATCTGTAGTTCATCCAGCTCCAGCACAAGTTCCCTAACTCACCCACTTAAAACCTTCCCAGAAGTCCTTTGCTCCTCCTTCACACCTCTCGGCAAATGGAGGCCCCGACACCTGAAGTAAGTGTTTTAAACAGTTAGACTCAACTTCCCAGCAGCCCATCGCTCCTCTCTTGCACTTCTCAGCAAATGGTTAGTTATAGTTAGTAAGTTTACAGATGACACCAAAATTGGAGGTGTAGTGGACAGCGAAGAAGGTTTCCTCAGATTACAACAGGATCTTGACCAGATGGGCCAATTGGCTGAGAAGTGGCAGATGGAGTTTAATTCAGATAAATGCGAAGTGCTGCATTTTGGGAAAGCAAATCTTAGCAGGACTTATACACTTAATGGTAAGGTCCTAGGGAGTGTTGCTGAACAAAGAGACCTTGGAGTACAGGTTCATAGCTCCTTGAAAGTAGAGTTGTAGATCGATATGATAGTGAAGAAGGTGTTTGGTATACTTTTGTTTATTGGTCAGAGTATTGAGTACAGGAGTTGGGAGGTCATGTTGCGGCTGTACAGGACATTGGTTCGGCTACTTTTGGAATATTGTGTACAATATTCCTATCGGAAGGATGTTGTGAAACATGAAAGGGTTCAGAAAAGATTTACAAGGATGTTGCCAGGGTTGGACAATTTGAGCTATAGGGAGAGGCTGAACAGGCTGGGGCTGTTTTCCCTGGAGCATCGGAGGCTGAGGGGTGACCTTATAGAGGTTTATAAAATCATGAGTGGCAAGGATAGGATAAATAGAGGAAGTCTTTTCCCTGGGGTGGGGAAGTCCAGAACTAGAGGTCATAGGTTTAGGATGAGAGGGGAAAGATATAAAAGAGACCTAAGGGGCAATTTTTCACACAAAGGGTATATGGAATGAGCTGCCAGAGTAAGTGGTGGAGGCTAGTACAACTGCAACATTTCAAAGGCATCTGAATAGGTATATGAATAGGAAGGGTTTGGAGGGATATGGGCCGGGTGCTGGCAGGTGAGATTATATTAGGTTGGGATATCTGGTCAACATGGACAAGTTGGACCAAAAGAACTGTTTCCATGCTGTACATCTCTATGACTCTATGACAAGGGATTGAGGACATTAGATATTCAATAAATAGAGAGAGAGAGACAAACTCATGGAAGAAATTGAACACAGGGCTGAACATATTATAATTGAGATATTGGTAAAACCTATTAATTGGCAAGTACAAGGTTAATGGGTAATTGAAATGGTTAAGTCTGAAGGGGATAAAAATGTGCATTAGGAATTGGTATAAGAAATAATTGTGCAAAGTGTTGTCAGTACTTTAGCTGACACATGTTCTTGTAATAATGTCTTTCACACGTATTTGGTTAGGGTTTTACTTGTTAAAAATACATAAATATAAAATGAATGCAGAATTTCTAAACTTTCAATAGAACATAATGCAGCACAATTTGAATTGCAAATTTTTATCTTCGCAACAACTTTAAAATATGAATGTACAATGAAATTTTTGATATTTGGAGTGCTTTGCTATACAGCTGTCTAGTAGAAAGGTGTGTCGTTATTGGCTGTCTGCCAATCTCAATGGTATTTCATTTTAAACATCAGGAAGAAAGGTCAATATATTTATACAATTATCTTATTTACAGCAAAATGATATAATATTTGATTAAAATAATGTACCTTATTTTGTAAATTGCTGTAAATAAATAGGTAGGAGGGAGTGGTTAAGAACCGTTGTATGGACTGCATGTTTTGGAATGTTGGGAGTGGTTCCTTTCATAGTGAGTCTGCAAAGACTATTGTGATGTTTTACAAAACAGACTGAATCTGATTTTGGCATCTGATATGTGAAGATTGCACCTACAAATGGATGTAGTTGCATTTAGACTGTAAAAGGGGAGTGGAAAAACAGTTCCATCTGATTTTTGCCATTTTTAACACCTCCATGTGCCTGGTTGGATTAGGAATTGCAGGTAGAAGCTACTGTCTGAAATATGGAACATCTTATTGGCTTAATTGACATGGGTTGAGAGGAACTTGAGTAACTTTTGAGTATAGGAGTTTGAACATCAGTTTGAGGTTGAAAAGGATGTTGGTGAGTATTTGTTCTGGCCCCCCTGCTTTAGGAAGAATGTTTTTAAATTGGAGAGGGTTCAGAAAAGATTTATCAGGATGTTGCTGGGAAAGGAGTGAGTTATAAAAATAGGCTGGATAGGAACGTAGGAGGTTGAGGGGTGACCTGATAGAGGTTTTGAAAATCATGAGGGGTACAAGTAAGGTGAGTGGCAGATATCTTTTTCCTAGGATAGGGGAGTTCAAAACTAGGGTGCATATTTTTAAGGTGAGAGGAGATAGCTTTAAAAAGGACATGAGAAGTAAGTTTTTTTTTCACAGAGTGGTTTGTGTGTGGTATGAAGGCCAGGGGAAGTGATGGATGTAGGTACAATTACAACATTTAAGAAGACATTTGGATAAGTACATGAATAGGGAAGGTTTGGAGGGATATGGGCCAAATGCAGGCAAGTGGGATTAGTTTAGTTTGGGAATATGGTTGGCATGGACTAGTTGCACCGAAGGGTCTGTTTCTGTGCTGTATGAATCTATGGCCCCATGAATATGACTCCCACCTGATTTTCCAGATGGTGGGGTATAAGATAGTAAGTGTAATACAGGACCACAAAACTGGTGGTGTGAGTGGAGGGAATGAAACATTCGGTGCTGCAAACTATTTCCTATTTTATTGATTCGTGAAATTAATTTGGGAGACTGTAGACTCACCTCAACATTAACAACATCTTATATTGATATCATTCCTTTAAGTGTGGTGAATGAGAGATTTGGAGAGTGATTCCAGCATTTAAGGCACAGTCACAGCAATTAATGTGGGGGTGAATAAAAATCATAAGTTGTTAATCACAAGGCTGAAATAGAATGATTTTAATCCACTTCAGAACCTAAGTTTGCAACTAACAATAATATATTATGAACTTTCATCACAATACAGTTGACATCTCCAGTGGCAAGACAATGCTGACATATTCCTATACAATCCCTGAATGTGCAATCACCTATGTTAGTAGCTCATTGCTCAGATAAACAACTCGGTGTTTTCTCTCAAATTATCCATCTGACTCAGTCTTACTCCAGTGCTTCCATTTGTTGTTCATAGTGTGGACTGTTTAAAACAGCACCTAAACTTAAAATATTGCTCATAGACTAACAAGAGATTGGCAGCTTGATGTTCCAGGATATCAATATTTTAGACAGGGCAGGGAGGAAGCAAAAGAGGTGGGGAAGTTGCATTACTA
The DNA here is from genome assembly GCF_037043375.1 of Chiloscyllium plagiosum. NCBI lineage: Eukaryota > Metazoa > Chordata > Chondrichthyes > Orectolobiformes > Hemiscylliidae > Chiloscyllium > Chiloscyllium plagiosum. Next base: position 59,205,980 of record NW_028270154.1, on the reverse strand, counting down.
CTTAGGGAGCATATCATAGCTGTATTGGTGCAGGACACCCTGGAGGGATCTTGCAGTGAGGCATTGGAAGAGTGCAATCACAATTTTGGGATTGTACTACATACCTCCCTGCAGCCAGCCGGAGATAGAGGAAGAGATATGTAGTCAGATTCTGGAAATGTGTGAAAATAACAGGGTTGTTGATGGGTGATTTTCACATCCCCCATATCGTCGTGGACTCACTTAGTGCTGGAGTTTTGGATTGGTAGTAATCTGTTAGGTGTGTTCAAGAGTTTTTATAACGTTATGTGAATAGTCCAATGAGGGAAAGGGCCATTCTGGAGCTGGTATTGAGAAATAAACCTGATCAGGTGATCAAATTTTCAGTAGGGGAGCATTTTGATAACAGTGACCATAATTCCATAAGTTTTCAGATATTTATGGATAAAGATAACAGTGGACCTTGAATGAAGGTGTTAAATTGAGGGAAAGCCAACAATAACTGTACTAGGCAGGAACTGGAGAATATGGATCGGAGGTGGCTGTTTGAGGGTAAATTCATATCTGACGTTGGATTCTTTTAAGAAGCAGTTGATTAGAGTGCAGGAGAGTCATATTCCTGTGAAAATAAAGGACAGGAATGGCATGTTTCAGGAACCTTGAATGACAGGGGAAATTATCAGCTCAGTCAAAAAAAAGAAGGCATACCTAAGGCCTAGGCAACCTAAAACAGGCAAAGTCCTTGAAGGATAAGAGAAAGTAGAAAGGAACTCAAATGGGGAATTAGGAGGGCTAAAACGGGCTATGAATTGCCCTTGGCCAGCAGGGTTGAGGAGAATCCCGAAGTATTTTATACATATATTAGGAACAAGAGGGTAGCTAGGGAAAGAGTAGGCCCTCTCAAAATTATATTAAAGAGCTGTGTATATTTTAATACTAAATAGGAAGCCATCTAGGTTACTGTTGTACATTGTAGTACCATCTACTGATAGCTTGTAGTTGGAATTGATTCTGCCATCAATCCACCTTCTTATACTGACTCTAAGCTCCTATCCACATAGCTGTGGTAAAGGATAATCACTACTTCATCTTATTGCAAATAGGTACTTGTCTCACATGAGATATAGTTTATCAAGAGGCACAACTTGAGTTGAACAGTTAGTCATTATGGCAAAGACAGTCGGGAGCCAGGCATATCATGTCTGTCTCCACTTGGACTACATGCTAGACTGTTAGTGCTCATCTCAAAGACTGTGTGGCATCGATAGACTGGGTGGAGCTGAATGAAGCTTCAACAGTAAACCTTTTAACAGATCAACAGTTATAGAATATTTGAGGAAAGGGGCAGGGCATTATCTAGTAATTATACAAATAAAAGAAAGTTGAATGTAACACAGTGGCTCAGTGGTTAGCACTGCTGCCTCACAGCGCTAGGGACCCAGTTTGATTCGAGACTCGGGCAACTGTTTGTGTGGAGTTTGCACATTTGCCCTGCGTCTGCGTGGGTTTCCTCCCACAGTCCAAAGGTGTACAGGTTAGGTGAATTGGCCATGCTAAATTGCCCATAGTGTTCAGGAATGTGTAGGTTAGGTGCATTAGTCAGGAGCAAACGTAGGATAATAGGGTAGGGGAATGGGTCTGGGTCAGTTGCTGTTCAGAAGGGTGGTGTGTTCTTGTTGGGCTGAAGAGCCTGTTTCCACATTGCAGGGTTTCTACGATTCTTAAGTTGTTCTGAAATTACAATTAAAACATATCAGGAATAGATCCTGATTAGAACAGCTGTATTTTATACGTTTCTGATACAAAGATTGTGAAAGTAGTTTGGGCATGTGGTAGTGAATGTGATGATGTCAATCAATTTAGTGGGCTGTGCCTCACTTGAATATATCTGATGCAGTGTTAGCTGTAATTTTCTATTCATACACAACTTGGTCTTTCCAGACTGGCCAGTCTGGCATTTATTGGCCCTAATTGCCCCAGAATGCAGTAAAGTGTCAACCACATTGATGTGGTTCTGGAGTCACATATAAGCCAGACCAGGTAAGGATGGCAGATTTCCTTCCCCACATTAGTGAATCAGATGGGATTTTCTGACAATAGACAATGGTTTCATAGTCATAATTCGACTCTTAATTCCAAAATTTTACTCAATTCGATTTCCCCCATCTGCCATGTTGACATTCAAACTTGTGTCCCAGAATAAGGCAGCATGATGACTCAGTGGTTAGCACTGCTACCTCACAGCACCAGGGACCCAGGTTTGATTCCAGCCTTGGACGACTGTCTGTATGGGGTTTGCACATTCTCCCTGTGTCTACATGGGTGAGCTCCAGTTTCCTCCCACAATGCAAAGATGTACAGGTTAGGTGAATTGGCCATGTTAAATTGCCCACAGTATTCGGGGATGTGTACGTTAGGGGTATTAGTAAGGGATAGAGTAGGAGAATAGGTTTGGGTCGAATACTCTTCGGAGGGTTGTTGTGCCAAAGGGCCTGTTTCCACACTGTTGGGATTCTAATAAAATTCTAACTTTCTTTGGGTCAGTAGATTAATAGTCCAGTCATAATACCACTAGGCAATCACCTCCCCATGACTGAAGCAGCAGCAGAAAGGAAAATGGAGGAATCTTATTGCTGAAAATCACCAAGTTTAAAACACCAGTTGCTAAGGTAGCATTAGAGTCAGGTGACTTTTGTCATTTCTATACAGACTCAGAATTATCTCAAGTCTCGAGAATCTTTTTAACTAATCATGGGTGAGGAGCACTCCCATTACTGTGCATACTGCAGACACAACCACTTGTGGAATTTACATCTCACACTATCTGCGTACCAAAATGTGCAATCATTGGATTCCCAGACTCACTGTCTCTGAGTTTGATACTCACAAAGAGATTTGAAGAAAAACAGTTTATCATCAGCAGGTGTAAGCAGCCACCATGCATTTCCCATTGTGTAGCCAATGGCCTCTGACTTCAAATCAACATGATCAGAACTGACTTCCAATAACAAATCTCATTACTTCGTAAAACTGGGGAGAACCTAGCCATCCTGGAAACCAACAGCACAGGAGGATCTGAGGACATCCTCCTTATTTCTTCACCAGTCTTTCAAGTTCAAAACCTGTCTACTGTATTACGCCTGAGTTTGTTAAAAAAAAACATCAACCTAACAGCTGCTGTCTCCAGAAAACAAGACAATTGATTATCAACATCTTTCAATTGAATTGGCAGCAAATCCTGAGAGACTTGTGAGCTGAGCCTGGAAGCATCCAAGCCATCAATTTACTGCACCCGTATAATCTTTGACTTTTATCTCACTCTAAGAAGCCTGATTAATTTATCCTTCCACTCGTGTGTGAACTTCAATTATGTGTATGCTTGAAGATTGGAGCATTTCTGAAAATATTTTCACTTCAACTGGGTTAAGTATATTAAATACTGCCCTTTTCTTTTAGAAACTCAAAGAAACCTGTTTATGTCTTTTACAATCACAGTATTTAAATACTCCTTGAATTAGCAAAGGGTAAAAAGTGATCCACTCTATTCCTCCTCCCTGATTATAATAATTTCGTGAATCAAAAGCTGTGTCACAGCGTAGCTTGCTTAAATATGATGAAGATGGTGACACTGATCAGAAGTTTAGTTATGTTGTGATAATTGTTGTATTTGTATTCAGAAAGAGTAATCAGAACACTTTTTTGGCTAAATTGCATACAGCACCATGTTTTTTCATTTGATTACTTATATAGAACATAGAACATAGAACAATACAGCGCAGAACAGGCCCTTTGGCTCTCGATGTTGCGCTGACCTGTGAACTATTCTCAGCTCGTCCCCCTGCACTACCCCCAAAATAATCCATTGCTTATCTAAGGATTGTTTAAATCTCCCTAATGTGGCTGAGTTGACTACATTAGCAGGTAGGGCATTCCACCCCCTTACCACTCTCTGCCTAAAGAACCTGCCTCTTAAATCTATCACCCCTCAATTTGTAGTTATGCCCTCTCGTACAAGCTGACATCATCATCCTAGGAAAAAGACTTTCACTGCCTACCCTATCTAATGCTCTGATCATCTTGTATGTCTCTATCAAATCTCCTCTTAGTCTTCTTCTTTCCAATGCAAACAGACCCAAGTCTCTCAGCCTTTCCTCACAAGACCTTCAAAGACCATATGAAACCACATCTTCTCAATTTTAAAAATAAAGTTACAATATAGATTAGAAATCTTCACAAACCCATTTACACATCATACTCCACAATGTGAATTGTGAATTGATTACCAAAGTCTGATGGAGTCATGTTCAATTCTTATCCTTCAAACATGGAGTATACACGCTCGATAGCACTCCAATGCTAGCCCTGTAGTAATAGATATCAAAGACACCTGAAAGCCAATCCTAGTGCAGAAAGCCATAATGGAAAATACTGTTGTGGCACGGTGGTTCAGCGCTTAGCACTGCTGCCTCACAACACCAGGGACCCGGGTTTGATTTCTACCTCGGTGACTGTGTGTAGTTTGCACATTCTCCCTGTGTCTGTGTGGATGTGCTCCAGTTTCCTCCCACTATCCAAAGATATGCAGGTTAGGTGACTTGGACATGCTAAATTGCCCATTGTGTTAGGTGCATTAGTCAAGGGTAAATATAGGGTTGGGGAATGGGTCTGGGTGGGCTACTCTTCAGAGGGTTGGGCTGACGGGTCTGTTCCCATACTTTAGGGTATCTAATCTATTAAATTGGTATTGACAGAATACTTATTAGCAGTGTGCAATATTCACATTAATTAAAAGTTCTGATCCCAATAGCTCAAAGATTTTATCATGTTTCATCATAAATAAATTGAGGAATCTGCCCACAATAAAAATAAAAAGATCGTTCTGTCGCAACAAGGGATCTAATTGAAGAGAGCACAAGTTATTCCACTATTACCTTGAAGCAAACAAATTGGTGTTATCTGTGAGTGTACATAACTAAGGCTGTTTGTTCAAATTAATCATTGAATTTATTTTGGGAAGAAAATCATAACATCTTAGCTCTTTCCAGATGACATTTTGTTTTACACAACAACAGAGAAAATGCAATACTTCAGATATTAATAAACAATAATACAATATTATCACACTTGTTCAACTTTAATCTCTATTTGTAGTGGAGTGAGCAAACAAAATATTAGCATATAAAACCTAAACACAAGTCAGATGATTAAATAATTTTTAAAAAAAACTAAAGTTGATTATTTGAAATTCACTCATTGGATGTGAACATCACTGACTGTGCCAACACGCTTTGCACATTCCTAGTTGCCCTTGAGAAGATGGTGCTGAAAATGTGTTGCTGGAAAAGCGCAGCAGGTCAGGCAGCATCCAGGGAACAGGAGAATCGACGTTTCGGGCATAAGCCCTTCTTCAGGAAGAAGGGCTTATGCCCGAAACGTCGATTCTCCTGTTCCCTGGATGCTGCCTGACCTGCTGCGCTTTTCCAGCAACACATTTTCAGCTCTGATCTCCAGCATCTGCAGACCTCACTTTCTCCTTGAGAAGATGGTGGTGAGCTGCCTCGTGAATGGCTGCAATGCAGCTGGTGTTTTTAGAGTTTGTAGTTGTTAAGGGTCAACCACATTGTGTGAGTTTAGAGTCATAAGTAGAACAGATAAAAATAGCAGATTTCCTTTCTTAAATGACAATGAACTAGACAGGATTTCACTATCAACAATGGTCATTATTAGACTTCTACATCCAGATTTTTATTGATTCAATCTCCAGCATCTGCCCATGTGGGATTTAAACCTGGGACTCCCAAACATTAGCTGTATGTTTAGATTTAGTAGTCCAGTGATTGTACGGCTAGGCCATTGCCTCCCCTGGATGAGGGGAGTCTTGGGATACCATACAAGGAATGTTTTGAGTATTGTACCAACAGTGTCTTTTGTATGATACAAAAGCTGATACAACAAAGTGTTTTGGAATTAATTAGATAACACTTTTACCATGAATTTAAAAAAACTTTGAATTTGTGTAAGATAGCTTTGATATAATTAAGAATTTGATAGTTTATTCTATTTGATATATTTTATATATTGTTAAAACAAAATCTAAGCATTGCATGCTTATGTTTCAGTGAGACACCACTTAGTTAAAAACCAAAACAAAATTTGATCTATTAAAATATTTTCAGTCTGGGATCTGACTTGTCCAATAATAACATCAGCTTGGATAATTTAATATTCAAAGTGGATTTCTTAAAAGGAGATCGAGCTGATTAATCTAGTTAGAGTCAGAGAGATGTTCAGCATGGAAACAGACCCTTCGGTCCAACCCGTCCACGCCGACCAGATATCCCAACACAATCTAGTCCCACCTGCCAGCACCTGGCCCATATCCCTCCAAACCCTTCCGATTCATATACCCATCCAAATGCCTCTTAAATGTTGCAATTGTACCAGCCTCCACCACTTCCTCTGGCAGCTTATTCCATGCACATGTGAAAATGTTGCCCCTTAGGTTTCTTTTATATCTTTCCCCTCTCACCCTAAACCCTCACCCTCTAGTTCTGGACTCGCCGACCCCAGGGAAAAGGCTTTGCCTACTCACCCTATCCATGCCCCTCATAATTTTGTAAACCTCTATAAGGTCACCCCTCAGCCTCCAACGCTCCAGGGAAAACAGCCCCAGCCTATTCAGCCTCTCCTTATAGCTCAAATCCTCCAACCCTGGCAACATCCTTGTAAATCTTTTCTCAACCCTTTCAAGTTTCACAACATCTTTCCAATAGGAAGGAGACCAGGATTGCACACAATATTCCAACAGTGGCCTAACAGTCCCGTACAGCTGCCACGTGACCTCCCAACGCCTGTACTCAATACTCTGACCAATAAAGGAAAGCATACCAAATGCCTTCTTCACTATCCTATTTACCTGTGACTCCACTATTAAGGAGAAAGTGAGGTCTGCAGATGCTGGAGATCAGAGCTGGAAATGTGTTGCTGGAAAAGCGCAGCAGGTCAGGCAGCATCCAGGGAACAGGAGAATCGACGTTTCGGGCATAAGCCCTTCATTCCTGAAGAAGGGCTTATGCCCGAAACGTCGATTCTCCTGTTCCCTGGATGCTGCCTGACCTGCTGCGCTTTTCCAGCAACACATTTCCAACTCCACTATTAAGGAGCTATGAACCTGCACTCCAAGGTCTCTTTGTTTAGTAACACTCCCTAGGACCTTACCATTAAGTGTATCAGTCCCCCTAAGATTTGCTTTCCCAAAATGCAGCACCTCACATTTATCTGAATTAACCTCCATCTGCCACTTCTCAGCCCATTGGCCCATCTGGTCCAGATCCTGTTGTAATCGGAGGTAATCCTTTTCGCTGTTCACTACACCTCCAATTTTGGTGTCATCTGCAAACTTACTAACTGTACCTCTTATGCTCGCATCCAAATCATTTATGTAAATGACAAAAAGTAGCTGACCCAGCACCGATCCTTGTGGCACTCCACTGGTCACAGGCCTCCAGTCTGAAAAACAACCCTTCACCACCACCCTCTGTCTTCTACCTTTGAACTGATTTAATTGAGGTCATTAAACTAGGAGCTAGACGAGTGACTATGAATTCCTACACAGATTTCCAAATGACATCTATAAAGGTCCATGGAAGAGATTACGAAAAAAAAACATACATATAAAGGTAATCTTGTGTTATTGGTAGGGAGCTAGGAAGCAGAAATAATGATGTAACGATCTGTGATTGATGAAATCAGACATGCACTACTCCCTTGGGATAGGTACTGGAGCCTCAGTGTTTTTTGCCATATTTATCCATAACTTGGATGAAAGATTTGAAAGTTACATGTACAACTGTATTAATACTGGAAGGGCAAGATGGGTCCCTACTATGGGCATTAATAGTCCATGTAAGAACCTCAGTATAAGCAGAACACCCATCCACCACCATTCCTTCCAACTAAACGCCTTTCTCACCTCCAACCTTATTACTGGGAGGGGATAAAATACTGCCCAGTGAGTGGGCAAAACTGTGATAGATAGAATTCATCATGGAGATGCGTGATGTCAGCCAGGCTGGAACTAATAACCTAAGGATCACCACATCTCAGACGAGGGGAGAGGTTGAGAAGGAGAGTCTTTCATGGTAACTTCAGCTGGTGCAGGAGTTAAAACTACACCATTTAGCATTACTCTGCATTGCAAACCAGCCAACAGAGCTAACCAGCTAACCAGTCATACTGGATATACAAGTACATAGATCACTGAAAGCTAATGGATAGGTACAAAATATAATCAAAAAGGCTAGTGGGATGTTGGCCATTATCTTAAGAAGCTGTATTACCGAGGACAATTCAATTGTACAGAAGCTTGCTCTCATCCCACCTGCAGCACAGGTTTTAGACACTATATCTCAGGAAGGCTATATTGGTCTAGGAGGGGACATCAAACTCTGGAATTCTTGGCGCAAACTGATTTTAACATTAATAAGAGTATTAAGAAATATGTTTCAAAATTGGGTGCATGGTGAATTAATCTGTAAACAAACAAATATAATGAGCCAAATGCATTACAGTGACATAATAAAATTTCTATTTACTGAATTTATAAGCACATTTAAAATGCTGAGATCTGACTGAACATAGTGGCTGTTACTGAATGATTATGGTGGGAAAGAGTTAAATACTGTAAATACTTTGAATTGAGAATCAGAGTACAAAAGCCTCCATGAAATTTCAAAACTGACATTTTAACTGGTTAAACCTGTCCTGCATAATGTTGTGCATTATCCAGTGCAACCTGTTCCAGAGCATTGATTCATTATAACTGACCTTCCTGTGATCTATGTATAACTATGGGAAAGCTTTAATTACATTTGCTCTATTTTCTTTCCAAATAATAAAAGGTTAATGTTTGTGAACATCTGATTTTTTTTATATACCTTGTGACATAGTGATTTCACAACACATTGCTGATATATAAAACTGAAATATCAATCAATTAAACAGTAGACAATCGAGCATTATTATAGTAAGATTGTATTTGAAGATAGTTTACTTCAATCCTTTTCAATTTGCCTTGCACTTCCTCATGACAGAGTTAAAACTACTGTTGGTGAACATATGAAGAGGACAACGGAATCACATCAGTTCGGTTATGGATGAAGCAATCTGTCTAATGTCACCAGTGAACAACATGACCACCTTTTATGGTTGGGTCCTATTAGAGTGGTGCTGGTGAGTTTGTGGCCAATGTTTGGAGTGTGGACAGTTAACTTGCCGATCAGTAGGTGATCTCATGAGTGATTGGTTGAGAGCGGAGGTAGTGCAGGGGTCTATGGTCTGGCAGCTTCTTCATGAACCTTATGTTGCTGAATTTAACTTTCTGGGCATATTAGGCAAAAGTCGGGCGGGTCATGAAGGCACAACCAACAATAGGCCAATATTTTCAGGACAGGACACTGATTCTTCTCTTGATCCTACAAAGATCGTTCAGAAAACCTATCTTTACTGTTTTTAGTGCTGCCTCCAGTGGTCCCTTCAAAAATGACTAGTTAGATTCATCTGTACATAGTTCCACAGGGAGAAACTTGCACAACCAATGCCCTAATGTGGCACCTGCCCATCTTCTTATTTCAGTAAGTTATCACACGTCTCGAGTTAGAAACAGAAATGAAAATTAGTCCTTGACATCTGGGAGGAGAACAAGAATTTAAAATATCTTTAGTACGGAGAGAATGTTAACTGCCTTAGAAATGGAATCTCATATGAATAGCAGGTGGTAAGTGAGGACAGTACACACAGTAATGCCTAATATGGAAGGCTGAAGGCAGTCAGAGAAATTGGCATTAATTAGAGTAAAATAGAAAAGGTCATGGAAGACAAAATCTCACCAGAATAACCACATTCACTGTAAAATGTGCTGAGATGTGACTAAAGTTATTCCTAAGACCCTGTTAAATGACATATACTACTGCAGCTGTTGATTTGCTCACTCATTATGCTTTTGATGGTTTTGAGCCATGCAAAACTATCTTTCCTGTATTCATTTTCTCTAGCAATATCACAGGTTCATGCTCCAAACTCCAAGAGGTGAAAACGTCAGCCATTAGGTAATAGCTTTACTCATCTTGAATGGCATGGTAGCTTAGTCATTAGCACTGCTGCTTCACAGCACCAGGGACCAGTTTTGATTCCAGCCTAGGGCAATTGACTGTGTGGAGTTCCACATTCTTTTGTGTCTGCGTGGGTTTCCTCCCACAGTCTAACGGTGTGCAGGTTAGGTGGCTTGGCCATGCTAAATTGCTGATAGTGTCCAGGGATGTGTAGGCTGGGTGGATTAGCCATGGGAAATGTAGCATAACAGGGATGGGAGGGTCTTTGGAGAGTTTGTGTGGACTCAATGGGCCAAATGGCCTGGTTCCACACAGTTGGGGTTCTACAATCGATTGTCAGATGTGACTGGGCCACATGAAGCTTCACCAATAATACGAAGGAAAGTGCTTCTGAAGGAGAATCATTGGAGTTGAAATATTAGCTCTGATTCTCTCTCCAAAAAGTTGGCAGATCTGCTGGGTTTCTTCAGCACTTGGTTTTTACTTCAGGTCTCCAGTATCCAGTGTTTTGTTTTTATTCAAGCTTTACCAAACTTCTTTTGCATACTTCATTTCTTTTCTATTAAGACGACCTACTGCTTTCATGATTAAACTGCAGAAGAAATATAATTCCCATTTTAATTTTTTTGGCGCAATTAACCTCTTTGAAACCTCTCACTAATTGTCTTGCTAATTTTGTCAGTAAGTTGTACTTTCTGTTCTCAGTTTTATTTTGACTTGACTGCTAAATATCGAACTTCCCTTATTGGAACCCACTCTCACCAAGATTTGAAATTGTTTCCTCTCCTTCCTTTTCAAAACTGCTCTTGTAAATCTCTGCTTAGTTTGTGATGAAAGCCAAAATTAAGTATTTCTGACTTGATTTCAATGCTATATGGCAACATGAAAAGTACAAGCATATAAACTGATTTCAATGAATGATTATTAATGTAATTGGTACAGGGGAAATAACTTTTTTCAACAACTGATCAGTCAAGCTGAGGGGATGGGTCACTTGATCCAAAATGTTAACTCTGATTTCTCTCCACAGATGCTGCAAGACCTGCTGAGCTTTTCCAGCAAATTTCTGTTTTTGTATCTGATGAATTGAGCTGCCTGCATTAAACATGACAGTATTCATCAAAAGTAATTTAAAATCCATTTGATATGCATAGGTAAATGATAAGCCCAATCAAGTGATTAGAAAGAAGAACAGAACCACAAACAAGGATAAGTGTTGAAATATTGGCATATCAGTACAAGATGCATTCAAAATAAATATTTAGCTATATAGGCATATGTAGTTTAGTGAAAAAGTGCTGATATTATTGAGAATGCAGAATTATAACAAGGAAAGAAGACAATTAAGCAATGAGGCAATCTCTTGACTATGGCTCAGAAAATTTCACAATTACACATAAACCACTCGGCATATGAAGTTACCAAGTTGATAGCTGAGGTAGCTGCTCATAAGGTTCTGGATAAGGGACATTATCATTTATCTTGATTCTATGTGTTAATGAGAAGAACATCAACCAGAATTTCCATTCCCAAACTCCACCCAGTAATCTGTAAAAGGAATGTGTGTGCATAAGAGCTGGGCCAACTCAACCCCACTCAACCTGTCTTTCCTTCCCATTCACAAACTAGTCTGTTGATAGATATTGTCAAGGTTCACTGAATAATGAATACTTAGATGAAGCCAAATAGGGCACTTGGTGTTTGTGAAACTGCGCCCTAGCAAGGAGTCAAAATGAACCGTGATGTGAGAAAAAGCCTGGGAAAAAAATTAAAAGGAGAAAAACATAGACCTGAGAAACAAAACTGTTGAATTAAGTGGGACTGTTGGATTATTGATGAATAATAAAACACTATCTAAAAGGTAATAGAGCAGAAGGGAAAATAGTAAGTGTTACAAAGGAGGGTTTAAACGAGATTAGGAGGGGGTTGAGATCCTCAATAACAGGGAGGCAGGAAGGAGATACAATAAACAGAAATAGTAAAGTGAAGAGACAGGTCAGGCTGGAACACGACAGGCAATCAGGAATGCTTGCTGGATCAAATTGCATCTATTTTGATTCAAGAGGGCTGACAGGTAAGGCCAATGAACTCAGGGTGTGGATAGATAGATGGCACTGGGATATTATAGCCATTACAGAAACATGGCAGCTTAATGTGCCAGGGTACAGGTGCTTTATGTGGGTCAGAGGCAGTGGAAAGAAGAGAGGGGGTGTTGCATTTTTGATTAAGGTGAGTATCACAGCAGTAATCAGAGATGAAATAACTGAAGGATCGTCTAGTGAGGTTTTGTGGGAGGAGCTAAGAAATAGGAAGGGGATGGTGACATTATTGGGGTTGTACTGTAGGCCCCCAAATAGCCTACAGGGATTACTGGAACAAATATGCAGGGAGATTGGGGAGACTTGTAGGAGCAATAAGGTTGTCATAGTAGGGGATTTTAATTTTCTTAACATAGACTGGGACTGCCATAAGGGGTGGAATTTGTTAGATGGGGTGGAATTTAAGTGTGTTCAGAAAAGTTTCCTCAAGCATTACAGTAGAACCTTGATTATCTGAACGAGACGGGTGGGGAGTACTTTGTTCAGATTATTGATCGTTCAGATAATCGATCTGATCGTAAATTATGAGTACGGTAATTTCTGAGTGCCAGTTATCAGACATTTCTCCGTTATTCGGCAATACACGCCATAATGCCATTTAACTGATAAGTGAATGCTGAGTTGCTTAATGCTGTTTTTACGGGACCTTGAGATTTTGTTTGGACAATCCAAAATTCGGATAATTGATGTTTGGATAATCGAGGTTGTACTGTATATAAAAGGCCCTACTCGGGAACGGGCAAAACTCGACCTACTCTTGGAAATAGGGCAGGACAGGTGACTGAGGTGACAGTGGGAGAAACACTTTGGGACCAGTTACCATAGATCTATTAATATCAAAATAGTTATGGAGAGGGACAAAACTGGTCCACAGGTTCAAGTTCTAAATTGGGGCAAGGCAAATTTTGATGATATTAGACAGGAGCTAGCAGGGGTTGAATGGAGTAGTTTATTTGCAGGCAAAGGGACCTCTGGCAAGTGGAAAGCCTTTAAAAGTGAGACAGTTAGAGGTTGAAGTCTATATGTTCCTATGAAAGTGAAAGGCAAGGTTGGAAGGAATGAGGAACTCTGGATGACAAGCCAACATTAAGACTCTCATTAGAAAAAAGGAGGCGGCATGGCTGAGGTAAAGGCAGCTGGGATCAAGGGAATCCCTGGAGGTACAAAGGGGATACAGGAGTTTACTGAAGAAGGAAATCAGGAGGGCAAAAAGGGGGCACGAAATAGCCTTGGCTGAGAAGATGAGGCTGAATCCAAAGAGATTCTTTAGTATATAAAGGAAAAAGAATAACTAGAGAGACAATAGGACTCCTCAAGGACCAAAGTAGATATGTACGTGTAGAACCGTAAGAAATAGGCGAGGACCTCTGTGTTTACTGTGGACAAAGACATGAAGAGTTGGGAACTTGGAGAAGTCTGTGATGATATCTTGGGGACAGTTCTTATTACAATAGAGGAGGTGTTGAATGTATTTGAATGTATGAAGGTAGATAAATCTCCTGATCCTGACCAGATATATCCAAAAACACTGCAAGATGCTAGAGAAGAAATTGTGGGGGCTGTGGATGATATTTTTGCATCATTGTTAGCCACGGGTGAGGTCCCGGGAGACTGGACGGTAGTAAATGTTGTACCCTTACTCAAGAAGGACTGCAAAGAAAATCCTGACAATTAAAGACCAGTAAGCCTCACATCTGTGGTAGGTAAGTTACCTGAGAAGATTTTAAGAGATAAGATATACATGCATTTTGAAAGACAAGGTTTGATTAGGAATAGTCAGCATGGCTTTGTGCATGGGAGATCATGCCTCACAAATTTGTTAGAGTTCTTTGATGAAGTGACCAGGAAGGTTGATGAGGTGGTAGGTGTAGTCTATATGGATTTCAGTAAGGCCTTTGATAAGGTTCCAAATGGTAGGCTGCTCGGGAAGGTTGGATCATCTGATATCCAGGGGGAGCTGGCAAATTGGATACACAACTGGCTTGATGGTAGGAAGCAGAGGGTAATAAAGGAAGAATGCTTATCAGACTGGAGGCCTGTGACTAATGGATTGCCTCAGGGGTCGGTGCTGGACCCATTACTGTTGTTATCTTTATCAATGATTTGGAGGAGAAAGTACAAAGCATGATTAATATGTTTTCAGATGACACTAAAATAGATGGTATCATGGACAGTGAGAAAGGTTGTCAGAAACTGCAGCAAGACATTGACCAGCTGGAGAAATGGGCCAAGAAATGGTAAATGGAGTTTAATATAGATAATTTTGGAAAGTCAAATCAAGGTAGGAGATTCATGGTGAATGGTAGGGCATTAAGGACTGCAGTGTGACCTTGGAGTTCAGGTGTACAGTTTTCTGAAAGTGGAGTCAGGCGTAGACAGGGGGGTGAAGAAGGCTTTTAGCTCACTGGCTCTCATTAGTCAGGGAATTGAGTATCGAACTTGGGACGTTATGTTGCAGTTGTACAGGACATTGGTGAGGCCACACATGGAATATTGTGTTCAGTTTTGGTCACCTTGCTATAGAAAGATATTACTAAACTGGAAAGAGTACAGAAGAAATTTAAAAGGATGTTGTCAAAACTCCATGGTCTGAGTATAGGGAGAGATTGCACAAGCTGGGACATTTTTCTCAGGAGCATAGGAGACTGTGGGGGGATTTCATTGAAGTGTATTAGATCATGAGAGGCATGGATAGGGTGAATGTACTCAGTCTTTTTCCCAGGGTTGAAGAATCGAGGACTAGAGGGCATCAGTTTAAGTTTAGAGGAGAAAGAATAAAAGTGAACCTGAGGGACAACTTTTTTACACAGAGGGTGTTATGCATATGGAATGACCTGACAACAGAAGTAGTTGAGGTGGGTACATTAACAATATTTAAAGGGCATTTGGACAAATACATGGATAAGAAAGGTTTAGAAAAACATGGGCCAAGTGCAGGGAAATAGGGTTAGCGTAAATGTACATTTTGGTTGGAATGGACCAGTTTGGGCCAAAGGGCCTGTCCCCGTACTGTAGGACTCTGTGACTCTATGACTCCATAATATGCATTCAAAATAATAAGCAAGGACAACAAGGAATAATTAGCCACTATTCTTGGCTGACAGTTCAAAAGTAACATTATTATTTAAACAAGTAAGACAAACTGCAAGAAAATCATAATTGATAATCATGAAGGTAATTTAACAAAATAGACACATGGTCACTTAAGTATAAATAGAAGGGAAGAGTTAAAGTGCAAGTTATTTCATACAGCAAATTTGTACTGCTTCTTCTCACATGTGAAGTTAGAACTAGGTCAGAAACTAGATTCGAATTAATACCTAACAGCTTTCCAGGACTGATCAGTAAACTGCAGTGGGTGAACATGTGTGTTGCGTTTCATAGTACTATTTGACATTGTAATCATGAATAATCTAAAAAAAAAAATTCTGGGCAACAGATTAGCTGAGCAAAGCATCTCAAGGAGTGGAATGTGGTACTGAAACAGAAAACCCTTTGGTAGAATGGAATGCAAGCATAGAGGCGATGTGTGGCTCAGTGGTTAGCATTGCTGCCTCACTTGGGTTGGATTCCAGCCTCAGGCGACTGTCTGTGTGGAGTTTGCACATTCTCCACGTGTCTGCGTGGGTTCCACCCAGCTGCTCTGGTTTCATCGCAGAGTCCAAAGATGTTGCAGGTTACGTGGATTGGCTGATCCACCTTTGCTAAATTATGTCCATGGATGTATAGGTTAAGTGGAATAGCTATAGGAAATGCAGGGTTACAGGCATAGGGGAAGGGGTAGGTCTGGATGGGATGCTCTTCGGAGGATTGGGGGATTTCATGGGCTGAATGGCCTGCTTGTGCACTGCAGGGATGCTCTGATTCACAGATGGAATTTTGACTGTCAGTGGACCAAGCAGGTTTCTGACTTCACTCTGTTTTATGCACAAGTTTTCCACCATTGCTTTCACTGGACTTGTGTGGAGAGGAAATAAATGAAGCAAAAGTAAGGGAACGTCAGAAATGTAAATTGAAGCTATAGAAAGCTTCCTTCTTATCTGAATTTTCTAAGCAGTATCTCAGAATTTGCTTTAGGAAAATAAACTTCTAGAACGATCTGATACATGAGTGGCTAAAGTCCAGAATCGAGTAAAATGAAAACACTTCTTTCTTGGTACTGTGCCGAGAACAAAATGCATTTGTCAACAAAGAACTAATTTCCTGTTATTAACTGGTACATAAATATTAAGTGTTCTCAGTATGCTATTGAAACCTCATAAATCTACTAACTGGCTGAAATTAATGGATTTCTCAAATCAAAATAAATGTGCTTTTTGTAAATAAAATGCTTGTTTTTATCTTGTTTAACACGCCGACAACAATGCCCTACTTAAGGTTACAGATGACATCTTCCTTTATAAACTTATCAGTACCTTTCAAAATTTGCTCAAAATGACCTGGCTTGCAAATGCCCAAAATAGTAACACTTCTGATGAAATGTCCATGTTGAGGCTAATCTGTTTATGAATCTTTCGCCAAATTCATTTAATGAAAATGACATTTTTGCATGCAGATACTTGTCCAATAATGGTGAGAAGATGTTCTACAATGTAAGAAGATGGCTTCTCTACATCACTGGGCTTAATCTGGAGTTCAAAATAATCTGTGTTTTTCTTTTGACTCTTTTCACGACAAAGAGAGAATAAAATGACTTTGCAAAAAGATGAAAGAACTGAGGATCCTGGAAATCTGAAAGAAGAACATAAATTGCTGGAAAATTTCTGCAGGTCTGGCATCATCTGTGGAGAGGAATCAGAGTTAACATTTTGGGTCCAGTGAGTTCTGAAGATGGGTCCCTGAACCAGAAACGCTAACTCTGATTTCTCTGCACAGATGTCAGATCTGCTGAGATTTTCCAGCAAAATAACTTTACAGTTGGGGATGAGTCACCCTCCCAGACATTTAAAAAATATTCTCTGTGTTTTTCTTTCTCAATTGCACATTTCACAGTAGCCAACAATACAACAATGCCTAAATTTTGTTTCCCATTGAAGTAACGTTCAAACAACAACCATTAAAAATCTTAAAATTCCAACACTTTTGTCTGTAATGAATTTTCCAATATGTCACTAAAACATACAAATCCATATTCTATTGAATTATCTAAACCCAATCAAGCAGATAAAGGACAAACGTCAGTCAAGATCCTGCTTCTGATAGTTCTCTGCAAAGGAAAGAAGTTTTCTCTTATTCATTCATGAGATGTGAGTGCTGCTAATTGACTGACATGTATCGCTTATCCTTGGCTGCCTTGAGAAGGTGGTGGTAAGCTGCCATTTTGAACTGTGGTAGGCCATTAAACAGCAAGTACAGAAGGCAGCAGGACCTATAACATCAAGCAATCATCTCCCAACACATACAGAGAGTGAATAATTGGGTGTGGTGTTGGCAACTGCTAGTAAAATAATAGCACGCTACATTTCACCACATTCACGAGGAGGATGAAAATTGGCTGGGGAAAATGATATTGTCTAAAGGAAGAGATTGTTTTTATGTATTTGCTTCAGTGCCAAGATTATGAGGATTGTGTTTAGTGTTTTATAGCACCATAGTTCCCACTTCCACTGACAAGTCTTTTTATGACAGATTTCCGCTCTGGTTTCCAATAATTACAGCTCAGCTTTTTTCCACTCATCACTGGAGTACAGTTACTTCACAGACAACTCTGCACATATTGATGGATTGTTTGAATGCAGTCTGAAATCTATGTGTATGACACAATCACATGACAGCTCCCTACATCTTCAGTGTGTATACAGGTTTACAGACTTCTAAAGCTTAGCTATACCATCTTCCACAAGTTTAAGTCAGTAGCAGTAGATGAGCAATATGTAAATAGAGGTCAAACAGTTGCCTGTGAACGTACGCTGTAATGATCTGTGATCCTATTAATATAATCTCAATTACGCAAGCTTCTCAGTGGATGACAAAATGGAATATGAAAGGCAGATACATTTATGTTTCGGCAAATCACAGCCGAAAATGCTTTTGTAATGTTACCAAATATAAATGATAATTTCTAGACATCTTCCCTACATTATCTGGGTGATTATTTATGACTATTTATTATCATCATTAATCTCTGTAAAGCTTATAAATTCTTTAAGATATTGTGAACTGTTAACATTGGATCCTAGAAGAAGAAACCTCAGAAAGGTCAATATCTACATTTATATTTTGTTAAATATTTGCTTTTATACTTCTAAAATGTTAATGGAGCAAATATTGCTTTTCAATACTTTAGCTGGATACTTGGATGCTCAGAGCATTTATTACTAATTCAAGTAGACACAGCTTACTGTTTTCTTCTAATTCAAATAAATTGAAGGAGAATTGTGAACATTTTATTCCTGAATTTCCATGATGCCAAGCTTTTCAGCCATGGTTCAGTTGATTACAATTTTGCCCAATTCAGTAGATTGTGGATTTGAGTCTCATACAAGAAGCTTGACGGCAAAAACCAGTCTGAAAAAATGCTGTACTGTTGGAGGTACAATCTTTTAGATGGGATATTAAACTGAGGCCTCATTTGCTCCTTTGGGTACGCATTAAAGATTCACAATAACTTTTTCAAAGAAAATGGGAATTTATCCATGGTGCTCTGGACAAGATAAACATACAAGTATAAACATCCCAACAATATCAGATAAGCAAGGTGCTAATGGGAAGAAAGATCTTCTAACTTCCACCATAAGTTTCTAACGCAAATAGCAAAGCATTTGACAACTAATGGGACGAAATGTAGACAAATTGCTAGAACCTAACAGCTGACTTCAAGAGTTTTAAAGGAAGTGACTGTAGGGATAGTGGGGCCATTTTTGAAATATTCCAGAACTTATTGGATCCTGGAAGGATTCCAGCTGATTTTAAAGCAACCAATGTAGAAGTTCGGGAGACAGAATGCAGGAAACTTGAGGTCAGCTCGCCTAAAATGCCAGAGTCCATTATTTAGGAAGGAATGGTAGGAAATTTAGCAAAACTTAATGCAATTAATGCAGAGTCAACATAGTTTTATGCAAGGAATATCATGTTTGACAAATTTGATAGAGCTCTTTGAGGACATAACAAGCCGAGTTGATAAAAAGCAACTGATAGCTGTGGTGCATTTGAATTTCCAGAAGATATTCGATAAGATGCCACATAAAAGATTATTGCACAAGATAGGAGTTTATAGCACTGGGAGTAATATAGTATCACAGATTGAGGGTGAGGCAACACACACAAGACATGGAGTCATGGTTAATGGATCTTTTACAGATTAGAAATATGTAACTAGCGATTACCACAAGGATCAGACTAAGGGCCTCAATTATATATCACCTATGTTAATGATTTAGAAGAAGGGGTAGAGTATAATGTATTCAATATTTTCTATAAATATTAGGTAGGAGGACATGTTGTGATGAGGACATAGGAATCTGCAACTGGATATAGCTTGGTTAAGTGAGCGGGCAAACACTTCTCAGATGGATCTTAATGAAGGAATGTATGACGTCATGCACTTTGGTAAGAAGAACCAAAGGACAAACTATTATTTAAATAGAGAAAGACTCCAAAAGAGTAATGCAGAGGGGTCTGAGTGTTCATGTGCATGACAAACAAAAAAATCAGCATGCAGAGGCAACAATTTATTAACAAGGAATTTTGGCCTTTATTACTAGGGGTTAGAGTTTATAAATAGGGAACTCTAGTTGCAACTATACATGGTGTTGCTGAGGCCATAGCACTGAATACTGTTATGGTCTTCATATTTCAGGAAGGACAGACCGGTGTTGAAGACATTCAAAAGAGCTTCCCAAGGCTGGTTCTTGGAATGAAGGGTTGATTTATCTAAAATGGCTGAATACGTTAGGTCTTTATTCATTGAGTTTAGTAGAATGTGAGGTTGATCTTATTGAAGCATACAAGATTCTGAAGGGGATTGACAGAGTAGACACGGAGAAGATGTTTCCACTAGTGGAGGAGTCTCAAACTCGGGACATAGTTATGGCACATTCATTTAAAACTGAGATGTGAAGAAATTTATTCTCTCATTGGATAATGAATGACCAGAATTCTCTATCCCAGACAGTGCAGGCTAAATCATTTAATAATTTAAAGAATCATTTAAAAAAGAACTAGATAGATTTTTGAAATATCAGGGAGTTGAGGGCTTTATATAGCTAGCATGAGAGAGGAATTGAGGCTAGGGACAGTTCAACCATGAACTTACAGAATGGCAGACTGAGGGACTGAATGCCCTACTCCTGGATCTAATTCTTTTGTTCTTCTGAAATATATTCCCCCAATCAGCTTATTTGATCATTATCACATTACAGTTTTGTGGGAATGTGCTGTGCACTTATTTCTTTTTCTGAGTTTCACACATAACAACAATGACTACAATTTGGAAGTACTCCATTAGTTATAAAACACATTGAGACATTCTGAGGTTGTGAAAGGGCACTATAAAAAATTGCAAATCCATCTTTCTTTTTCTTTCATACCCAATACCTAATGAGAAAAAATAGCCTCAGTGTGGTAGAACCAAATAGGGTTTGGCTGATCTGATAGATTTCTTTTATAATGGTAAGACTGAGAAAAGGGTAGAGTGGTTGATACTTTATATAGGCACTTTCAAAATGTGCTTGATAAATTAGCACATAACAGATCTGTTACCAATGTTGAAACTTGAGGTTTAAAACAGCAACGTGCACTGTGTGGATTTGAAAGGGGCTAAAGGACAGATAGTGGTGATAGTGCTTAAGGGACAAGAACAGAGAGGCTCGGAGGAGTGTGAACTCAAGTCTTTGAAACTGGTAGAATAAATTAAGAAGGCTGCTAATAAGATTTATGAGAATCTTTACTTTATACTTTGAGGTGTAGTGTACAAAAATAGGGTGTTATGCTAAGTGAAAATTCCCATATGGAGTATTGAGGTCAATTCTAGCCAATTCTCAGAAAGGTGTGAAGATCTTAGTGTGGGTGTAGAGGAGGTTTACTAGAAAGGTAATGTAGCAGGCCTCCTTGCTAAAACAGATTTCGATTGCTAACTTGGCTAAAGGGATGCTGGGTACATTGGCCAAGTGAAACTCTGCAGTCACAAAACCCACACACCAGACACAGTGAGATTGCATAATGTAAAAGGCAACAGTTATCCTGGGCAACTTATCCACCAAACAAAGGAGGGTCTGGATTGAAAGTCACCAGGTCCTGCTACACAAAGATACAAACAGTAGCAAGCCATCCCAATGACTGATAATGTTTCAACCTATTAAGCGAGTCTCCCTGATTGGCCAAGACTATAGAAGGTTTGAGAAAACCCTCTAAAAAGGTATAAAAACAGGGTTCACTTGCAGACCAATCTCTTGGACCCTCTTGGACTTTCTGAGGAGACCAGCATGGCAAAAGGCAGTGACCTGCTGACCATCCGGACAGAGACAGGAAGAGAGAAAGCAGTTTTGCAGTCCCTCAGAGACAAAGACAGAGAGAGAGCATAGCTGTCCAAATCCACAAGAGACTTGTGAAATATTGTTAAGTCTAAGGGGCTGAATAGGATTAGAGATAGTATAGAGATATAATAGATATAACTATTATAAAAGCTATTACAACTTGCTTACTAATAAAATTAGGATGGTTTTGCATTGTTACCAGCTTGTGTTTGTTGTGGTTTGACTGCTAGGTATTGAAAGACACCTGGATAAATTCATTCATAACACTCTAGTTGGATTTGTTTAACTTGTTTAAGGAGGAACTAAGCAACAGTATCAGAAACTAAACACTTCAACAAATTGAAACTAGAGAAGCTGAAGTTATTCTCCTTAAAACAGAGAATATTATGGAGATTTAATGTATGATTTGCTCTAGGTGGTCAAAATCTTGAAGGGCTTTGATAAGCTTAAATACAGTAAACCGTCTCCAGTTTCTGAAGAGCTGGTAAGCAGAAAATTTACAATTACGTTATTTGGCAAAACAATCAGAAGCAACATAAGAAGAAGAAATCTGTAGAGAAGAAGGTTATTTGTCTCATTGTCCCTATGTTGACTGTGCCCGCTGAGTTTCTCCAGGAACTTTTGTTTTTGTCCCTGTGTTGGCTGTTTGATAGAGCTTTTCAATTAACTCTGCTTTCATGAACTTCCTTATAACCCTGCATTTCTTTCCTTTCCAAATTCCCTTCAGCAAACTGTTATTGAACTTGTTTATACAGTTAATGCATTTCACTCTAGTTGTTTACCATACAATATGAAATTATGAAATTTCTAAGGTTTTCATGCCAAGCTGAAGCCTTGCTGTTTTTGAAATGATGGTGCACTTAAAGAACTCGTGTTAATTGCCAGATTTCAAAATTAACACTTTGTTATATATTCAGTCACTAATTTAGATAAACACATTATCAACTTCTTGCCATTTGTTCTTCTTTATGCTCATTCTGGATTAGAGTGGTGCTGGAAAAGCACAGCAGTTCAGACAGCATCCAAGGAGCAGGAAAATCAACATTTCGGGCAAAAGCCCTTCATCAGGAATACAGGAATAGCTGTATTCCTGATGAAGGGCTTTTACCCGAAACGTCGATTTTCCTGCTCCTTGGATGCTGTCTGAACTGCTGTGCTTTTCCAGCACCACTCTAATCCAGAATCTGATTTCCAGCATCTGCAATCATTGTTTTTACCTTCTTTATGCTCATGACAATTTACAATTATCACTTAAACACCAACTGTCCTATAGCAGGATTTTGAAAGAGCAAGGTTTGTAATACACAACTCAGTCATTTTATTGCAAGAGTACATTTACATCTGAAGGATGTTTTAGACTAGATTCATTGCAGATTAGATTACTTACAGTGCAGAAACAAGCCCTTCAGCCCAAGCAGTCCATACCGACCCTCTGAAGAGTAACCCATTTCCCTCTGACTAATGCACCTAACACTATGGGCAATATAGCATGGCCAATTCACCTGATCTGCACATCTTTGTACTGTGGGAGGAAACCGGAGCACCCAGAGGAAACCCACGCAGACACAGGGAGAATGTGCAAACTCGACACAGACAGTCACCTAAGGCTGGAATCGACACTGGGATCTTGGTGCTGTGAGGCAGCAGTGCTAACCACTGAGCCACCGTGCCACCCCATGTTAATACTTCGATGATTAAGCTTTGAGGATCCATTCTTTCCTTGAAATATGGAAGCATAGGAATTTTAAAATGTTTAAAAGATTGACAATAATCAACAAGAATGGTCAGTTTGACCTTTCAAAAATATGATTATTAACAACTTGCACTTTTGCTAAGACGTAGCCCTCGGTCCTATGTTATTTTACATTTAAAAAGACATCACATTGGTATCATTAGGTTAACCAATAAAAGGGAATTCTAAAAGACTCTATAATTAGGGTCATAGAGGCATGCAGCATGGAAACAGATCCTTCAGTTCAACCAGTCTACACTAACCGTAATCTCAAACTAAATTTGTTTCACCTGACTATGTTTAGCTCATATCCCTCCAAACCTTTCCTATTCATGTACTTATCCAAATGTTTTTTCAAATGCTGTAACTTTACCTGCATCCACCACATACTCAGGCAGTTCATTTTACACACTAATCACTCTCTGTGATTTTTTTAAAAAATGTGCAACTAGAGAAGTTGAGGTTATTCTCCTTAAAACAGAGAATATTATGGAGATTTAATGTATGATTTGCTCTAGGTGGTCAAAATCTTGAAGGGCTTTGATAAGCTTAAATACAGTAAACCGTCTCCAGTTTCTGAAGAGCTGGTAAGCAGAAAATTTACAATTATGTTATTTTTTAACGCCCTTTTTTAAATCTTTCCTTTTTTAAATCTTTCTCCTCCAACCTTAAAAAAACCCTAGTTTTGAACTCTTGATTCATTTTTTAATTTAACTTCTTATATTCTATTGTTCATCTTTTCTTTGAAGCTTCTTCTTAAGCTGTAGAAATACTTCAATCACAGTTTCAATCTCTGCAGTTTTGTCTTGTTGCATTAATCCAAGCATTTTTGAAGCCATTTGGACATGGACTGTTTCTGTATCTCAGGAATCAAAAATGGTGCTGAACATTCTGAAATTGTAAGGGAACATCCCCATGTCTGACTGTACGATTGAGAGAATATCATTAATGAAACAGCTAAGATAGTTGGGTCAAGGATGCTATTTTTGTTTTTTGTGAGACTGAGGATGAATAATTGCAGCTACTCTGCTAGTTGCTAATGATTTAAGTTGTTCATATCAATTCTTTTGCTAAGTTTACCTGTACCTGCAAACTCAAAAGGAACATTTTTTTCAACCAATAATGTAAAACCAAGAAACACTTAAACAACAACTATTGGACCTTTGTTGTGAGTGATCTCCTGATATACCCAATAGGATTTTGACCACGGTCAGTTCTAATGAAAACCAAAGTCAAAAAAAGGTGAAAATTCTACCCAAAATTTCTGTCTCTACTAATAGTAATGTATGTGATTGCACTTAGTCATTTCTGCATCTTTCAAATATGTAAGGGGAGTCTCTAAATAACACATGTATGCATGAATCAATCACCTCAAAGATTCATAATGGAGTCTATGAGTAATTGTGGATCATGACAATTGCAGAATTATATCTGACTGCCTTGTACATACACATTAACAACAATTTTTCAGTGTTGTAATACACCTTAAGGGTAATACTGTACAGTATAGATTAATAACCCATATAATTACACTGCCTAGACCATTGACAATAATGAATGATAGCCAAACCAGTTCAGTGAGACAGGTTCTATTCCCTGACGAACAGCAGTAAACCAATGGGTTAGCTATAGCAATCAATACCTTTGACAGTCACTTTTTGCACATAGCCCACAAATGGTCAGATTTATAGAATTGTAACTTGCTGTGATACAATTTCAGCTGACATCCTAAGGGCTATGGCACAGTATCATGTCCATCATAAAAAGGGGTGGCACAGTGGCTCAATGGTTAGCACTGCTGCCTCACAGCGCCAGAGTATCTGGTTCAATTCCAGCCTCAAGCGACTGTGAGGGGTTTGCATATTCTCCCAGCGTCTACATGGGTTTCCTTCGGATGCTCTGGTTTCCTCCCACAGTCTAAAGATGCGCAGGTTAGGTAGCTTTGCCATGTTAAGTTGCCCTGTAGTGTTCAGGGATGTGTAGGTTCGGTGCATTAGTCAGGGGAAATGTAAAACAAAATATTTGGGTAGGCGGAATGGGTCTGAGTGGGATACTCTTTGGAGGGTCAGTGTGGACTTGTGCCTAATGTCTGTTTCCACACTGTATAGGATTCTATGATGATTTTATGAATCACTACAAATAACACTCAGTGTGGGTTCCATCAGGACCACTCAGTTCCTGACCTCACTGCATATTTGGTTCAAACAGGGATAAATGAAATGTATTCCAAATGTGATATGGGAGTGACTGCCCTTGACATCAAGAGGGCATTTGATTGATAATGGAATTAAGGAGCTCAGGTAAAATGAGTTAGTGGGAAACAGGTAGCAAATTCTCCATTGACTACAGTCATACCCAATACAAAGGAAAATAGTTGTGGTTGTACAACACTCAGGAAGCTAAACATCCATCTGTACAAAACAGCCATGATTGGCATCAGCTCTTATTGCGGTCCAGGTTGTGCTGCTATCACATGCGAATATGGAAGTCTTAAATTTTATAGTTTTCCATATGATTACATGCCACCTTGCAGGAAAGGTACATAGTTTCACATTTACATTACACCTTTGCATTGAGGCAATTAAATGTCAGCTGTGCTCAAAAACAGCAAAACCTATTTTTAGCAAATTCACTATAATGCAATTGCTGAACTGGGGACACTGTTTCTAAAGCACAAACTTTTAAAATATGTGTTAGCTGTAATGTGATTACATTGTCAACACTTTAACCACTATTTCTAAAGCGCGATCTTTCAACAACATGGGTTGCACAAGAACGCAACCATTGCGTTATAGAAGAACTACCCCTAGTGTGTATCATCTATAAAATGCACTGTTGAAACTCACCAAGCCTCCGTAGACAGCACCTTCCAATGCCATGACCAATATCATCTAGTGGACCAGCAGATACATAGGAACATCACCACCACCTATAAGTTCCTCTCTAAGCCACTCACCATCCAAAGTTGGAAATATATTGTTGCTTCTTCAGTGTTGCTGGGTCAAAAACTTGGAACTCCATCTCCACCAAGACTGTGGGTGTACTGGACTGCAGTCATTCAAAAAGGGAGCTCACCACCACAAGCACGAGGGATGGGCATTAAGTGCTGTCCCATCTAACAATGTCCACATCCCATGAGCAATAAAAAAGAATGCATCATTCCTCCAACTGAATGCCATTCCTATCATCACCATGTCTTTTGCCAAAAATAGGTTTTGCTGTTTTTGATCACAGCTGACATCCTAATTGCCTCAATGTAAAAATGTACTATGCACCTCTCCTGCAAGGTGGCATGCAACCACATGGAAAACTATATACATTTAAGATTTTCATATTTGGAAAAATATAGAGGCATTAAAATTTCCTCAGATAGCAGGGACAAACCGCATGTCATACATTTCATACATGTGATGTTTACTGAGGATAAGAACACATGTCAGAGACTAAATTATGTGCACCAGAATATGTTGATTTACAATAAACAGGCCATTGGAGAGCCCAAAGAAGGGAGAATGGGATCTGAGCACCCCACATTAGTCAATTACTCACTTAGGAAATAACAAGCTTGAAGTGGGACTTGTGTTCCTTAAAGGACCAGGTACCCGTATTTCAAGCAATGTCTTCTTTGAATTGTTTCTTTTGCAAAGTGCCTGCAATTACACTGGAATGTTTTTGAAGTACTTTGGTAAATTCCTGGATTTGCCTTGAGAGTGTTGTCCCACAGGTAAGGTGGAAACATTGGTGATTTGTCTATTCAAAAGCAGCATCAGATTTGGAAAGGTAAGCCAGAATTATAGTGCAATGGCTACACAGAGGGTATGCTTCCCTCTGGAAAGTTGGTGCTGGTCCTCTTCATACTCCTTGATAGCTGTGTTGCAGGTCTGCCAATAACCACGTGTTTCACTGTGCATGCCCATCAACACTTTCCCATGCATCACCCCACTGAGCTCCTCATCATGAGTTAACGTTATCAGTACTCACTGCATCTCACCTTGTGATGAACTTATCGACTAATCATCCTTTAATACTAGCCTGCCTACACCTCAGGCATGCCAGATGACTGACCATGTGCTGAGTCTCACTATGGCAAAAGTGAGGACTGCAGATGCTGGAAACCAGAGTTTAGATTAGAGTGGTGCTGGAAAAGCACAGCAGGTCAGGCAGCATCTGAGGAGCAGGAAAATCGTTGATTTTCCTGCTCCTCGGATGCTGCCTGACCTGCTGTGCTTTTCCAGCACCACTCTAATCTAAACTGAGACTCACTATACGCTATCCTCCAGTGTCAGTATATTAACTGGTGGCTGCAAGTATCAGATCAAGTGATGGGGCCTCTTCACAAAAGCTGTGGTATTAATCTTTTTCCCTGCTTACCAGCCCCTATGAATGGCACCCAGAAGCAGGAACTCAGGGGCAAGTGAAGGCAATGAGATATGGGAAATGAGATGTGGGCTATCATGACATGAGCGAAAAGTAGAGTATCTGAAGAAGTAGATGTTTGGTAGGAGCCCTGAGTGCCAGGGACTGCTACTGGGTAAGCAATGAAGGTGAAATGCATTGAGCAGTGTAAGAGATTGATGTTATCAGATCTTAAAGTCCAATTCCATGCGAAATTTGGAAACAGCATTAACCTTGAAACTGATGACAACTGAGTAGTTCATTATGACCAGTCATGTTTCACTCGAATAAATGATTTAACTTTCCAAGTTGGACAGCTATTCCAAATTTCATTAGAAAACAGCTAACTTTGTTGCAAAAAAAATCAATCATCATTTTGTTCATAATTATTGGACTGAATACTAAAGATTTTTGTCCTGCAGTTCCATTTAATTGATGGAAACAATTTTGAGAGATTGATGAAGCAGTGGCGAGGGAATGTCTTGAGAAGATGCATATACTGACCTTGAAGTCTTGTGGAACTGTTTCGAGGTCCTCAGATCTAGCCTCCAGTAATTAGACTCATTGGAAAAGTGTTTTCACTTTCTTCTGAGCGTAGTTTTTGAAGGCCTCCTGGAACCCTGGGGAAATTTGTTTCTTCTATCCACTTCCACCTGAACGCCTCTAATCACAATGGAAGCACCTTTCTGCCTTGAGTTCCATTTTCCAAGTTAACCTTGCCATTGCTTTCATAGCAGAAACTCTGCCCAATATACATTCTGCTTTCAACACTTTCAAATTTCTGCATAAAAATAATTCTCTTGATTTCTCCTTTTCTTTTTTTGAAAATTACCTCAATTTATGAATTTTCTATGTTCTTTCCAAGTTTAAACAATTGTTTGTACAAATCCAATTTTACTGTCTGATTTTCTAAGAAAACATTTCATCTGTTCCTTCAAGTTTTTATTTTTCACATCTGCCTTTGTTCTCCACTACTGAAACCTTCACTGATGGTTTTTGCTGTTTCATCTATTTGAAGGATCTTCAGGGCAGCCTACTCTCTTCAGCAGTATGTAAACTTAAGCTCATTCAAAATTCTTGACTCACATTAATTCCTGTTCATCAACCAATCCTGTGCTCACTGACCGACATGAGTTCCAAGTTCGTCAATGGTTTATTTTAGCATTCTCATTTCTGTTTTTAGTTTACCTTCACAATTTTTCTTTCCAAGTTCTGTAACTTCCTTCAGTATTCTAACACTATAAAAACTCTGTCTTTCGCCAACTTGGACAGCTTCCAGATTATCAAATTTCTTCACTGCTTCTTTATTGTGCATGCCTTTAGCTAGCTAAGGTCTAACGTTTAGAATTCATTCTTCTACCCCTCTGGCTCCTCCTTTAATGTATAATTCTTTGTCCAAGATTTTGACCTACCTTTTTAGTTGATCCATTGTCCAATTCTGTCAAGACTCTTGTGTGACCTTTTACTATCGCACACTGAATTGAAGAGTCTCATTTAGACTGTACTGTGTGCCTTTTGAAATATGCAAGTGCAGCCACATAATTTATATTTTTGTCTTTCAACAGAACCAGTTTATAGATGTCAAAAAATAAAAATTTGCAAAAATATTTTATGTATGCACAGGTATAATTTCCTACCACAGTAAGGTGCACTATATTAATACTTACTATTTGTGTTGGATCTATATCTCCTACCTACTATGTCTTGATCAGATTTCAGGAAAACTTGGGACCACAGAGTCTTCGAGCAGTGTTTACATGCTTTCACTGTCACAGCACTCACCACAAAGGCTATTATTGTGGATGAGGGAAGGACTTCTTCAAGAATCTGATAAGCTGAATGCAGCAATGTTTGTTTCAGCAGTTTTTATTCTGTTTACTGCCAGCACAGTAACTTACTTTCACTTTGATTTAACATTTTAAATTTCTATTTGATGAATTCCGAGGCATAGCTATTTCAAGGTTAAAAAACAAATGATCAAGTCTGCTCATTTCTAAAATCAATTCTATTTACAATGCTATTACAGATCATGTTACAATCAATTCTACTTCTTCAAATCCTGCTTGAGATCACAACCATCAGTTGAAATAATTGTTAATTGCAATGTAATTTTCAACTTTTAAAACATGCTTGTCAAATTAGTCTGCTGTGATTGGTTTCAATGGGCTTCATACCTTCTTCATGAAGAGCTTTTATCAAATTTTAAAACTTGGTGAAGCACATGCTAGAAGTTAACATGCTGCACTATTTATGAAAACTAGAAGTGCACTCAGCAAGGAATGTCAATGAGGAAAAGGATCGCTGATCTCTTGTAAAATCAAATGTATCACCGCTATTACCAATTCAAATTGAAACAGGTCCAACTCATTATCTCCCCTTGAACTAGAATGGATTTTACTGAGAAGGGTACTCTGAGTTATTGATTGACAAATTATATTCCCTATGAATTGAAACAAAACAATGGTATAGGGACTTTATTACAGAAGGTCAAAATACAATTTCAACTTATGCTAAACTTTAATTCTGTACAAAGCAGTGACAAAACAAGTTTCAAGATACATGTTTAGAAGAAAAATATACGTAATACATCACCTGCATGCTGTATGGAACTGAAAAATAATGTCTCATCACCTCCCCAAACTACCATACCTCCACTGAATTGGAGTGATTTAATTTAAGGCATTGTGCAACCTTGGAATGTTGTGGAGCTACACAATCTACAGTCTCAGCAAGGTGTGCACAAAAGTTTAATTCCCTGTGGACTTCTCCATGTAATTCTCCAATCTTATATCGAAAATGCAGTAAGAATGACTATAAATTTACAACTTATTAGGCACAAGTTTTATTGAACTGACAGGCAAGAGTAGACATTGGGCCACTTCAAACTGATGCTGGAAGCCGAGTGATGCAAGATAAGGAAATAGTTGGAGAACTTAATAAGTACTTTGCGTCAGTCTTCACAGTGGAAGACATGAGTAATATCCCAACAATTAAAGGGAGTCAGGGGGCTGAGTTGAGTATGGTTGCCATTACAAAAGAGAAAGTGCTAGAAAAGCTAAAAGGTCTTAAAATTGATAACTCTCCTGGCCCTGATGGGTTACATCCTAGAGTTCTGAGGGAGGTGGCTGAGGAAATAGCGGAGGCGTTGGTTGAGATCTTTCAAAAGTCACTGGAGTCAGGGAAAGTCCCGAATGATTGGAAGATCGTTGTTGTAACCCCCTTGTTCAAGAAAGGATCAAGACAAAAGATGGAAAATTATAGGCCAATTAGCCTAACCTAAGTTGTTGGTAAAATTCTAGAATTCATCATTAATGATGAGGTTTCTAAATTCTTGGAAGAGCAGGGTCGGATTAGAACAAGTCAACATGGATTTAGTAAGGGGAGGTCGTGCCTGACAAACCTGTTGGAGTTCTTTGAAGAAGTGACAAGTAGGTTAGACCGGGGAAACCCAGTGGATGTGGTCTACCTAGACTTCCAATAGGCCTTTGATAAGGTGCCACACGGGAGGCTGCTGAGCAAGGTGAGGGCCCATGGTGTTCGAGGTGAGCTACTAGTATGGATTGAGGATTGGCTGTCTGACAGAAGGCAGAGAGTTGGGATAAAAGTTTCTTTTTCGGAATGGCAGCCGGTGCAAAGCGGTGTCCCGCAGGGTTCAGTGTTGGGGCCGCAGCTGTTCACATTATATATTAATGATCTGGATAAAGGGACTGGGGGCATTCTAGCGAAGTTTGCCGATGATACAAAGTTAGGTGGACAGGCAGGTAGTACTGAGGAAGTGGGGAGGCTGCAGAAGGATCTAGACAGTTTGGAGGAGTGGTCCAGGAAATGGCTGATGGAATTCAATGTGAGCAAAAGCGAGGTCTTGCACTTTGGAAAAAAGAATAGAAGCATGGATTACTTTCTAAATGGTGAGAAAATTCATAAAGCCAAAGTACAGAGGGATCTGGGCGTGCTAGTTGAGGATTCTCTAAAGGTAAACATGCAGGTTAAGTCCGTGATTAAGAAAGCGAATGCAATGTTGTCAATTATCTCAAGAGGGTTGGAATATAAAAGCACTGTTGTGCTACTGAGACTTTATAAAGCTCTGGTTAGGCCCCATTTGGAGTACTGTGTCCAGTTTTGGTCCCCACACCTCAGGAAGGACATACTGGCACTGCAGCGTGTCCAGCAGAGATCCCTGGAATGGTAGGTCTAACATATGAGGAACGGCTGAGGATCCTGGGATTGTATTCATTGGAGTTTAGAAGATTAAGAGGAGATCTAATAGAAACTTACAAGATAATACATGGCTTGGAGAGGGTGGACGCTAGGAAATTGTTTCCGTTAGGTGAGGAGACGAGGACCCGTGGACACAGCCTTAGGATTAGAGGGGGTAAATTCAGAACAGAAATGCGGAGACATTTCTTCAGCCAGAGAGTGGTGGGCCTGTGGAATTCATTGCCACGGAGTGCAGTGGAGGCTGGGACGCTAAATGTCTTCAAGGCAGAAATTGATAAATTCTTGATGTCACAAGGAATTAAGGGCTATGGGGAGAATGCGGGTAAGTGGAGTTGAAATGCCCATCAGCCATGATTGAATGGCGGAGTGGATTCGATGGGCCGAATGGCCTTGCTTCCGCTCCTATGTCTTATGGTCTTATGGTATTAATGAAACTTAGGGATCACTTTATACTAAAGCAGGTATTTTGTATCTAGTATTTTTAAGAAAGGTAATCAGAAGTTTAATTCAGGATGTCGCATGGTTTGTATTCCAACTGCACTGTGTATACGTTATACCATCGAAAGTACAATAACGGTAAAAGATAAAAAAGTTTCATGTTGAACACAAATCTAGATGTGTACATGTCAATAAAGGCTCATTCACATGGAATTCACAAATTGCACCTGAGACATGCACAAGATTGTATTGGTTAGGTCAATATCTATTAAAATTCATTTCTACAATGACAAATGTAAATTATTTCAAGAGTCAGCTCAACTGGATAGTTTAATCAAAAGTAGCAATTTAACTTTCTTTCCAATAAACGAGTATTTCTTGATGGATTTAATAAAAAAAACTTTAAGCAGTTTAATGAATGCAGCTGAAAACAGATTTATCATCACAAACAAGCTTTAGCAATAATGTGTCTGGTCTTACACCTACAAGTAACGTGATTTTGATCAGTGAAAATGACTTAAAGAGCTATAGTCAACAATGTAATAGCTTCCTTGGTGAACACTGTCAATTTCTTGGTAAATTAACTATTATTTGATGTGAAAACCATCTAAAATGTGCCTCCTGGTGTCTGTGCAACTTAAGCAAATGAAACACTCTGAAAACCAGTACAATTTACAGAATGTTGAATCTCACCGTTTGGGAGGAGTGGGGAATCAACTTTGTCAGTGGGGCCCCATTGGAATGAAATGAATCTTGAATGAGCATTAAAAGTCAGAGAAAGCATCAGTAATTTGTGGGTCATGATTTGGAGATGCCGGTGTTGGACTGGGGTGTACAAAGTTAAAAATCACACAACACCAGGTTATAGTACAACAGGTTTAATTGGTTTAATTGATTTAAGTGTGCTTCCAATTAAACAAGTTGGACTATAACCTGGTGTTGTATGATTTTTAATTTGTGGGTGTAATTCACTTGTCTTTTTAAGTTCTCATCTTTTGTGTTAGTGTGGTCGATTCCACCCAAATTGCCCTGATATTACTCACAGAAAATTCACTATGGAGTTTCAAATTCCAGACTAAGTCTTTTTGAAAATAAATTAAAAATTGTGGTCAAGATTCTAGATTTTATTTATATTTACTTAGCTTAGACTGGAATGTATATGGGAAATACCAGGGGAAATTATACGTTTAAGAAGTGAGGCAATGTGGACTTGTAAATGCAATTTAAATGGTAAGAAATTTACATTCCTTGATGACATAAATTCTGCTTCTACACACAATGATCTCATGAGCATTCAGTATTCCAATAAATCTAAAAATGAACACCTTTCTTTCTATTCTATTTAGTTTCATCATAGTTAATCAGAAAGACTACAACTGATTGTTAATATGATATTGCTAATGGTACCCATGGCATAAAAAACTTCAAAGCTTGACTACTGTGTATTTCCATGGTCTAATGTGAGTAACTGTTAACATGTAACAGCAATTGACATTTATGAAAACCACAGGAGTTTCTAACGAAGAAGAAAGCCACTTGACCCATTTACATGTGCTTGCTCTTTACTCTGTGCCTTATTTCTCCTCACAACAGTGTAACTTCCCCTGCTTCAAATAGTTATCTGTTCCTCCTTTAAGATATCCAATAATTGTTGTGACTACTCCCTGTGAAATAAATTGGTGATCTTGTTACCTCTGCATAAAGAAATGTCTCCCAACTTTTGCTTCTCACTAACTGAAGACAACTCTAATTAATGAATCCTCATCATTGTTCCTCAGTTAAGGGAATGGTCTTTTTCTATTAATTCCAGCAAAATCTTTTGATACTTTAAGTACCTCTAGTGTCCTCCCAGCTTCTTCTCTTCCGGTATCTCAACCCAGTGCTTGTATCCAGAGTTTTGCATCCTAATATTATCCTGATGAATCTACTTTTCAAACTAATGAAGTATTATGGTGTTTTTATCATACATTTAGGTCCCTATTTCTGAATATAGGCTAGTCTTTTAATAATCACATATCCTAATTCACCAGTATACTGTCAGTAAAGTGGTGGAATACTAAGTGAAACTCAATACAACAGTCTGTTAAGGGGTCCTTTTCTTTAGTAGCTGTAGTCATAGATATGCATTTGCACATTCAGCAAGATATATCATCTCCTGTGAAAGTGACTGCTTTGGTTATCCCTGTTTAATGTGTAATGTGAATGGTGTGTAGAAAAGCTCATGTCGCACAAAAAAATAATCTAGGCACAACTTGACAGATATTACACATTTAGATGTGATGCAGGAAACCTTACATCAAAACTTAAGCATTGGTAGATATTAGAATGGACAAATATAATATCCAACAACCTTTTTTTCGCTGAAGTTCTCCCTTAATTTAATATTGGGGTCTTTGTCACAAGTATCATGAGCTGTACAAAAGCAGCTGCCAATGTCTAACATTTTGCATTTAAACCCATTGGTGTCTAACCACATTCCTTCCTGCCTGTTATAGACTTAAAAATCATCCTACCACAACTACTTGTTGGCATCTCATATTAAATTCCCTTCCATTCCATATCTATTTATCTTTCACTAGATAGAGGTTAAGGCTGCAAAAATGACATTGTGCACTCTTTCTGACTGTAAACCATGAATAAAAGGAAACAGTATGAAGGTCAGAGAAAGGGATTGGAAGTATGGTGAAGCATGAAAGGAAAGGTAAGTGTTTAGAGGATTAGAAAGAAGTGAGGTTTTGTAGATGAGCAGGAATTGAAGCATTCCTGAAGTGGAGCAAGCAGGGATGCAAATTTGAAAATGGAGTGGTTATGACTGAGAGTGAACACAGAATACAAAGGTAGATTGACTTAACAATATAAAGCAGCTGAAGAGATTGATTGGACTATTCTGTCAAATCAATAGCTTTCCACATTTTTTAAAAAGTAGAGGCATCTGATCATTTCTCATTTATTCTATCCAAACTATTACCTCTAAAAGAGTTATATCCAATGACAAAAATTGTTTACTTCTACTTTATATACCGAATGTTCTCTGTGTTTGTGAAAGACCATGACAGCCACAAAAAAGAAACTCTAGCGAAATGCATGTAGAGATCCCATGGAAAATATTGCAACCAATATTGAACTAATTGGGATCTTTATCCATATTTTTTCCTTGGTTATTTTGTGGTGGAACAAAGCCTGAAGCTCTGACAAATTAAATATAATTCCCTTTGTAATTGACTGGAGAAAGAAAAAAAAACAAACTTGTTCACATATTTGGTTCTAATTTGGGTCTGCATCTTTTTGAATTAAGCTAAACCAGGTCAGCTATTATCTAGCACAATGAGGTGTACTTACTTGTAGGGCTGAATGGCCTACCCTTGTTCTTTTGTGATTCAATATTGTATTCAAGTCAAGGCATTTTCAGTAACCCCTGCTGTAAATGTGGAAGCATACGTAGCAAGATGACTTTGCTGAAAAAATGGTCTAAAGTGTAGACCTGAAACCCAATAATGGGAGTTAACATGGTGTGAGTATTATTATCGAGCTCAAAAGGAGATATACGCCACCCAGGTAACTAAATGAATAGTTAATCAGAAAAAATAAAGATTTTTTTTACAATGTAGAATTATAGAAATCCAAGCTACTACTTCCAATTATTGTGGAAAAATAATTCCTAGACAAGACTTCCTGACATTACTCTGGTTAAGAAAAATATTTCGTTTTCATGCTTGCATAATTTTGAGTTAAATCAAAAATGCTTCCTCGTTGAAGGAGACGGTTGAAAGGAAGTTTCTGTGGCCCAGACTAATCTGAATGGCTCGCTCTGCTAAGAACGAAAATACAGTCAAGAAGCTTTGCAACCTGGATCCGGCAGGTCTGTGCTCTACTATCTCATCAATGGCATGCCGACTTCAAGGAAACACATTAATCCGGATACAATGCTTTAAAAAGAAGCCGTGAATGCAGTCAGACAGCACACAAAGAAGACATGTAGCTTTTCAATGTGCAGTGAACATTTGAGGATGCTGACAACTAAGGTGTGCGCATCATCTGTTTCGGAGCCCCTGCACATTCTTTGTTAAAGTCTACAAATGAGTGAATTTATACCTGACCGGGCGAAGCAGGAATGACCGTACAGCAGAGATCAGGCACATACTTACCGCTCATATTCATAACGCTGACCTTCCTATCTTTTCCCTTTACACGGAAACGCCGACCACCTTAGAGGCGTCGAAGCTCCTGATGCTGTCTGACTCAGGAACCTTTCCCAGCTTTCCAATTTCAAAGGAGATTTCCTTCGCGCGTGTGAACCACCTTAGCCCCAATTCCTTGGCCGTCAGTGGGGCTGGGAAAAACCAGCGGGATTTCCCTCTGTCACGGTGAGAGTGATGCTCTTCTCCAATAGTCCCAGTACAGCACAAGGTCAAAGACTTGGCATCAACACACTGGGCTGGGCGTTCCCCGGGTTCTGGTGACGGCTCCGACTCTGATCACAACCGATATGCAGCTTCTCACGAACACTGATTTGGATATAACCTTCTGCTAATCCACCACACAATCCGCAATGATGTGATCAAGACTAAATCCGCCACTGGCGATCTTGTTGTGCGTCTTGCTTTGTAGTTACGATAATCCATCCATTTCACACAAGCACCGCAGCGGCATTACCCTCTCCTCCAGATGCGAGCTGTCTACCGAGTCATCGCTGGCATCACCGTACCAAATTATTGGAAATCTTCAGTATAAAACTGGCAAAATGTCAGCAGCGAATTGGGCGCACTCAGCAGCAAGATACTGCCATCTGCTGGCACCTCTTTCAATTGTTCATTTTAATAATATCGTGGTTCAGCTTCCAGCTGCACGATCCTTCTCCAATTGTGCAGAATGCGATTGAATTCTCAGCACCAAAAAAAGATAATAAATAGGGAAGGCCCATACAGGCCTGAGATCAGATTATTCCTTGCATTCAAGCGACTGATCAATGTAAATATGACTCTTCTGATAAAAACTCATAAAGTAACTGCATTTCTCTCCATAGCTGTTGCAGACTGGCTGAGTATTTCCAGCAAACTCAATATTTTGTTTTTATTCCATGAATTAATGTCTGTCAATTATGTCGGTACTATACCATCATGTAACTTACTATATTGCTAGCAGGAACAGTTATATAGCACCTTTCAGGTAGTAACAGGTAGTAAGCAGCATGATCAGAAAACAAGTGAGTAAGGTGAAGAAATAGTCACAGCCACAAAATTTGAAGTCTTCAATATACATATTGAGATCATATCTATTTCTATATCTTTTTTATTATTATTAATAGTGTTATTACAGGTAATGTCTGGGTCAGTGAGTGCTTATGACATTTGTAAATGTTGGCATATAATATGATGGTTAGTTGGGGGAACTGACATAGCCAATGCAGAAGTAGTAGAAAGGAGGGAAGATTATGAAAGAACAAACCCCTGATCAATTATTGTGATCCCAGACAAGACTGCCAACTTTTTATCAATCCAGTTATGAGAACATTGGACAACTGGCATCTCTATTATGAACTGAGTTGACAGACCATAATCTTTTTAGATTAGATTTAGATTACATTACAGCGTGGAAACAGGCCCTTTGGCCCAACAAGTCCACACTGACCCGCCGAAGCGCAACCCACCCATACCCCTACATTTACCCCTTACCTAACACTACGGGCAATTTAGCATGGCCAATTCACCTGACCTGCACATCTTTGGACTGTGGGAGGAAACCGGAGCACCCGGAGGAAACCCACGCAGACACGGGAAGAACGTGCAAACTCCACACAGTCAGTCGCCTGAGGCGGGAATTGAACCCGGGTCTTTTAAAGATAGAATGGCTAGAAGAAGCAGAAACACCAAAGAATCTTTATTATACAATTAAACATACAATTATACAACGAATTAAACAAACAACAGCAAATGGTAGGCCTGAGGAATAGAAAGGTCTTACAATCCAACCTAAGTTGACCAAGTAAAGATCAAATCAGGAAGCAATAGCTTCTTTAAAAATATGAACAAGGAAGAGAGAGGCCAAACTGAATCTAGACACATTGGAAAAAGGAGCTGCGGAAATAATATTGCAGAACCTGGAATGGCAAAGGAATAAAAAAAACTTTGCATCAGTCTTCATAGAAGAAAACAAAAATTACTAAATAATCAAGAGTCAATAGGAGGGGAGGGGAAAAATGTGATAACTAATACCAGAGGGAAAAATACCAGGGAAACGGGTTATGAGCTTGCTAGCTGAGCTGGTAGATTTGTTCTCATCACCATGCTAGGTAACATCATCAGTGAGCCTCCGATGAAATGCTGGTGTTCTGTCTCACTTGCTATTTATGTGCCTTGGTCTGTTGTGGTGGGTGATATCACTTACAGTTCTGTTTCTGAGAGGTTGGCAAATGGGGTCCAAATCAATGTGTTTGCTAATGGTGTTCTAGTTTGAGTGCCAGGCCTTTAGGAATTCCTGTGCATGTCTTTGTTGAGACTGTCCCAGGGTGGGTGCACTGTCCCAGTCGAACTGATGTCCTTCTTTGTCTGTGTGTTGGATACTAGTGATAGTTGATCATATCTTTTGGTGGCTAGTTGGTGCTTATGTATTCTGGTGGCTAGTTTCCTGCCAGTCTGTCCATTGTAATGTTTGCTGCAGTCCTTGCAGGATATTTTGTATATGATGTTCATTCTGCTGTTGTTTGGTACGGGGTCCTTTAAATTCATCAGGAGCTGTTTCAGTGTGGTGGTAGGTTTGTGAGCTGCCATCATACCTAGGAGCCGGTGTAATCTGGTCATCATCTCTGAGGTGTCTTTGATGCATGGCAGAGTGGCTAGAGTCTTGGGTGTGTTGTGTCTTCTTGTTGAGATCTGTTGTGTAGAAATCGGTGGACTGCACTTATCGGGTACCCGTTGTATACATTATATAGGTGTTTTTTCTTGACTTCTCGTAGTTCCTGGTTGCTACAGTGTGTTGTGGCTCATTTAAATAATGTCCATACACACAGAGGAAGAGGGACACCAGTTTGACTGGGTCAATACAGCCATCCTGGGACAGGCCAAAAAAAAACATGCAGGGGAATTCCTAGAGGCCTGGCCTTCAAACTGGAACTCCATTAAAAAAAAACATCGATTTGGACCCCATTTACCAACCTCTCAGAAAAAGAACCAGCAGTGATATCACCCACCACAACAGACCAAGGCACATAAATAGCAAGTGGGACAGAATACCAGTGCTTCATTGGAGGCTCACTTAGGATGTTTCATCACCATAGCTAGTGATGTAACGTCTGAGAACAAATCTACCAGCCTGATCCACAACCTGAGCTACAAATCTTCTCCAAACTGTAAACACCTATGGACACAATAAGCTCAAATTAGCCCCAAGATGGGAAACCAATGCCATCCAACTGAGCGCCAACTGCCAACAGCTGCACTTCCGACACAAATCAGGAAACAGGTATTACTACAAAGTATCAAATACAAACCCCCTCCCAACACCCCACAAGCCAGAAGAACAGCAGAATAGAATGGCCGCAGGATGCTATGAGAAATCATAAATGATACCCACAACTGACTCCACAAATACGAACAAGACATATTGCGCCAAAAAACTCTGTACACTAACATAACTGTCCATGATTGGACAAGTATGCTAGAATGGGTCATCGACAGTGAACAACAGCGGATCAAGACAAATAAAATACTAGTTCTACAAGAAAAACTGGCCAAGCTTACACAAAGTAATAACACGGACAATTCAGAGATTTGGATAAAGAACCATCACAGACACGAGAAAAGCCATCCTAATACGAGGGGTGAGCTTCAATCACAAGGACACAGACAGAAAGGACTTCCTAGCAGGACTGGAATCCACCCTAAAAAACAATGGACTTACGTAAGCAGACCTTTAAATAGACAGTAGCAACAACACTACGCAGAAAAAGGAGGGAACACTCTCAACACACTGGAAAGGAAAGCCGTTGAAGGACCCAGAAAAGACAGAAATATCATATTCCTACCAGCAGACAACGGGTGCATGACCGTCATCCTGAACAGAACACAACATATTGAGAAAGCAAACACACTGCTCGCAGATACCGACACCTATTAACAGGTGGCGATGGACCCAATTCCACAACTAGAAAACTGTTTCATAACATCCCTGAGGAAACTTCACAAGACAGCTGAAATAAACAAGTTAGACCTCCAAAAAAATGAAACCTGAAGGATCCAACACACCCTGTTTCTACAGATTACCAAAGGTACATAAACAAGGGGCCCTCCACCAAACCATAGTCTTGCTCTCTGATACACCGACATACAGACTAGCAAAGGAACTGCAACGCAAACTGAAACACCCAGTGGAAGACTCAACCCACTCCATCCACTCCACCCAGGAATACCTTACCATCATCAAAGACATTAATGTAGAGGATCACGAAATCATGGTTTCCTTTGAAGTGATGGCCTGATTCACATCAATAAATACCGAGTCAAAGAAACACTGGCCTCATTGCCAGACAAATCAAGGACACAAACACCTAATAGCACTAACTCCATCAGAAAGGACAGCATCCTCAAACTAGTAGATCTGTGCCTCACAAACCAACTTCACCTTCAACGATACGATCTACAAACAAATCAACGGGATACCTATAGGACCACTGTTATCAGGACTCTTAGCAGAAGCAGTTATGCAGAGATTAGAATGAACAGCCTTTCCCACCATCCAGCCCAAGCTTTGGGTCCGCTATGTGGATGACACTTTTGTCATCACGAAATGCAACAAATTAGAAGAAACTCACAAATACATAAACAGCATCCTTACTGGTATGAAGTTCACCAAAGAGGAAGATAACAATAACAAACTCCCCTTCCTAGATGTCAAAGTAGAATGAAAAGCCAAAGAAGAGCTGCAAACTAGTGTCGACACACACTGAGTAGATACTTAATTACGGGAGCAAAGATCCCAACACCCACAAACGGAGCTGCATTGGGACATTATTTAAATGAGCCTCAAGTGTTGGGGCCACAATTATATACATCATGTATGAATGACTTGGATGAGCAAGCAAACATACTATTGCCAAGTTTGTGGATGACCCTAAAAAAAATCTGAGGGATATTGGTTAAATGAGTAGGGAGGTGGAATATAATGTGGGAAATGTGAGGTTATGGTCTTTGACAGATAGATTAGAGGAGCTGAATATTATTTAAATGAAGAGAATCTGCAGAATGTTGCAGCATTGATGGATTTGAAAAAAATTAGCATAAATGTTCAGCAGGTAATGGAGAAGGTAAATGAAATGAAATTAAATTAAAAGTGAATAGAGTTCCAAACTATGAAGGGTTTGGGACCTCTTATCTCAGAAAGATATGCTAGCATAGAAGGTAGTCCAGAGAATATTCAATAGGTTGATTCCAGTATTTTCCCAGAGGGGATGAGTAGGTTGGTGTGGAGGGGTTTTCTTACATGGAGAGATCAAGTAGATTGGCACTGTAATTGTTAGAGTTTAGAAGAATGATTGGAGACTTTATTAAGATAGGTAAGTTTCTTAGGCAACTTGATAAGGTTGATGCTGAGAGATTTTTTTTCCCTTTGTGAGAGTCTAAGACCAAACAATATAATCGCAGAGCAAGGTTTTACTCAATTAGGACAGAGATGAGGAGAAATTTTTTCGGTCAAAGGATGGGGAGACTGTGGAATTCCTTACTGCAGAGGTTTGGAGAGGTCAGATCATTAAGTATATCCAAAGCTGAGATGGGCAGAGTTTTGATCTATAAGGCTATCTTATTTCTCAATCTCTGGATTAAAAACTTTA
This sequence comes from Chiloscyllium plagiosum, assembly GCF_037043375.1. Lineage (NCBI taxonomy): Eukaryota > Metazoa > Chordata > Chondrichthyes > Orectolobiformes > Hemiscylliidae > Chiloscyllium > Chiloscyllium plagiosum. Next base: position 59,163,714 of record NW_028270154.1, on the reverse strand, counting down.
AAAGACATTCAGCCAAACAAGATGTCTTTGCAAGACACAAACTTCTTTTCAATAATGTGATTCTCTTTTTCTTTCCATTTTGGGAAATCCAAATACGAGTACTCATCACTAATTATCTTATTTTCTTCTTCTTCTAACTACGTCTTTGTTTCTGTGTTCAAATTCCTCTCCATAAACTTCATTTTCAGGAGGATTTTCACAATTATAGGAAGAGAAGGAAAACAGGAGTTGAGATTATCAGATCAGTGATGATTTCATTGAATGAAACAAACTTGATGGGCTTTTCTCAGCTCTTATACTTTTGTTCTTCTTGTCAATAATGGCTAACAGGTACACTGAACAGATAAGATGTTAATCTAAACCATATACTATATATTGTTGTGATGAAGATCAGAAGCCTAAAGCACCACACTCATCGCTTTAACTTTTAATTCCAAAATATGTCTTCTTTTTTTAAAAAGGACAGCTATAGACAAAAATTAAAAGAAAAATAACTGCAGGTAAGAATTCTGCATTGTCTGGCTAAACCGTGTGTCAGACCCATGTAATGTCATTGTGACAATGCTGCTCCTTTAACAGTTATGGCGTTCTTGCTTTTTTTTCAGAGGGGTCCTAAAAGCAGAGGTTCTGATCTGTCTAGAAGTATCAACTTGAAAAAAACTTTTAAGTGTTTTTTTTTAAACAACACTTGTACAATGAATGGCCATTTTCCTAGTTCAGGTTTTGGTTTGATTTGGTTTTAACAAGCTGTTTTATTTGCAGCTGTTGGTCAAGTTTTAGCTGGGAACCTAGAGAAATGTGGGAGACAAAAGAAGCAGTTTCGTGCTCATCCTCTCTCCCTCTGATGTCTCTCCTCTAAGTACCTGTGTTTGATTTTCCTTGTTTTTGACTCAGGAGTATTTGTGGGGATGTTGCAATTATTTGGAACATCATCATTAAGCTGCAATAGAGTTGATGGGGTTTTCAGATAAGTTATGTTATGCTAAATTCAGTTCTGTTTGTTCATGTTTCATTCAGTAGTCTGTAAATAAATTCTGTTTGGCTTAAAACTGAGTGAGCCTTGTATCACTCCTGGAATATCGTCTGGATGCCTGTTTAAACAACTAGAAAAGTTAGGATCTGGGCTACCTTCTTGAAATATTTTGATGGGGATCTCAATATCAGAGTCAAAAAGTGTGGCACTGGAAAAGCAAAGCAGCTCAGGCAGCATCTCAGGAACAGGAGAATCAATGTTTTGGGCATAAGTCCTTTATCAGGAATGTGGGGTTAAGGGGCCTGAGAGATAAATAGGAGGGTACGGAGGGGGCTGGGAGAGGGTAGCTGTGAAGGCGGTAGGCAGATACAGGTGGGAGGTGGTGATAGATTGGAGGGGAGGATGGAGCAGATAGGTGGGAAGGAAGATGGACAGATAGGACAGTTCAAGAGCTTGGTGCCAAATTGGAGGATTGGATCTGAGATGAGAAGTGGGGGAGGGGAGGTGAGGAACCTGGTGAAATCAATGTTGATACCTTGTGGTTGGTGGGTCCCAAGGTGGAAAATGAGGTGTTCTTCCTCTAGGCTTTAAGGTGGCTTGGATTTGGAGGTGGAGGAGGCCCAAGACTTGCATGTCCTTAGCAAAGCTGGGGTGGGGGGGGGGGGGGGGGGGGGGGCGCGGGGTTGAAGTGGTCGGTCACAGGGCAGTGGGATTGTTTGGTGCATGTGTCCCAAAGAGGCTCCCTGAAATGTTCTGTGAGTTGGTGTCCTGTCCTCCCAATATCTAGGAGACCATATCGAGAGCAACGGTCACAATAGATGAGGTAAAAACAATGACTGCAGATGCTGGAAACCAAAGTTTAGATTAGAGTGGTGCTGGATGCTGCCTGAACTGCTGTGCTTTTCCAGCACCACTCTAATCTAAACAGTAGATGAGGTGTTTGGATGTGCAAGAAAGTCTCTGCCAGATGTGGAAGGGACACATGCATCAAACAATCCCACTGTCCTATGGCTGACTGCATCATCACCCCCTCCCATTCTGCAAAAGACATGCAGGTCCTGAGCCTCCTCTACCATCAAATCCTAGCCACCCAACACCTGGAGGAAGGACACCTAATCTTCCATCTTGGGACCCTCCGACCACACGGCATCAACATTGATTTCACCAGTTTCCTCATCACCTCTCCCACCACCTCATCCCAGATCCAATCCTCCAATACACCTTTGCCTCTTGAACTGTCCCACCTGTCCATCTTCTTTCCCAACTGTCTGCTCCACCCTCCCCTCTGATCTATCACCATCACCCCCCACCTTCCCATAACCAGTTTACAACTTAAAATCTAACATTCCATATTAACACGTGTGAGTTGCTCAGAGAGAAACTTGCAGCTCCTGGTGCTCCCATGTATCAGTTGTCTTTGTTCTTCTAGACAATTGTGGTCCTGGTTTTAGAAGACATTCTTTGCTGGAAGCAGCTTTGCTGAATTTTTGCAGTGCATCTTGCAGGTGGCACTCACTGTTGCTACTGAGCATCAGCTATGGAGGGAGTGAATGTGGATGTGATGCCAATCAAATGGGATACTTTGTCTTGGATTGTTGAAGCTGGACTAATGCAATCTTGTTCCTGATAGAAGGAAGACAGATTTTGTGGAGTTAGGAGGTGAGTTACTCACTACAAGATTCCTTGCCCATCAACTGTACTTGTAATCACAGAATTTATGTGACTAGCACAGTTCAGTTTCTGATCTGTGGTAACTCTCAGGGTTTTGATTGTGGGGATTCAGTGATAGTAATGTCATTAAATCTTAGGGGGTGATGGTTAGGTTCTCTTTTGTTGGAGATAATCATTGCCTCACATTTGCATGGAGTGAATAATACTTGCCACTTGACAGCCAAAATCTGGATATTGTTTTGCATTTTGACATTGCCAGCTTCAGTATTTGATAACTGCAAATCATAGTGAACATAGTGAGCATCCTCGCTTCTGACCTGATGATGGAGGGAAAGTCATTGACGAAGGAGCTGAAGATGGTTGAGCCAAGGGCACGAATCTGAGGAATTCTTGCAGAGATGTCCTGGAGATCACAGGCCATCTTCCCTTGTGTCACCTATGATGCTAATCAGCAGAAAGTTTACCCCAGTTCCAGTTTTGTTTGGATTCCTCGATATCACACTTGGCTAAATGTGGCCTTGATATCAAGAGCAGTCACTCTCATCTCACCTCTTGAATTCAGCTCATTTGTCCGTGTTTGAACTAAGGCTCTAATGATCTGAGAGGCCCTGGTGGAACACAAATTGAGCATCAGTGAACAGGTTATGGCTAAGAAAGTACTGCTTGATAGCACTGTCAATAACATCTACTATTACACTACTGATGATCAAGAGTAGAATTATGGGGTTGAAATTTTCAGGCTGGATTTTCATGCTTTTTGTGTACAAGACTTTCCTGGGCGATTTTCCACTTTGTTAGTTGGATTGTCAGAATTATTGTTTTGGTAGTTCAATCTCTTCAGACTGCTCCCAAGTAACTAATTTTTTTTAGCAGTATTACAGTTTATTTTGGCAAACAGGTAGTTTCACAGAATTTTGCTGAATATCATTAAGTGACAGTCTTTCTTGGCTGCATCAAGCAGTGAGCCATCAATGACTCCAGGATTTCATTTTAGCCTCAACCCTTTTCTACAGTACAGAGCCACCACTCCATGAAACTTTTCCTAAACCCAAGGAGGAGGAGACAGATGTCTCACTCCAGGATTGAATACAAATCCATTCTCCTGGGATCTGGAACCTAGGAACTCCCACGTCTCAACGTGGGACTCTACTCCCTTTGATCCAAACACCACAGCCCTGGCACCAGTGGAACCAACACCCCTCTCCCATTCCTACATTATTGCTGTCCTCTCCCCCAGGCCCAACCCAACATCCCCCTCTCCCTTGGAGGATATAGTATTCTCCACCAGACCATACATACCCTCCAATCCCCCATGCCTCCAATCTACCTAAACACAATTACCTGGCACCCTTCCCACCTTGTGACTTGGAACCTCATCCACTGGATAACTTACCCACAAGGCACTCCACTTACTTGGTGCTCTAATTTCACAGTCACTTTGTGAGCTTACCCTTTCATAGCAGTTTTACAATCAAAAATATACTTTATTCATAAAAAATCTTTATATACGCACATAGTCACCAATGCAGTTTAGTTCAATAAAATGTTAGCATATGGAGAAACAAAGAAACATTGGAGTTTGACTCTATCCAACACACAAAAACAAGGTATTTCTTACTTGTACAAGATCCTATTTTGTATATGTTTGAGGCTGTCAAAGTTGCAAGACATTTAAATCACAGAAAAAGGCATCTACTGCTGTATAAAGGGACCATGATTTGCCTTTGCCCTTGCTCAGATGATCGTGCACTCTGAGGACACTGCTGGGATGAAGATACTCCTCTGAATTTTCTACAAGGTTGTTAGTGGGAATCTCCCATCAGAAACATGGTGCTCTCTCTTAACATAAATATGTGTGAGCACAGTGGGAGTTTGACTATGAAGCCACATCTTGGAAAATCCAGTGCAATGATCCTGTATTATTTTAAATAGGTGATGTGATTATGTTCATATCTCTATCAAATAGCAGAGAGTAGTATTTCAGTAATATTGTTCCTAAAATAGTTGTGAAAGGCACTATGTAAATGCAAGGATGTTTTCCTTTTCATTATTTCTGCTAGTAATCTAATTTCTAATGTATTTTTTTTTCTTCCGCTGCTCTGGTAAATTATTTCAATTTAATAGATGGATCACCATTACTTGCACTTTGTATACTTCAGTTGCAACCGTCCTGACCTCAGCTTTGCCCCTCCTGCCTTCTGGCTAATTTACAAAACTCCTGGTCATCACCAGAGTTCCATCCTGCAATGTGAGAGCAAAATCACAGGTTGCTTCAACATAAAACTGTTTGATGTACTTTTTTTCAAATTGAAAAATAGTAATCTAAACACTGCAATAGATTAAGAGTTTTCTTTAATAAAGTGATTAAAAATAAATAGCTACATTATTAAGTAGAACAAAGGACGTATGGGGAAGGATAAACTTCAGAATGCCCTGGATATTCATGAATGTCAGGTAAGTTTGGGAAACTTATAAGGCCATAAGATATAGGGACAGATGTAGGTTAGTCAGCCCATCAGGTCTGGTCTGTCGTTCAGTGAGATCACAGCTGGTCTGATAATTCTTAATTCATTTCCCTACAATACTTGATTGCTTTACTGTTTAAATATCTGCTTATCTCAGGCTTGAATATACTTAACAAACTAACCTTGACAACTCTCTGTGTTAAAATATTCCATAGATTCACTAGATTCCAAAGAATAAATTTCTCCTCACTTTTGTTTTCAATGCGTGACCCCTTAATCTGAGATTATATCCTCTAGTTTTAGAACCTCTCACAAAGGGAAATACCTTTCCATATCTACTCTGCCAAGTCCACTAAGAATCGTGTATGCTTCAATAAGGCTATTCTTCTTGTCATTCTTCCAAATTCCAATGAGTACAAGCCCAATCTACTCAATATCTCCTCATAAACCAGTCCCTTCACACTTGGTATTGACCAGGTGAAACGTCTCTGCATTGCCTCCAATACAAGTATATCATTCCTTGCCCAAGACTCTTCACAGTATTCTGGCTGTGGTCTGAGTTATACCTTGTATAGTTTTAATAAAATCTACCTATATTATACTCCATTCAGTTTGAAGTAAAGGCTGACATTTCATTTCACTTCCCTCTTACCTTCTGAAATTGAATGTGAGCTATTTTTGATTTTTGCATAAAAAGTCCCAAATCCATCCTTTTTATTGCAATCACATTTTGCCAATGCATTACTCAAAATTATTATTTTCACAATTATCCTACAATTTTGATATATTTCTGTGAAACTTTAGAACTGTAAATATGATTTTTTTTCCCCTGTGTTCCTTTTTCCCTGTAAAGCTTTCTATTATCATTCTGAAACTAAAAATCCCAAATTCGAAGAGTTCCATGGAGTGGTTCCATTGTAAATGTGGAAAGGACGAAGAAGAACTGTACAGCCTTGGCAAGATGATGTAATGATCTTTAGTTGTTCATTTACTCACCCTCATAAAAGAATGGCAAAAAACATTTTTTCAGAGGCTCACTGAAGATGTTACTGAGAATGATGATGAACGTCTGAAAATGAACCTTCCAGCTCAGTGAGCAAACTTACATCCAGAACCTCAACCTGAGCTACAAATCTTTTCAAAACTCACTAGCCACTTTTTCAGGTTATGAACCCTAACCTACCTATTCCTGCTCTAAAATATTTTGAGAATCCATGACAATAGTTTTTTGAATCGTAGACTATATTGAATTTTTACCATTTCTTAGAAAGTGTGCAGAAAAGATTTACAAGAACATTACCAGGACTGGAGCATTTGAGTTATAAGGAGAGACTGGATAGGCTGGGACCTTTTTCCCTGGAGTTAAGAGGTTGAGGTTTATAAAATCATGAGGGGCATAGATGAGTGAATAGCAAAAATCGTTTCCCTCGGGTATGGGAATTCAAAACTAAGGGGCATAAGTTTAAGGTGAGAGGGGAAAGATTTAAAAGTGATCAGAGTGGCAACCTTTTTAGACATAGGGTGGTGCATGTGTGGAATGAACTGCCAGACGAAATGGTAAGTGCAATATTACAACATTTAAAAGACATTTGGACAGGAACATGAATAGAAAAGGTTTGGAGGGATCTGGGTCAAACACAGGCAAATGGGACTAGTTTAGTTTTGGGAACCTGGATAGCATGGACAAGTTGGACCAAAGGATCTGTTTCTGTGCTGTATAACTCTATGAGTTCACACAATAGTTGCAAACCAGGAAATGTAATATCAGGATGATGGGGGAAGAGTAGGGGAATTTCCTTAATATGTAAACTGTCCAGCAGCTGTAGTATATGTTAGATGCTTAACCCATCTCCTATGCTCTTCATACATAGATTTTTAAAAACTGTAATGACACAGTGATGAAATGTCCAATGCTCATCACAGGTCAGTTTCCAGATTCAGTCAGGGAGAGATTGACATTGTGTGATGGGTTATTACACATGATCGCAGATCAACAGCACATTTTACAACTCTCCCAATTTTTATTTTCACTGACTTCAATTGGTTTATCTGCTTTTTTAAAATAAGTTTAATGGAGCAAATACTTTGAACCTTTTTTACAGTTTCAAATGGACGCACGAGACAGAAATAATGAGGTCAGTTTGAGGTCAAGACCCAATTGCCACCAAACACTTGCAACAATATTTATTCCAAACAATCCTGAATAACACTTAAAAATAGAAAGCCCCCAAATGGAGGTAAAGATTCTACAACCTCTTAGTAAGTGACGTCTGGTATTTTCAACCACTCTTTCAATACATTCTCCTACAAACTCCAATTTTGTCTGAAGCTGACACTTTTATGTGACATTATGCATAAGGTGGGAACCTGTGAAAACTCTGCCTCAGACTGCCCATAATCTAGCATGCTGCAAGGTAAATGCCTAATCTTGGTTCATGTTAAGTAGGGAGAACCTTTCACCTGTAGAAAAATAAACACAGCTACTTCCCTTAGATGTTTGGAAACGTGGGTTCTGAAGCAGAGGTAGTTCTTTTTTGTTTTATGATCTGTGAAATAGAGTTGATTTGTTTTAAAGGGGCAGAAACTTTTCTTTAGTAGTTTGTCAGTATTTTCAATATATCATGTAATGTAAGATGTACAGAAGCAAATACAGCTACTTTCTTTATTTAAGGAGGAAATTAAAGAATAAAAAGTGATACTTCATTGGGGCTGTGTGTCTGTAAGGAATATTGCTTAGAAAGGGTGTTGAATCCTTCTTTGCTGTTAATGACGTTAACACCACATCTTTTTATTTGTCATTATTTTGGATTATTGACCAAATTGAGAAAAGGATACTGTGTAAACTCAGGACTGTAGATGGAGCTGCAGCACTTTAAGAATTAAGTAACTTTAATTTATTGTGAGCCATGTTTATATTGTTGCTTTGTTCCAGCAGAGGTGGGGTCTGTGCAGGTTGGTGGGGGATGGGGGATGGGGGGTAGATGAGGATTCGAGGACACCATGGAACCATGGCTATGTAAACAATGCAAGGTTTGTCCAGAGACAGATTGTCGATTGCTTTGTCCAATCAGGATCAACTCCTGGACCCAGAAATGGTCAGCATATCGTAACCTCTGACTGGCTCCTGGGCATATGGACAGCTTCTCTGTGAATATTGTCAAGGAAGAAACCTCCAGACTGGAACAGAGGAAGTCTCTCTCTCTCTCTTTGTGTTAGAAAGTAACCAAAATCTGAAAGATATACAGCTATTAGAGACATAGACTCATAGAGATCTACAGCTGTGTAACAAAAACAGAAGTTGCGAGAAAAGCTCAGTAGGTCTGGCAGCACTGTGAAGAGAAATCAGAGTTAAAGTTTCAGGTTCAGTGACGCTTTGTCAGAACCAACTTAGAGAAATGCTCTTCAACACATTGCATCTGTGACAGTCAAAACCAACCACCTAACTATTCTAACCCCATCTTATAGCACTTAGTCCATAACCTTGTTTGCTTTCTGTCACACAATTTGTTATAAACTGTTACCTCTGATCAGTCATTGAAAATCTGAATTGTTAGAGTGCCATTGCCTTGTGTCTGCAATAAAGAAATGAAAGAACCTAGTAGGAGTCCAGAAGAACTCAGGAAGCAATAGCAATAGTGATATTGAACTGTGTTTCCCCAGTAATTTCCTACCACTCATTAGATCCATGTTTGTTTGTTTTTCTGTCTGTCAGTGTTTGTGTTTAAGGAATTAGGAAAAGGGGTTAGAGTTTCAGCAAATGGTGTTTTATATTGTATGTTAAATTGTGAGAGCAGGGTGTGGGATGGGGGACTGTGAGAGTGGGGTCTGGGGGTGGAGATTTATGAGAGTAAGGTATAGGTGTGGGGGCAGGAGACTGTGAGAGCCAGGAACTTTGAAATATAAGGTTGGACTTTTTTTTAGATTAGATTACTTACAGTGTGGAAACAGGCCCTTCGGCCCAACAAGTCCACACCGACCCTCCAAAGAGCAACCCACCCAGACCCATTCCCCTACATTTACCCCTTCACCTAACACTACGGGCAATTTAGCATGACCAATTCACCTAACCTGCACATTTTTGGACTGTGGGAGGAAACCGGAGCACCCGGGGGAAACACACGCAGACATGGGGAGAATGTGCAAACTGCACACAGACAGTTGCGTGGGGCGAGAATTGAACCTGGGTCTCTGGCGCTGTGAGGCAGCAGTGCTTAACCGCTGTGCCACCGTGCCGTATTTCAGATTTTCTATTTGAACTAATATCAAGCTGGTTTTGGTTATGAGGATGTTTAATGATTAAATTGTAAGCATTTCTGGTCCCATGTTTAAAAGCAAAGAAGTATGTGAATGAGACTTCATGCAGTGATAATGGAAATTTGTTTGCACTGGGAGAGTTTTATGATATGAGTGGAAAGAGTGAACATTGAAGAGCATTAGTCTGCTTTCTGTTGGAAGGATCAACAGTTGATTTATTTTGCTTAGAGTGAAACATCAATAGCTTGGAAACCTTTTAATTTCAGTTTATTGGTGTTTATTAATGACAAAGTTTCTCCTGGAGCAGTTGATTGATAAAACTTAGAAATAGGTTACCTTGGTGTAATGGTTTTAGTTTGAATGTTCCAGGCCAGAAGTGTTTGGGATGATTCTGTCCATGGCAGGTATTCTGGAGAGAGTAGAGATTGAGGAATAATCTCTCTGATGATAATTTTCCTGTGTGTCGTTGATTCATGAAAAGCAACAAGCTAACTGGGTGCCCAATGACCGAATAAAAGAGTTTGGGTTTGGGAAATTACTTAGCTGCATGAGACTGTGAAGCTAACACCTGTTTAAAATGATTAAAAAAAACCACACTAAGCACTTTCCAATGCATGCGAAGGAGTCTAGATGTGTTCTTAGAGTCATTGAGAACTAGTAGGCATAAGATTAGGATGAGAGGAGAAAAATTTAAAAGAGACCTAAAGGGCAACTTTTACACATAGAGGGTGGTGCATGTATGGAATGATCTGCCAGAGAAAGTGGTGGAAGCTGGTATAATTACAACATTGAAAAGACAACTGGTAGGGTATATGAATAGAAAGGGTTTAGAAGGATTTGGGCCAAGTGCTGGCAAATGGGACTAAATTAGTTTATGATATCTGGTCGGCATGGACGAGTTGGAGTGAAGGGTCTGTTTCCGTGCTGTACATCTCTTGTAATGCACTTTGTCACATGGCAGTCAATTTTACAGAAATTGACAAACTACCAAATTTGGCATATTTTGTTTATATTTTTCTTTCTGTGAGCACTAGTGAAATTTCTCAGACTATTCTCCAAAAATTGCTTTATTACCTATGTGGGGAAAAAAGCATTGCAGCTGCTGGAGATTAGAGTCGAGACTGTGGTGCTGGAAAAGCACAGCAAGTCAGGCAGCATCCGAGTAGCAGGAGAATCAATGTTTTGAGCGTAAGCCTTTGATCAGGGATGAAGCTTGTGGGCAGGGACACTGAGAGATAGATGGGAGGGGGGGTGGTGCTGGGGGAAAAATAGTTGGGAATGCAACAGGTAGATGAAGGTGGGAGTAATGGTGATAGGTCAGAGAAGAGGGTGGAGTGGATAGATAGGAAAGACGATCCCCCAGCCTTCCCCCAGCCCCACCTCTCTCCCATTTACCTCTCATCCACCCCCCTACCCTCAGTCCATAAGGCTTATTCCTGATGAAGGGCGTATGCCCGAAACGTCAATTCTCCTGCTCCTTGAAGCTGCCTGACCTGCTGTGCTTTCCAGCATCACACTCTCAACTCTTTTCTTACCTATGCACCATATCTCTGCAGCACTTTCTGGCCAGTGGTAGAAGCACTTGCCACTGCTGGGACTTCTTAGGATTTCTGAATCCAGAGCCATTTTTAAAGACCAATCATGTACAAAGTCAAGTACTGCCAACCAGGTTTTATCCTTCACTGTGCATATAGTGGGTGAGGAACCAAAAACAAATGCTCTTATGGCATACAGTTAGCACAGCTGACACTTTGTTACAAATAAAAATGGACATTTTAACATATATTTCTATTTAACAAGCTCTGCAGGTTAATTGATTTTAACCTCATCCCATCTTAGAACGATGTCTATGCGAGTGCTACTCTTTCCCTAGTGCCCTGTGTAGTCGAAAATCTTAGAGGAGAAAGTGAGGGCTGCAGATGCTGGAGATCAGAGCTGAAAATGTGTTGCTGGAAAATCGCAGCAGGTCAGGCAGCATCCAGGGAACAGGAGAATCGACGTTTCGGGCATAAGCCCTTCTTCAGGAATGAAGAAAATGTGTCCAGCAGGCTAAGATAAAAGGTAGGGAGGAGGGACTTGGGGGAGGGGCGTTGGAAATGCGATAGGTGGAAGGAGGTCAAGGAGAGGGTGATAGGTTGGAGTGGGGTGGGGGCGGAGAGGTCAGGAAGAAGATTGCAGGTTAGGAAGGCGGTGCTGAGTTCGAGGGATTTGACAGAGACAAGGTGGGGGGAGGGGAAATGAGGAAACTGGAGAAATCTGAGTTCATCCCTTGTGGCTGGAGGGTTCCCAGGCAGAAGATGAGGCGCTCTTCCTCCAACCGTCATGTTGCCATGGTCTGGCGATGGAGGAGTTCAAGGACCTGCATGTCCTTGGTGAAGTGGGAGGGGGAGTTAAAGTGTTGGGCTACGGGGTAGTTGGGTTGGTTGGTCTGGGTGTCCCAGAGGTGTTCTCTGAAACGTTCCGCAAGTAGGCGGCCTGTCTCCCCAAAAAAGAGGAGGCCACATCGGGTGCAGCGGATGCAATAGATGATGTGTGTGGAGGTGCAGGTGAATTTGTGGCGAATTTGTCCCTTGGGGCCTTGGAGGGAAGTAAGGGGGGAGGTGTGGGCGCAAGTTTTGCATTTCTTGCGGTTGCAGGGGAAGGTGCCAGGTGTGCCACCTTGTCTCTGTCAAATCCCTCGAACTCAGCACCGCCTTCCTAACCTGCAATCTTCTTCCTGACCTCTCCGCCCCCACCCCACTCCGACCTATCACCCTCACCTTGACCTCCCTCCACCTATCGCATTTCCAACGCCCCTCCCCCAAGTCCCTCCTCTCTACCTTTTATCTTAGCCTGCTGGACACACTTTCCTCATTCCCGAAGAAGGGCTTATGCCCAAAACGTCGATTCTCCTGTTCCTTGGGATGCTGCCTGACCTGCTGCACTTTTCCAGCAAGACATTTTCAGCAGTAGTCGAAAATCTTACCCTTGTTTAATGTGGGAAGTGAAGAACAGTTGCATCTGTCTCTGGGAATAGACACTGACTGCTTGCCTTGGGACAGCAACATGTTTGCAGTCAATGATTGATCATCACACCCAGCTCAAATCTCTTAAACAAGTGTACGTTATATCCTAGCTGGCCTATTGCAATTGATGCTGCACTTATCTATCATGCAGAAGGTGATGTGCCTCCTGCTCAATATCACCATCTTACATCATGAAAGACTGCTGCCAGCTCTTCAGAGTCCAACACATTGCCTCATTGTCCACTCCAGTTGTGCTGGCCAGGATTCTGTGGCACATTGGGAATATATTGCAAGGCTCTCCAGACTGATCCAAGCAGAAGAAGTTCATCTTCAGGAGGCCTGTCATCTGCTCCACCATGGCTCTGGTTGAGAATGAGCACCATTTCACCTACACTCAACACTCATTCATGAACCTGCCTAACGGAGTCATCAGCCATATTTGCAGAGGGTAGTCCTTGTCTCCCATTAACCATTCTTGTAAGGATCCAGTCCTTGAAACAAAGCAGGAACATGAGAGCTATCATAGATGTAGGAAACATGAAAACTCCCAGGGTACCTGGTGCAGCCTTCTAAACAAAAGTGATACCAATAAACAAAGATGACTTGTGCATTGATGGAATGGAATAGTTTTTTGTTCATACAGTCAACTATGTTATGAAATGATTCTGTCACTGTCTTGTACGTACAATCTGTAGATCCCAGAACCACTGGGGGGAACCCAGCTACCTTGACAAAACCTACTGCCCAGGCAGCAGCAGTGAGCTGGTCACAGGAAATCAGATGAAGTTAATTTGAACTGGCATAAGGTACATCAGTTACAGCCCTAAAACCTTTGTTGGTATGGAATCCAACACAAGCCCCCAGTGGCTTCTTGGAAGCAGCTGTCAAACTGATGGGTATTGGGATAGGATGGTCACCCTATCATTTCATAACATAGATCCCACTCCAGCAGATGGCTTTGTTCTGTGACAGGGTCTTAGAACATCCTCACTCTGTGATGTCACTGTGCTTCACTCATTGGGAGGAATTGACATCAAGGATAGAAGACTCTTTGCCTCCTATCTCACTACCACAACCAGAGGGACCTTCAGCTGTGATCTCTTCATGTGAAGACTTTTCAGCAGCTGTTGGAGATTCCTTCTGATCCTGATTCCTCTTCCATTTCTCTGCAGCATCATTGCAATACGGCTGAATTGATGCTAATTCCTTCTGTGGCTGAATCTATTGATCATGCTTCCAACGAGCTTGTGTGGGAAATATAAGAATCAGAACAGCTCCTTAGTAGTGTCAGCAGTCATCATTGATATCCCTCACAAATGATAATTTAGAACAGTGGTCGACATGCTGGGATATGAGTAGTTCTGACAAGGAGAGCATGGAGTACACCGACATGGATATTTAACATCCAGACCTTGTTCTAATGAATGTGGTACAAGCTTTGTTATATAAATATAGAAGGAGATGGTAAGTGCTGTATGATCATTGGCATCATGTCCTCCTAGGCTGCATCATTCAAGAATGGCATCATCACCTATAAGGGCATGGTTGTGAATATGTTCGCCGAGCTGGAAGTTTTTGTTGCAAACGTTTCGTCCCCTGTCTAGGTGACATCCTCAGTGCTTGGGAACCTCTTGTGAAGCGCTTCTGTGGTGTTTCCTCTGGCATTTATAGTGGCCTGTCCCTGCCGCTTCCGGTTGTCAGTTTCAGCTGTCCGCTGTAGTGGCCGATATATTGGGTCCAGGTCGAAGTGTTTGTTGATGGAGTTTGTGGATGAGTGCCATGCTTCTAGGAATTCCCTGGCTGTTCTTTGTTTGGTTTGCCCTATAATGGTAGTGTTGTCCCAGTATAGAGCTGCACATACCCAGGCAAGTGGGCAGTATTCCATCACACTCCTGACTTGTGCATTGTAGATGATGGACAGGCTCTGGTGGGTCAAGAAATGTGTTTCCTAGCCTCTGGCCTACTCTTGTAGCCAGTGCGTTTATGTGATGAGTCCACTTGAGTTTTTGGTCAATGGTAATACCCAGGATGTTAATAGTGGGAAATTCAGTGATGGTAACACCACTGAATTCTGGATCAGTGGTGCTGGAAGAGCACAGCAATTCAGGCAGCATCCGAGGTGATTTTGCCTGTCCTCGGATGCTGCCTGAATTGCTGTGCTCTTCCAGCACCACTGATCCAGAATCTGGTTTCCAGCATCTGCAGTCATTGTTTTTACCTCGTTGATTTTAACACCACTGAATGTCAAGGCTTGGGCTTGGCATTTGTGTGCTGTGAAAGTCACTTGTGAGCCCAAGCCTGGATATTTTCCAGATCTCGCTTCATTTGAATGTGGATTGCTCCAGTATCTGAGGAGTCAGAAATGGGGTAGGGTGTAAAATTCAGCAATGGTAACACTACTAAGTGTCAAGGAGCAGTGGTTAAATTGCCTCTTATTGGTGATGGTCAGAGCCTAGCATTTGTGTGGTGTGGATGTTACTCACCACTTCTCAGCCCAAGCCTGGATATTGTCCAGAACTTGTTGTATTTGAACACAGATTGCTTCAGTATCTATAGGGTTGCAAATAGTGTTGAACATTGTGTAACCATTGGTGAACACATAGGACACTACTCTGAGGAACTCATGCAGAAATGTCCTGGAGCTGAGATGACTGACATGCAACAAACACAACCAATTTCCTATAAGCTAGGTATGTCACCAACCACAGGAGAGTTTGCCCTCTGATACCCACTGATTCCAGTTGTGCTAGGGCTCCTTGATGCCACACTGAATCAAATGTGACCTTGATGTAACCTAACCTCTGGAATTTAGCTCTCTTGTCCATGCTCGAACCAAGGCTGTAATGAGGCTGAGTGGCCTTGAAGAAACCCAAACTGGAATCACTGAGTAGGTTATTGCTGAGCAGGTGCTGCTTTGATAGTACTGTTGATGGCACCTTCCATCACTTTACTGATAATTGAAAGTAGACTCAGGGGACAATAATTGACCGAGTTGGATTTATCCTGCTTAATGTGTATATGTAACATACCCAGGCAATTTTCCATATTGTCAGGTTGATGCCAGTGTTGTAACTGTACTGGAAGAGGTTAGCTAGGGGAGTGGCAAGTTCAGGAGTACAGGTCTTCAGTACCATTGACAAATGTTATCAGGGCCTCTAACCCTTTGCACTATCCAGCACCTTCAGCCATTTCTTGATATCACTTGCAGTGAATTGAATTGGCGGAAGACTGGTATGTGCAATGCTGGAGATCAGTGAAGGAGCCTCAGATGGATCATCCACTCAATACCCCTGACTGAAGATTGCTGAGAATGCTTCAGCCTTATCTTTTGCACTGATATGATGGACTCTTCCATCATTGAGGATGGGATATTTGTGGACCTTCAGTGAGTTATTTGATTGTCCACCACCATTCTCAACTGGATGTGGTAGAACAGCAGAATATAGACTCAACCCTCCATTCCTGCTATTGCTTAGCTCTGTCTATCACTTGCTGTTTATGCTGTTTGGTGCACAGGTAGTCCTGTTTGGTGGCATCACCAGGTTGACACCTCATTTTTAGGGGTATGCCTGATGCTACTTTGGGCATGCCTTCCTGTGTTATCCATTGAACCTGGGTTGATCCCTGGCTTGATGGAAATGGGTCAGTAGGAGATATACCTGGCCATGAATACATTTCTGCTATTATTGATGGCCCTCAGAGCTGCATGGATGCCAATCTTGAGTTGTTACATCTGTTTGAAGTCTGTCCCATTTAACACAGTGATAGTCACACACAACCTGACAAAAAGAATTCTCAATGTGATGGCGGGACTTCATCTCCACAAGGATTGTGCAGTGGTCACTCTCACTGATACTGTCATGGACAGATGCATCTGCAGCTGGCAGTTTGGTAAGGATGCGGTGAAGTACGTTTTTCCCTCGCGTTGTTTCCCTCACCAACTGCCGCAGACCCCAGTCTAGCAGCTATGTCCTTTAGGACCTGACCAGCTTAATCAGAAGAGCTGCTGCTGAGCCACTCTTAGCTCAGATGGACTTTGAAATCTCTAGCCAAGAGTACATTTTGCACCCTTGATAACCTCGGTGCTTCTTCCAAATGTTGTTCAACATGAAGGAGTACTGAATCATCAACCGAGGGAAGACATTATTTAGCAATCAACAGGAGGTTTCCTGCCCATGTTTAATCTGATGTCATGAGAGGGAATAGGGTCTAGTGTCAATGTTGAGAACTCCCAAGTCAACTCTCTCCTGACTGTATGCCACTGTTATGCCACCTCTGCTGTACCTGTCCTGCCAATGGAACAGGACATATACAGAGATGTGATGGTTGCCTCTGGGACATTGTCTGTAAGGTAAAATTCCGTAGACTATGATTATGTCAGGCTGTTGCTTGACTAGTGGGAGACAGCTCTCCCAAGTTTATGTACTGGCCCCCAGATGTTAGTAAGGAGGATTTTACAGTGTTAACAGAGCTGTTTCTGCAATTATCTTTCCAGTGCCTAGGTCAACACCAGGCTGTCTATCTAGTTTCAGTTTATGGTTGAGACTTTGCTACAGTGAGACAGCTGTGTGGTTTGCTAGGCCATTTCAGAGGGCAATTGAGAATTAAACCACAATGCTGTGGTCTGGAGTCATCTGTAGGCCAAACCAGGTGAAGATGGCAGATTTCCTTCTCTAAAGGATGCTAGGTAGCCAGATGGGTTTTCCCAACAATCAAAAATGGTTTCATGGTCATCAGTAGATTCTTAATTCCAGATTTTGTTTTTGAATTTAAATTCTCCATTAGCCTTGGTGCGATTTGAACAGTTCCCAAGTACATTTGTTGAGTTTCTGGATTAAGTGTCCAGTCATAAAACCACTAGGACATTGCCTCCCCAAAATGGGTTGGACATGTGCTATGAGGATGTGGTAAGGCTGATACATGTTCAATGCCAATGTCCATAGATGGGTGTAGGGCAGTTGCTGCCTATAACGTGGCCTGAGATGTTAATAACTGCTTTCTAATATGGAGGCCTAGAGGAGGAAGTGGTGAGTTGACAGGTACCCACACTGACTGAAATGTCCAGAATTGTTGTGCCTAGCTTTGTTCCAGTGTGGGAGAATGTGAAACTGCAGATGAATAAGGCAAAGTTAGATAATAATAACACGCTAATGCATGTAAATGAATACAAATAAGCTTCTTGCCACTCACTAATGGTGTTCTTATATTGCTGATAAAAACTTGACTTGAAAATCAGATGTTGCGAATCTCATTTCTGTAGGTGTTATCCTATCTTCACAACAGGCTCACCAATACCCATATCATTTAAGGGGGCATGAAGATTTTGCCCATCTTTGTAAAGATAGTATACAAATGTTTTCGAACTCTTGTTTATGGTGTGAATTCAGAAATGCTTGCAACAACAATTGTGAATATACAATTTCATCTTTGAAAAATCAAGCTATTACCCCTTCAGGTATACTGAAGAGAAATTGAGAAATAGTTGAGGTGTTTTTTTCGGTTCATGTCACAATTTGATAATATTTATATTATCTTCTTATGTCACCATCTAAACATTTGTTTTCGGGATGGACTGGTTGAGGAGAAGGCATATTCAAGCACTGCCTTTGTCTATCTTTTGGAACTCTGTTTCATATTAACAGTGTTCTTGGTAATCTGAGAAATGGCAGGCTCTAATTCGACTGTTACATTGTTGACAGACTATTATCTACCTGTACTTCTCTCTATTTATCTTACACACAATCATTAACTCGACCTGCCCACGTTAAATTATTTCTGCCCAATTGAGAGTAGCTGCATTTTTGCATCTTTACAAGGTTCCTACAGATTCTAACCATATTCCATCACACACCTACACAAGCATTCCTCATCAAGACATTTATCAACAGTTATATACATTTTCAAATGAGTTACTTAAATTGCTGCTTTTTGCAATGTTTACTTTACATTTTTTCCTTCATGTACCCTATCCCTCTCTAAAGTTTTGATTTGATCCAACTATGTTAATTGGTGTCTGACACCTATGGCAAAGTGTGACAAGGTATGGAAACAGTTTGGCTGGATCAGGAGATGGTGGAACATTTCTGAGAAAAGACTGATGTTGTTCTTCCCTAAGTACTTATTTCGCATGCATCAAAATATGTTCTATTTTAGTTGACATGTTCTTCAAGCTTCTGCATGCAGGTCAGCTTGAAATTGATTTAATTTAAGACTTAGTTTCTTCTTTAGAATTTTACACATCTTCAAACTATTTTCCAACAACGAATACACAGTTAGTGGAAGGACCGTTTTCTCTTTGGTGTTGTGGATATTGGAACCACACTTATGACAGGATATGATTGTTTAGGATTTTTTGTTGAAGTCATCACACATGATATATTATCTGATGAACACTCTTTCTCTTCTAATTGAAGATCACCATGTACTACACTCAGTACTATACCATGTACAATACCACATACTACACCACATTCTACATCATGTACTACACTCAGTACTACACCATGTACTACAGCACATACTACAGTCAGTACTACACCATGCATTTGGAGACGCCGGTGTTGGACTGGGGTATACAAAGTTAAAAATCACACAATGCCAGGTTGTAGTCCAACAGGTTTATTTGAAAGCACTAGCTTTAGGAGCGCTGCTCCTTCATCAGGTGGTTGTGGAGAATAAGATTGTAAGACACAGAATTTATAGCAAAAGTTTACAGTGTAATGTAACGGAAATTGTATATTGAAAAATACTTGGATTGCTTCTTAAGTCTCTCATCTTTTAGAATGACCATGTTGGTTTCAGTTCTTTTATATGTAAATTCCAGAACTTTTTTTAAAAGTTACATTCTCAAGTGAACTTTAACAATTGGTGTCATGTTGGCCCAGATAATGTGTTGAAGGTATGAGCTTCTCTGAGTGGTTGTCTGTGCCACAGTGGTCAGACTGATTCTAATCTAAAAAATGGATTTACAGGATCTTACATGGATTCATGCAGTTTTTGAGCAAAGTAAAATGTGATTCTGCAAATACAAATTCAGCCCACAAACTTCTATGTGTATGTGTACATGTGAATGTGTGTGGAACGGTGGTGGGGGGGGGGAGCTGAGGTTATAAGTCTCTGTGAGAGAGTGTGTGTATGTGAGTGTAAAGGGGTATAAGTCTATGAAAGGGTGTGTGTGGAAGTATATGTGTGTGGGTGTATAAGAGAGGGTCTGTGAGTGTGTGTGTGTCTGTAGGAGTGTCTGTGTGTGTGTTTGTCTGTCTGTGTGTGTGTGTATAGTACAATGTAGTGTGACATGAACCCAAGGTCCCAGTGGAGGCCATCCTCATGGCTACTCCATGTAGTACATAATGTATTATACCATGTACTACACCTTGTGCTACAGCATGTACTACACTCAGTACTATACTCCATGTACAACACAATGTTTTACACCATATACTACACTATGTAATACACTCAGTAATACACCATGTACTACAGCATGTACTACACTCAGTACTACACCATGTACTATACTACTACACCATGTACTACACTCAGTACTACACAATGTACTACACCCAGTACTAGACATAGTACTACACCATGTATTATACCACGTACTACACCAAGCACTACACCATGTACTACACCACGTACTACACCATGTATTACATCATGCATTACACCATGTACTACACCACGTACTTAACTCAGTTAGTTGTTTTATTTTCTTTGTTGTTTAAAGCTATTGTTGAATCATTATTGTAAAGGTTGTTGCTTTACTAATAAAACTGAAATTTGTTAAATATTCAGCTATTATAAATGCTGTTTTGAATGGCTTGGTTTTTCTTTCCTGACATTGCATCCATATAGTGATGAATGAAGATAGTTTGTTTCCAGGATGGCTAAAGGATTTCCAAAAGATATGTGAATAGAAACGTTTTGAAAATGGCTTCAATTGATATATTCATTGATTCATTCATTGCATTAAAGATGATTGCTGTGAAGTTATCTGTGCTGTTTTTTCTGAGTCTAAGGTATTTTTATATCTAATTTCATACCACATGATCTGGATCAAACTCTTTTTATTTGTCTCCGATGCTGTTTTTTAAAAATGAAAATGAATAAAACTGCAGAAAACTTAAGCTTCTCACCCAAAATATCTGAATAATATCGTTTTAACTAACTTTACTGTTAAGGTTCTAAAACTTACATTGCAAAAGTGATTTATATTCCTGATTGTTTTCAACTGATGTACCTTAAACCTGTTTCTGAAGAATTGTCTTGTATATCAATCAGTTTAATGATGAGAAAATATTCTAAAACTGTTAAATGTCTATGAGATGTCTTAATTCTACACCCACCCTATTTTTTCTCAGGCTTTTGCAGTTTACTGATCAAATCTGCTTTGTTAGTCTGGTAATTGGCCTCCTTTCATGGTTTTATGACTTCGATTTATTACCTTAACTGCTCGTGGGCTTTTACTCTTTTCATTGCTTTTTCCTTTTTCCTTAGAAATTTACTTCCCCATTACTTCCTACAAAAAAAGTCATTAACTTGCAGTTGTTTTGGTGGTTTTCCTAAAAGGGGCATCAGTTCAGCGAATTATTTTCCTTCTCAGCAGCTGTTTAGCTCTGTGCACCTTCTAATTACCAGTTTGTCTTAAATCGGTATCAACCATATTTTGTAAAGATGAAATTTTTTGATCTCTTTAGATGATTTCATGTTTTTTTTAATCTTTACTACGACCACTACTTTCTAAGCAATGCATCCCTTTGCAGCTATCATCTTTTGCCAAGTGATTTTATACCCAGTTCTTCCAGTTTGTGTTTGTCACAGCCTCATTAAGGAAGAGGCAATGTCAGGAACTGTCTGCTGGTTTAGACGTCTTTAGAAATCTTTGTTGTATATCAATACTAACTACAATAGGTGTAATCTATGACATACCAGGCTGTAATTTTACTGATATGTTGCCGAAAGAATGTTATTTATGATATGTACATCTCTCTCTCTAGCTCTCAAACACCTCTTTAA
Organism: Chiloscyllium plagiosum; assembly: GCF_037043375.1. Taxonomy (NCBI): domain Eukaryota; kingdom Metazoa; phylum Chordata; class Chondrichthyes; order Orectolobiformes; family Hemiscylliidae; genus Chiloscyllium; species Chiloscyllium plagiosum. The sequence goes on along the minus strand of NW_028270154.1, from coordinate 59,142,328 downwards.
ATAATTCCGCCCATATTATGTTCTTTATGTCCAGTGGGTTACAGCTTTGTCAAATCATTACTTGGTTACTCCAGGGGCCTTAAATTCTTACGCAACAGACTATACAGTTTATTGGTATAGAAATCTAGTTGTAGAAATTGGACCTCATAAGCATGCTGAGTTTTCCTAATATGGTATTTTAGTACTCCTACTTGAGAAGTTGTGAACTTTTTTTTCTATAATACATCCCATTAACTGGTGCATATGAGGCATCATAGTACATACCAGATCTTAGCTTATTGTGCATATTTTCTAACTGGCTGAATGAAAACACAGCGTAGAAGTGGACAGTAGAAGTGATATTATATAGGAACAAGAATGACAGTTGGGACAGAATTTCCACAACAATCTTCCGATTGTCCACCAAAACAAAGGAAAAGAATTGGTTAGCTCTTTGAAGACGTAGTGTGAACAACTCCTAAATGCTAGTTTCCTGTTAAATTGAATATTTTCCCAGCATATCAGTGCTTCTACAAACCTAATGTGCTTTCAGTCTGATTATGTTTCTAATATGTTACAACATCCAGTACATGCATATTCAGCTGACAATAATTGTGTGATGCCATCTGGTGGAGTACATATACATTGCAAAGATCAAAAACAAGTTCAAGAATTATCATTACTAATACTAGAATAAAAATGCTTAATATGTTTGGGCAATATTCTTATGCTTGCTACTTTAACATGGTTGCTGACTTGTTTAGTGTAGCATTAATTGATGTAAATCTAAGAACTCTGCAAATCTACTAAGTGTTGTTTATGTTGTCTTCATTAAATCCAACGATGCCTATTGTTAAACAGGCCTTCCTTGCCACTTTTCTAAAGAATTCTTAGAGCTTTGTAATGGTATGTTTCCAGCTATGGAATCCTATGCAATAGGATCCAATAGTTGATAAACAATATCAAAGCCAAAAGTCACACAACACCAGGTTATAGTCCAACAGGTTTATTTGAAATCACACAAGCTTTCAAAACACAGCCACTTTGTCACGTGCAGTGAGAGAGCAGCATACATAGACCCAGAGTTTACAGGTGTAAGTGGAGTGTCAGATATTATGTCTCTGCAGGTGACCAAGAGTGTTAGACAGTGAGTAAAGTGATTATAAAGTCAATGTTAGTGCTGTGCTGTTATGACAATCAGGCAGAGCGATCGGAATATACAAAAGGTGACATCCCAGGTCAGACATTGAATTGTAGGTGTGGGGCTTTGTTCAGAATCTGCCTCACAGTTTTAACATGGAATCAGGCTGATTTTATTCAGAAAGCTGGAATTTATAAGGTGCCACATTGACTGACTGACCTCAAATTGTGTATTTTTTGAATAAAATAAAAATGTATCTGTAAACAAACATCTTGAATGAAATCATTCACCCCATAGATTTATTTATGTGCGCGTGTGTATGCATGCTTCAGAGAGGCAGTGTGTGAGTGTGAGAGTTTATGTATGTGTGTGTGTGCATACGTGTGAAACAGAGTATGTGTATGTGTGAGTATGTTTGTGTGAGTGTGTGCATGTGTGTGAAGCAGTATATGTTATAAACACTTTACACATCATCTAACACTCTTGCTCACCTGCAGAGATGTATTGTCTGACACCAGTTGTATGATCTTTTGATATTTCTGCCCTTGATCCTATAAACTCTAGGTTTGTATGCGCTCCTCTCTCACTACAACTGATGAAGGGGCTGCACTCCAAAAGCTTGTGTGACTTGACATAAACCTGTTGGACTATATCCTGATGTTGTGTGACTTCTGGCTTTATAAAGCCCAGTCTAACATTAGCACTTCCACATCAACAACATGAAAGCAGACTTCTGTGTCTTTCCCCTCATGTATGGATAATGAAATTTTGTATCAATGAGAGCTTGGATAATTATCTTGATAGGCATCTGATGTATGTCGAGTGTTATATTGTCATGATATTGTTTATACAAATGCAATATACTGCATCTGTATAAAGATCAATTGGCCTAAAACTTACATAAATTTAGTACCCGATTTTCAATGTCTTCCTGTAAGTATATTTTGATGAAATGTTCATAACAGGAATACAGGATCTGAAGTATTTTCTGTCATCATTGCTGTAGAAAAGCTGAGTATCAAAGACATTGTTCCATTTCTAATATGTCCAATGTTGCTGAGCAGGTTACTAGGGAAATTTAAAACTAAGTGGCTATATTGCATTGTAGTATTGATCTCAGAGCAATCAATTGTACTGAGCAAAGTTCATAAGTAAAATTAAATGTGAACTAAGTTTCCTTCATTTGATATCAGGGAACATACTATGCTATGAGAAACATCACATTGCAACCTACACAATCCATTTTACTGGCAACCTTGTGAGTAGGAACCTAGCCATTTGCTTACCGTGAGAGGACAACAGATACCTTGATCAAATCATCTCTCATTGCATATCAGAAAAAAATAATTAAAAAGCCTATGTCCATCACTTCTGGTTCTGAGCAGTGACTGGTCTACCTCAGATTTCCCTCCTTATGTTCCAATAACTGGTGGACCATATGTAACAATGTGTCCTATTGACCAATTGTGACAGACGGCAGGCTGATGGTACTGAATCATCCCGTGTTTGAAAACCTAGAAAAGTATGTTCATTGTCAAATATGCTTCTGCTGTTGGAAATCATTTACTAATAATCTGGACTATGTTAAGTGTTACATGGAAGCAATTTAAGATCATCAACCAAGTTTGTATTGCTAAGTATGTTCACATGCTAGAAGCTATGAATATAAATACACAGGCTCCAATTTTATGGAGACAAGAGAAACATGTAAATAAGTTGCACCTTTTTCATAAAAAGGGGCTCATGGAAACAGCCAACTTCTGTTACATCTCCATGTAAGATCCTGACCAATCACAATCTACCTATCTAGTTTCTGAATTACTTTGTCTCCTTGCCAATGATGCTTCAACCAATCTGCACCCTTTTCTTGTGTTGCATTAAATAGTGTCCCTTTTCTCAATTCTGCTTCTTGCCACTTAGTTCTGATGAGTGCAAGATGAAAATCTTCAAATTCTTCTCTCCTTTTAACAATGATCTTCTGAGATCTTATATAGTTTTGAGAGCTTATAATGAACAAGGAGGTAATGTTTCTCTACCATCTCTTGAGAGATTCGCACTGGATTAGAAACCCCAATTGGTAACCATTGTCTTTTTTTATTAGAAGTGCACAAAGATGTTGACCTTTATAAACAAAAGATGTGTAGTTTATTTATTCATCATGGAGAAAGTAGTTTTTTCAGCCTAAGTAATAGTTCGAAACTCCAGCATAGGATTCATAAATGGGATGCCCTTAAGATAATGCCATCTTTGAGACTGATGACCAGTTACATAGATTTTGTCCCATTTCCATACTCTGAAGTTGAAGTTGTTTCACTATTAAACAGGATAATATTCAACTGCAACACTTCAGGTAACATGGAGTAAAGCTGTACTTTGTCATAGTGTCATATTTAAATTTATTCAATAATAGCATTTAAGATCTCGTAATTAGATAAGGTTTTGCTGTACTGAGTGTCCAAGAGACTTCCTTCTTGTATTTTATGTTAGCTCCAGTGTAAAAGAAATATAAAGTGAACAAAATAATGCACTGCATTGATTTGAATAAAACTTACTAAGGGCCTTAACAAAGAATAGATTTCACATAGTGTTACTTATGGAGTGGACATCACTGCAGGAGTTCCGCAGGGTAGTGTCCTCAACCCAGCCATCTTCAGCTGCTTCATCAATGACCTTCCCTCCATCATAAGATTACAAGTGGGGATGTTTGTCAATAATTGCACAATGTCCAGCACTATTCACGATTCCTCAGATACTGAAGCAGTTCTTGTTCTACTGCAACAAGATCTGGACAATATCCAGGCTTAGGCTGACAAGTGGCAAGTAACATTCATGCCATACAAATGCCAGGCTATGACCATCACGAATAAGAGATCCTTGGCACTCAACAATGTTAACATCACTGAATCCCCCATTATCAACATCCTGAGGCTTATCATTGATCAAAATCTCAACTGGATTCACCACATCAACACAATGGTTACAAGAGCAGCTCAGAGGCTTGGAATACTGTGGCATGTAACTCACCTACTGATTTCCCAGAGCCTGTACACTATCAACAAGACACAAGTCAGGGGTGTGATGGAATGCTCCCCACTTGCCCAGATGAGTGCAGCCCCAACAATACTCAAGAAGCTTGACACCATCCAGGACAAAGCAGCCTGCTTGATTGGCATTACATCCACAAACATCCACTCCCTCCACCACTGACGCTCAGTTCCAGCAGTTTGTACTATCTTCAAGATACACTGCAGAAATTCACCAAAGATCCTTTGATGGTATCTTCCAAACCCACAACCATCTCCATTTAGAAGGACAAGGGCAGCAGATAGATGGGAACACCACCACCATCAAGTTCCCCTCCAAGACACTCACCATTCTGACTGAGAAATATGTCACCGTTCCTTCACTACCATTGGGTCAGAATCCTGGAATTCCCTCCCTAATGGCATCGTGGGTCAATTTACTGCACATGGACTGCAGTGATTCAAGAAAGCAGCTCACCACCACCTTCCCAAGGGCAACTAGGGATGGTCAATAAATGCTGGCCCAGCCAGCTATGCCCACATCCCACAAAATGAATAAATAAAAGCAGAGATTGAATAGGACCTCCAGGTGGTCGTGATAGGGAGGGCACTGAGTAAAAGGGCTTGAGCAGTTGTGTGGGATCGCCATCAGTAGGTGGCATGATGAGGGAGGACAGCTGGAGCAGTTGAATAAACTCTTGCGAGAAAAAAAGGATGTTTTCGGTAGAAGAAGGGCTGATAGGAAGAGGGTGTTAGAAACGAAAATCGCTTCTCAATAATCGCTCTAGACAAATTCAGGAAAACAAAGTTTTATTAACAAGTCTGCAGAGTTGGGCACCCTTGAAAAAAAAAGGCGCGCCAGGCTAACAATGTTTCTGATTAAATACAGTACAAGTCCCTCCCCTCTATAGCTCTAAAGAGTCACGAGGTTCACATTCTCACAAAGTCTGCAACAGTTTCCCCGAGTTGTTTTTCTACCCTGTAGTCTTATCAGTCAAGGACTTATTCTTCTCTGTCAGAGTTAGTGGTCTTATCAATCAAGGACTTGTTTTTCTACTCTGTAGCAGCAGATGTCTCGTCCTTTATTATAGAGAAGCATGTTTTACCCTACCCCCACGGCTCTATTCCCCTTAGACTCTGAGGTCATGCACATCTTAACTATTTGTACCGAAATCGTCTCTCACAATTCCACCCTTTCTGTTTTTAAGATGAGCATGACAAAGATAAGCGTCCTCCCATCAGGGGCCCGGGAAATCCTTGGTCTTTCGCAGCAACAGCACCTTAAGTTCCTGCGTTCCATGTTGGGGTACCGCCACTGCCTGGAGTTGGGAAATATTTTTCTGGATTAAAGATTGAACACAGGGGATCAGGCAGGGTAAGATGAGTAGAAGCATTACGCCCCCCCAGCCACCAGTAACGCCGTGCGCCACCAACTACCACCTAGGAGACCATCCCACCATCCGATGCCACCAAGAGGGCGCCAGGATTGAACCGGCACATGGGCCAGTTTCCGAATTTCATCGGAAATCTTCAAAACCGCTTTACCATTATCGTCAATTTTCAGACAGCAGTTAGTCAGGTTAAACTTCCCGCACACGCCCCCTTCCGAGGCCAACAGATAATCCAAGGCAAGCCGGTTTTGGTATATAGCAGCCCTCATCTGATCCTGCTGCTTAGCCAGCAACTCCAGGGCCAGGGCGGTCTGATTAGTAATGACCTCTAGGACTGCTTGGAGCCTGATAATTCGGTTTAACATATAGATAGGAGTACGGTATCCCCATGATCCATCCTGTGCCCACGTAGCAGGCCCGTAGTATTCAATAATACGGGCCGGTGGCCACTCATCCCCCCAATCACCGACTTGGATATCCCTTGGCGACCTACGCAGGGAGTCAAAGAGTTTAACTCCCAAATCATCGCCTTCCTCCCGGGGTAATAGGAAGAATTCAGGGCTTATTAGACCCAGGAAGCATACTCCAGACTATCCCATGGGCAGTTTGGAATATGCCTGATTACCGCATATCCAAAATAGGCCATCTGGAGCAGGCCCTCCCTGCCTCACAACGGCATCCCACAACTCCTTTACCCCAGGGACGCCCTCATAAGGACCAGGACCACTGCAATTCCAGTATTCGGATTGTTGGCCCCGTGGCAGAGTCTGGACAGGATTATTCCAGCATTGATTCCCCTGACAACCACCGCTCCACACTCTTTTCATGCCATCGGAAGGGTCAGCACTTAGCTCGTAAGAGAAGGAATCAGAACGTAACCGAATGCAATTTTGATGATCTCGGTTTGCAATGTACCAAGCAATATTCTCAGGCCACCATACTTGTGTGGTGGCATTCAATACACTCTGACAGGGACTAATTCCTACCTCCACGGTCCCCTTGCCTTCAACACATAACTGGCCCTCAGGGCTATTTGTCAGTCTCCACCCCTGGCTTTTCCTTTCGTTGACATGTGTCCAATTGTATTGAAGCAATTCCCATATGTCTAAGCTTTGCCCAGTCCACGGCCATTGTTCTGACATATGTGGCCCCCCACAAACCCAGCAATTGCTAACATTTAAAACAGTGGCAATCCTAGAGGTGAGATCAATAAACAGGTTTTGTGTTACATCAGGGAGCTCAATCTGCTATTCTACCTCTTTGTATATAGATTGCACTTTAGAGACAATGACCGTTCTCTGACGGTCGTTCTCTTTCTCTAACTCCCGTTCAGTGTTCTGAACTCTGGTCTCCTTGACTCTGTCAACCTGCTCTCTGAGCAACACGGAGGGTAGGCCCCACTGCCCATCTTTGTTAACACACACCCAGCGGTCATTTTTAGGGCACCCACGGACTTTGCCACCGTACCCTTTATTATACACTTGATAATAGGGTTTTCCATCCTCCCAACATTCTTGCCGTGCATTCACATCGTAACACCGATCGTTCACATGGGAGTGAGACACAAATGATCCCGAGTAGATCTGACTCCCAAGTCTCACCGTAGTCCGACATTTGTCACATCTCCCCTCGCCCTCCCCTACATACAGGAGTAAACCGATCAATATCCCCACCAATACAGTCCAGGTAGAGTTCATTGTCGCTGTCTTTTCAGCTTTACCACCAATGGCTTGTCCCCTGGCCCGCATGTCCAAGTGCTCTCTCCTTCTGGCGGAACAGGCCCCTTTATCCTCGATGCGTGGGCCCACCCTTTTTCTTTCGTCCGAACAGCGGCTTCAGTTGTTAACAGGACCAGGAACGGTCCTTCCCACTGCGGCTGGAGCTTTTCGGCCCTCCAGGTCTTTACAAGTACCCAATCTCCGGGCTCCACCTTATGTAAGAGGAAGTCGAGCGGCGGAGTTTGAGCCAGGAGACCCTTTCTCCGGAGATCTGCAAAAGAACGGGATAAGGCCAGTAAATAGTCTCTGACAAATACATCTCCCCCTTGTAGAGTGGGACACCCATCAACCTTACTCCAATATGGTAATCCGAACAGCATCTCATAGGGGGAGACCCCGATATCCCGGCGAGGTGCTGTACGTATTCTCAATAGGGCAATGGAAAGGCACTTTGGCCATGGTAACTTAGTTTCTAACATCAGCTTAGTCAATTGGGTCTTGAGTGTGCCATTCATTCTCTCCACTCGACCCGAGCTCTGGGGATGCCAGGGTGCATGGAATTTCCATTGGATACCCAGGGCAGTACAGATCAAATGGCGTAGCCTAGCAACAAAATGTGTCCCGCAGTCTGAGTCTATAGATTCCATCATGCCATATCTCGGGATTATGTTCTCTAACAATAGACGGGCCACGGTTGGTGCATCGGCTTTGGCGGTTGGGAAAGCCTCTACCCAGTGAGTGAAATGGTCTACTATTACTAGCAGATACTTCCATCTCTGTACTGGGGGTAAGTCTGTAAAGTCAATTTGGATCCTCTGGAATGGCCTAATTGCGAGGGGCTGACCACCAGCTGGCATAGAACGCATGGCTTTCTTGTTAATTCGCTGGCAAGTGGGGCATCCGACTACCTCTTGTTGGGCTAATGTGTATATCCCCCTGCATACATAGTCTCTCAGGATCGTGTCACACATGGCTTGCACCCCCCAGTTGGGTCTGATGGTGTAATCGGTGCAGAATACCCCGGGTGATCTGTTTGTTTAGTACTTGTCTCCCATCAGGAACCGTCCACTTCCCGTTAGTTTCTAGCTGGGCACCCAATTGATCCATTTTATCAATCTCCCCCTGGGTGAAGACGGGTTGTTTAGCGAGCCCTTCCCTCAACGGTATTAATGTTAATAATTGGACGGATTTTTCGACCGCTGCCCGCTTGGCTTCCTCATCTACCAGCCGGTTTCCCACCGCTTCCGGTGTCGACCCCTTCTGGTGACCGGGTACATGGACTACTGCAAGTTCTGTAGGCAACGCCAGGGCTTCCAACGTTAGGCTGATCATTTGTTCGTGAGCTAATTCTTTTCCCCGGGAAGTTATCAATCCTCGCTCTTTCCAGATTTTCCCGAAAGTATGAACAATTCCGTATACATACTTTGAGTCAGTATATATGGTCCCCACTTTCCCCTCCAACAACTTCAGGGCCCTCTGCAGGGCGTACAACTCACAGGATTGGGCTGACCACTTCCCGGGCAGTCGTCCGGACTCGATCGTCCGTTTCGTTGCGCCATCTACGACCGCATAGCCACTGTACCGTACCCCATTTATGCACCGAGAGGACCCGTCGATGTACAGTTCCTGTCCTTCACCCAGCGGAGCCTCTTGCAGGTCCTCTCGGCTTTTGGTCTGTAAGTCTACAAATTCCACACAATCATGCTCCTGTTTCCCATCTGCAGGACGTCCGTATAGAAACTGGGCAGGGTTGCAACTGAGATCTTTTGCAAAATTGAGATCGTCTCCGGTCATCAAAATCGTCTCATACTTCAGGATGCGAGAGTCTGTTAACCAGCGGTGAGCCTTTTGAGCCAGTATGGTACGAACCGAATGTGGGGAGTATACTGTGATTCTTCCTCCAAAGGTAAGTTTCCGGGCCTCTTCTACTAACATTGCCGTAGCTGCCACTGCCTGGATACAGGTCGGCCATCCACGTGACACAGGGTCTAACATTTTTGACAAAAATGCAACCGGCTGACGTTTCCCTGCCCGCAGCTGGGTAAGCACACCCTGGGCAATTCCGCCGGCGCTATTAACATATAACTGGAACGGTTCCTTCAGGGTGGGTAAAGCCAATACCGGAGCTCGGATCAGTTTACTTTTAATAATATTAAATTGCTGCTCCTCCTCATCTGACCAGTCCAGTTTTTGTTCTTCTTGTCCCAGTTTGTCGTACAAAAACTTTACTAGAGTGGTGTAACTTTCAATCCATATCCGGCAATACCCTACTAGCCCCAGGAACTGTCTGATTTCCTTCTTCGTCCTGGGTATTGGCATACCCGTAATCCCCGATATTCGTTCTGGCGTGATACGGCGATGCCCCTTACTAACCTGATGGCCCAGATATCTTACTTCTTGCTCCACAAACTGGAGTTTTGTCCTGGAGACGCGTAGGCCCTGTTTCCCCAGGAAGTTCAGCAGGGCAACGGTGTCTGCTCGTACCTCCTCTTCTCTCGGTCCTGAGAGTAAGAGATCATCGAGATATTGGAGCAATTGATTCTCCGCGTTACACCGAAATCCTCCTAAGATCTGCTCTAGTATTTGTCCAAACAAGTTGGGTGACTCCGTGAATCCCTGCGGCAAGACTGTCCATCTTAACTGTCGCTTTCGTCCTGTGAAGGGATTCTCCCATTCAAATGCAAAAAGGTTCCGACTTTCTTCGTCAAGGGGGCAACTCCAGAAGGCATCCTTCAGATCTATTACGCTGAACCATTCATGTTCGGGGGGAATTTTACTCATTAACGTGTAGGGATTGGGTACCACCGGGTATCTAGCCTGGACTACTTCATTCAACCCCCGCAAGTCTTGCACCAGCCTATACGTCCCATCCGGCTTTCTCACAGGGAGTATTGGAGTATTGAAAGGGGACATACATTCCTCCAGTAGTCCATCTGTGATTAATCTTTCTATCACAGGTTGTAACCCTTCCCGTCCTTCCATAGCAATCGGATACTGTTTCCTTCTTACCGGGCCTTTTCCTGGTAACATGGTGATTTGGAGAGGTTTGATGTTTAGACCCCCTCTGTTCCCCTCCCGGTACCAAACTCCCGGGTCTATTTGTTGATCATTTTCTTCGGTGAGGGCGAACAACCGTACCGAGGAGAAAGTGAGGTCTGCAGATGCTGGAGATCAAAGTTGAAACTTTATTGCTGGAACAGCACAGCAGGTCAGGCAGCATCCAGGGAACAGGAGATTCGACGTTTCGGGCACAGGCCCTTCTTCAGGAAGAAGGGCCTGTGCCCGAAACGTCGAATCTCCTGTTCCCTGGATGCTGCCTGACCTGCTGTGCTGTTCCAGCAATAAAGTTTCAACGAACAACCGTACCACCATTTCCCCGTTACTTGGTACCGTTCCGATCCCTAGTTTGACCTGCAAGTCTCTTCCTAACAAATTAAACCCCGCCGATGGCAGTAGAAGGAGGTCTCGTTTAGTAGTTCTGTTTTCATACCCAATTTCCACGTCCTCCACTACTGGGACTTGCAATGTCTTTCCTCCAATGCCAGATACCCCCATAACTGTTCTTCCTGCTCGGGCGCCGGGGGGTATTTGGATTATACTTGATCTTTCGGCTCCCGAGTCCACCATAAATGTGATCTCCGACCCTTGGGGCCCTACTTTCAAGTTTACCAGGGGTTCCTGTCGATAGTCCTTTTGCCCCAAGGGTAGGAACCCCCGACCTCCCTAATCTTCCTCCATCAGGGCGTACGACCGCACTTCCCGCTTGTCGCGGGGGCACTCTCGCTTAAAATGTCCCTCTTCATTACAGTAGTAACATCTGAGTATCCTCTTCGTTTCCCTGTCGCGGCCTCGAGTTCCTCCACCCTTCCTTTGTTCCGGCCCCGGTCCTCTTTTTCTCTGCTCTTGCCACGACTCTCCCCTTTCCGGTTCCTGCCACGGCTCCCCCTTTTACCTCCTTCCAGCTGTCACTTGTTGCACCGTCTGCATCATTATCTTTGTCGCCTTCTTTTGCTTCTCATCGTCCCTTCTCACAAACACCTTTTGCGCCTCCCGTAGTAGTTCACTCAGAGGTTTACTATCCCAATCATCCATTTTCTCTAACTTCTATCGTATGTCCGGCCAGGCTTTTGACACAAACTCTACCCGTATGAGTTGCTGTCCCACTTCCGTCTCAGGGTCCACCCCAGCGAACTGCTGCAAGTTCTTCCTAATCCTGTCTAGGAAGTCTGTAGGGGTTTCTTCCGGGTTTTGATGATTCCCAAAGGCCTTGGTAAAATTGTGCCCCTTCGGGGCTGCCTGCCTTATTCCTTTTATCCAATATTCCCGCATATCCCTCATGTTGCGTCTTCCTTCTTCCGTTTGCTTATCCCACTCGGGGTCGGTGAGGGGAAATTTCTGCTCCCCTCCTGCTCCTCCCTCTCTCTCCCAGACCAACAGCGCAGCTTGACGTATCATCTGTCGCTCCTGGCTAGAGAACAATGTTCCCATGATGGAATACATCTCATCCCACGTATAAGTATTTGGCCCCAGGAACTGATCTAATTGTTCAGCCAGGCCCATGGGGTCCTCCAGTAGGCCCTTCATCTCCCTCTTGTAATTCCATACTTCAGTACTTGTTAAGGGGACGTTCACATATCCCGTCCCTCCTTCCGCGCCTCCCATGGGCACTTCCCGGAGTGGATTCATTCTTGCAATCGGGACAGAGTTCCGTCTGTGACTCTTTTCAGCTTGAGATCTAGTCTGTACTCCTGAGGCACCCGGTGGTTCCTCCCCGCTTTCTTCCCCTTCCCCTGAATCGTCGCCACCCGAAGGACCATTTTGCGGGGCCGACGGGGTCACGTAGGGCGGCGGTAAGTGATCTAAAGGTTCCCATTCTTTCTGCCCTTTCGAGTATTCATTGGTTACCTTCATTTTGCAAGATAGTGTGACTGGCAGCCAACAAAGGGCGTAATCACTTTCCCTCCGAGTAACATTAGGTTTCGAATTGACATATAAAATTAGAGCTTGCCGGACCCAGTCTTCATCAGTGCCGAATTTAGGCCACCACACTGAGTCTCCCTGAATAGGTGTTTGGGACCACGTTTGACAGTATCTCACCATCTTCTTTCGAGATTTTCCTTTTCTCCTACCCTGATCCCAATTATTTAACATTATTCCTAACGGACTATCGTCAGGTACCCCGGGGTATTTTTCATTGTCTACGCTCAAGCCTACCTTTCCCTTATTCGCCTTGGATCCCTTATTTCCCATTGCCGAGGACTTTGTAAAATCGGAGATTCCTGTATTATCCCGTGATAATCTATCACTATTTAGCCAATTCCCGGACCTTCAGTCCCGTGATCGCCCAGGTCCCTTTGCAGGCACCCCCGGTCTTTGGATTCCTGTGTCCTACGTCTCTGTGAAACAGATCACAGGCACCCCGTAGGTCTCCGTTCCTCCGCAAACACGGTCTCTGCAAAATCCCGCACAGACGAGCCCCGGTCTCTAGATTCCTGAGTCCCACGTCTCTGTAGAAAAATCTACAGGCACTCCGCAGGTCCCCAGTTCTCCAGAAAGACGGTCCCCGCAAGTCTGTTCTTACCTGGGTTCAGTGCACCGAAATTACTCGACCGTTAACCGTCCCCACTGCCTCGGCCACACCCCTCCTTTGTTCTCCTGAGCCTTCCGGATATCACTCGCTCAAGCCGCGCGGGGCGACAAGCAAGGAATCAGGGACTGCCGAACTCGGCAGGGTGCACCTTCTCCGATGTCCTTCCTCAGCCCCCCCTCGCGGCCGGAGTGTTGATCGGACGAGCCCCCAAGTTTGTTAGAAACGAAAATCGCTTCTCAATAATCGCTCTAGACAAATTCAGGAAAACAAAGTTTTATTAACAAGTCTGCAGAGTTGGGCACCCTTAAAAAAAAAAGGCGCGCCAGGCTAACAATGTTTCTGATTAAATACAGTACAAGTCCCTCCCCTCTATAGCTCTAAAGAGTCACGAGGTTCACATTCTCACAAAGTCTGCAACAGTTTCCCGAGTTGTTTTTCTACCCTGTAGTCTTATTGTCAAGGACTTATTCTTCTCTGTCAGAGTTAGTGGTCTTATCAATCAAGGACTTGTTTTTCTACTCTGTAGCAGCAGATGTCTCGTCCTTTATTATAGAGAAGCATGTTTTACCCTACCCCCACGGCTCTATTCCCCTTAGACTCTGAGGTCATGCACATCTTAACTATTTGTACCGAAATCGTCTCTCACAAGGGGGAAGACAAACAAGGAAATCCTGAACACACTGTAACCCATAGACTTAATTCTATATACATACTGTGGATACTTCCTTGTTAAACTCTAATTTCCCATCATGTTTGTAATAGTCTGATGCCAGTGTAATAGCAAATCCCTGTTTTGTGACCTTTGAGCCATTTGTGTTCAGATCTAATGTAACAAAGTCATTGGAGTTTGAGGAAGCATTATTTTAAAATATGGAGATAGGCAGCTGAATGAAATAAGCCTTCTTATCCCTGTATTTGCAATACAGTAAAATTACAACCTTCAAAGAACCTCAAAACTAACCTCAATGGTTGCTCACCAGACATTTTGCATATCCAATCTCAGACACTGAATACTCAATTCTAGACTCTGGGTTTGCAGCTTAAACAAAAGACTTAACTATTTATGAACAAAAGAGTAATTTGAGCACAGCAAAATTAAACAACAAAGTAATTGAAATGTCTCTGATTTAAGATCATGTTTTCAGCCCCAATCATCTAAACATCGGACAAACAAACAGTTAAGGGATAAATAAAGCAAAATAACAAAATTGACCAAATGATTTAAGTGGTTTTCAAGTATTATTCCACTAGCATCTATGACTTGTTTGATTTTCTGAATATGTCGATCAGGGTCATCCTTTCAGATCACTTTGCGGATGTTTCAGCAATACTTATAACATAGTCTCTATTAACGGAGGGTCCAATGGCTGATAATAGGCAGTTAGGCAGGGAGCTTTCAAATCATCATGCTGCAGCGTCAATAGTTAAACCCCCTTCTCTCCGACACAAAGTCCAAATACAAACCATTCAAATGCTCCAGCCTCTCCCTCTGTTTGCACGTCATTTTCTCTTCCAGACCTGCTGGCACCAATTCCCAGATTATGGAGTTTTCAGGAGCCATGGCAACCAGCTCATCAGTCACAAGGGGCAGTTAGCAGGGAAATCCCTCACTTAGAATGTATTGGAATATGTATACAGATCCAGCAACTGGAGGCATTATTCTGTCAGGCACAAGCGTGCGACATGTATAAAAATGTGTTAATATTCAGGTCCCTTTTTTCCACTTGCCTATCAGCCTATGGGATCAAAATTAAGAAGAGCCCACAGAGGATTAGCATTTTCATATTATGCTAATTTCAGCAATATTCTTAATTACAGTCTCCACCACTCAACCACGTTACATATGTGACCTTAATCGATTCCGGTTGCCGATGTGGGATTGAGGATCCTGCTCCTGCGGCCTGTTGGTGATCACAGGTGAGGGCCCTTTAAAACCTGCTAGAGGGAGGAAAGAGAGAGAGAGAGGTAGGGCGCATACCAGACTAGCAGGCTGGACTGTTATATTATTAACCTGAATATACCCTCAGCTGGGTAGGTTGTCTCCATTTACCCAATTCATTTTCATTAATAAGTGCACTCCTATTACCTGTTGATATTACCTCATGGAGGTCCATCCCATCGGACAAGGCCCCTTGCTTGGAAGTATTTTCGTTAAGACCTTTCATCCTGTGGCTGGCATTTCTACCTGCCCTGCGCATCCCTCAGACTCCCAATCCTTGACAAGCTGCTGGTCTCATGCCTGTCCATGAAGTACGTGTAAATGCTTACAGAGGGATTTCATGTAATGTCAGACTTGTGCCTTGCTGTTAGTCACTTCTGCTCCCCTTGTGATTAGGTCCTGAGGGGACTGTCATTGCTCATCTCATCATGAGTTCAAAGGGTGCTAATCCACTGGTTCTCGAGGGCATTGCCCTCTGAGCCATTAGAATGGCTGGTTGGGAAAGGGTTCATTTAACCTCTCCTCCTATCATTGCCTTCGTCAGAGCATTTTTCAACATTCTATTCAGCCTGTCTACCATATACAAGCTCTGTGGGTGATAAAGGATATGATACTTTTGTATTATACCCAAGAATTTACATGCTTCCTTCAGGCACTTGCCTGTGAAATGGGTCCCTTAGTTTAGGTCTAATTGTAAGGGAACCCTCCACCTAGGTGTTATTTCACTGAGGTTGTAGTACAGTTCTTTGTGGGGAAAACTTCTACCCATCTGGTAAACTGGTTGATCATGACCACACCGAATGTTTTACTCTGACTTTGTGGGAGTGGTCCTACAAAGTCCATTTGAATGTGTTCCCATGGTCCCTATGGACCGGGTTGATGGCTTATTTAAATTTTAATTCCCTATCCTGGTTCTGCCTGTGCTCTTGCAGTGCACATCTGGCAAAATTTCACTTTGTATCTTCCCATTCCTTTCAACCATCAACAGTTAGATATTAGCTGTATCCGGGTATCCCCCACTACGTGTGCTAATCCATGGTAAACATTGCTTAGCATCTGTAGGCAGGCTATAGGAGCGACCACTTCACCCTCTTTTCACCAAATATCATCTGCTCCTCATGTTGCCCTGTCTTTAATCCATCTTGCTTTTAAATTCATCATCTTTGGCTTCTTGCTGTCACACAGCTGCTATCATTATCACTTTTAGATTAGATTAGATTAGATTAGATTAGATTAGATTAGATTAGATTAGATTACTTACAGTGTGGAAACAGGCCCTTCGGCCCAACAAGTCCACACCCAACCCGCCGAAGCGCAACCCACCCA
This sequence comes from Chiloscyllium plagiosum, assembly GCF_037043375.1. NCBI lineage: Eukaryota > Metazoa > Chordata > Chondrichthyes > Orectolobiformes > Hemiscylliidae > Chiloscyllium > Chiloscyllium plagiosum. The sequence goes on along the minus strand of NW_028270154.1, from coordinate 59,126,221 downwards.
GACCCATTCCCCTACATTTACCCCTTCACCTGACACTGTGGGCAATTTAGCATGGCCAATTCACCTAACCTGCACATTTTTGGATTGTGGGAGGAAACCCACGCAGACACGGGGAGAATACGCAAACTCCACACAGAGAGTCGCCTGAGGCGGGAATTGAACCTGGGTCTCTTGCGCTGAGGCAGCAGTGCTAACCGCTGTGCCACCGTGCTGCCCACTTCCTGTTCTAACATTGCTTTTGCTGCAGTGTCTGTGTAGTCATTCCCTCGCTGCTCTGGTGTCTGAATCGTTCTGTGTGCTTTTACTTTAATTACTGCTGCCTCCTTTGGTTCAACAGCTGCAGCCACTAGGTCCTTGATTAGAGTCTCATGCTAAATTACACTCCCACTCGAGGTAACATAACCTTGTCTTGCCCACACCATCATGTAGTCATGGACTATGCCAAAGATATATCTACTGTCTGTGTAGATATTAACCATTTGTCCTCTCCCTAACTGCAGGGCGACAGTAAGTCCTTTTAGCTCAGCTGTCTGGGCAGGCTGAGTGACATCCTTCTATCCTTCCTCCTGTTAAAAGCTCCCCTTTCAAATTAACTATGACCCATCCTGTCTGGGCCTCACCATCATAATGCTTCTGCACTCCATCTGCAAACATGCATTTCATACTGGCCCCTCTAATGGCTCTTACTTTCTCTTCTTCCTGCACCATGAGGGGGATACAATCATGTGTCTCTCCTTCCTGATTCACATAGTTTGCTGGGTTCTCTCTTTTACATTTTACCATTTCCACATGCCTGTTTTTTGACAACAGTGCAGCTTCCATTTTGCTCGCCAACTGTCTGTAATACCTCTCAGTTTTCCAGCTTCCAACAGGTGGATTATACTATATGGGGAGTGTAATATCATTTTCCCCAGTTGTATCAAGGGGGAGGATGACGTTAGTGCCCAAGTAGCACATTGGATGTCTCGAACACACGAGTGTTGTCCCATCACAACCAGATCCATTTTACCTGAGTAGTATCCCATAGGCTGGAGTTTGTCTCTGTGTCTCTGTAACACTTCTGCAGAGTGCCATTACTTTCACTGCAAAAGAAGTGAAAGGGCTTTTTTCAGGTCAGGGAATCCTAGTGTTGATGTGGAGGCCAGTGTCTGTTTGATCTTGATAAAGGCCATCCCCTGCTTTTGTCCCCATTCAATCTCCTCAGGGCTAGCCGTCCCCTGTTTAGTGAGGCTCTGCAGGGGTCCAGTGAGATCGTTGTAATTTTTCTTTGGCTTTTAGATGTCATTTCCTGTGGTGATGTCATTTCTTCTTCTTTTTCTCAGGGGTTGGTAAATGGTAAATGGTGGTAAACATCACCAACCCAATGAACAGAGTCCACCAATTTCTCAGCAACAAACCCAAATAAGCAGACAAAACATGTCCAGAAACCCTAGCCACTCCCCCCTACATCAAAGACACTTTGGACATGACTGCCAAACTACTCAGACCCCATGGCATTATGGTAGCTCACAAACCCACCAACACACTAAAACAGCAGCTAATGAACTTGAAAGACCCTATAGAGGCAACAAGCAAAACTAATGTCATTTACAAAAACTGTGCAAGAACTGTAACAAACACTACATTGGACAAACAGGCATAAAACTAGCCACCAGGATACATGAACATCAACTAGCCACAAAAGGACATGATCCTCTCTCACTAGTATCCTTACATACGGATAAGGAAGGACACCACTTCGACTGGGACAACACATGCATCCTAGGACAAGCCAAACAGAGACATGCACAAGAATTCCTAGAAGCATGGCATTCCAGCCAAAACTCCATCACCAAACACATTGACTTGGACCCCATTTACCACCCCCTGAGAAAAAGAACAGGAAATGACATCACCACAGGAAATGACATCACCAACCCAAAGAACCCAAACATGTAAATAGAAAGCAGGAAACATCAGCAATGCTTTGGCCGGAGGCTCACTGAAGATATTACCTAGTACAGTGACCAAACATCTGAAAATGAACCTTCTAGCTCAGCATCAAACCTACATCCAAAACCTCAACCTGAGCTACAAATCTTCTCAAAATTGTTCTCTTCCTCTTTGGTGAACTTTATACCAGTAAGGATGTTGTTTATTTGTTTGTGGGTTTCTTTTAATTTTTTACATTTCGTGATGACAAAAGTGTCATCGACATAGCGGACCCAAAGCTTGGACTAAATCGTGGAAAGGGCTGCTCGTTCTAATCTCGGCATAACTGCTTCTGCTAAAAGTCCTGATGTTGGTAATCCCATAGGCATTCCATTGATTTGTTTGTAGATCTTGTTGTTGAAGGTAAAGTGAGTTGTGAGGCACAGGTCTAGTAGTTTGAGGATGCTGTCCTTCTGATAGAATTGGTGCTGTCAGGTGTTTATGTTCTTGGTTCATCTAGCAGTGAGGCCAGTGTTTCTTTGGTTAGGGTGGTGTTTATTGAAGTGAATAGGGCCGTCACATTGAAGGAAACCATGACCTCGTGATCCTCTACCTTGGTGTTTTTGAAGGTGTTCAGGAATTCCTTGGTCAAGTGGATGGAGTGGTTGAGTCTTCTACTAGGTGTTTCAGTTTGCATTGCAGTTCCTTTGCTAGTCTGTATGTCAGTGTGCTCGGATTAGCTTTACTATCTCCATGGTACAATTTATTTCATAATGTGACCTTTTAGATTACAGTTCTAGTTGATCATTTCTCAAATAATCAAAGTATCTTTCATTTTCCACTAAAGGTTTTAGATTTCTAACTCCAGAGAAGCCAAATCCAAACTATTCATGAGCAACGTCCCTGTATTAATATTGTGGCCGCTTCATTAATTAAATCTATATTCCTCATTGATTTAATTCTACCATACTAACTTGGCGTACCAGTTCCAACCCAACATTCCCATTTCTGGGCCAATCACTTAATCGAGCATTTGTCCCAACAGTATTTATTTATTCATGTGAGATGTATATGTTACTGGCTAGGCCACCATTTATTGTTCATGTCTAATTACTCGAATTGAGTGACATGCCAGGTCATTTCAGAGGACAGTAAAAAATCAATCTCATTGCTGTAGATCTAAAATCACACATAGGTCAGATCAGGTAAGGATGGCAGATTTCGCATCCATGGGCACTATTTTGGAATCTGGAGGTCCAAGTCTAATTTAGCAGCCTCACTGATTTCAATCTCTACTTGCTACATACCCTTGGTGTGGTCTCCATTCTGTATCATTTCAGATTTGAACTGCAGCTACAGTTTTTCTATTTTCCATTTTCACCGGCTTTGGCTATCCTATCATCCTCTTCCATTGGAATCACCTCTATCCTTTAGCAAACCTCATTTATAGTGTGTATATTCCATTGAGGGCTGGTGTCAAAAAATAGTGCTCCTTTGCCCACTTCCAGCACCAAGACACAACGTTGTTTCAACCGGTGCTATAACAACAGCGTGATTTCTTAAGCAGCCAGCCATGATCCCAGTGGAATTGCGTCCAATTCCAGATTACAGCAGATGAAAACTTTGTCCTGGGGCTTGATTTTTCTTCTCTGTCCCTGGTCAATATCATAAAACATAATCATGTCTTCTACATCATCTACAAAGAAAAACACGCAAAAAAACTTTTTTTGTTTGCAAACCTGGTCACAGGCACAGGATGTTTAGATATATGTGTAAATTTTGATGGTTTCCTCACCTAATTTTTCCATTACTTTTCTTCTTACCTGGGTAAGATTGTGGCCCAGATTATTTTTGGCATGATAGTTCTCTTTGTGGCGGTTGTAATTTTCCCCATATCCTCCTCTTCTTATTTCACCAAATTCTTTACCCTCTGTTGGCATTCAGCTGCATTTGCATTTGCCTCATCACCATCATCATTCTCACACTGTTTACCCTCAAACAACTGGATTACATACACCATAGGGCTAGCCTTGTCAATGATACTATAGGGTCCTCCATCTGGTTTGAACATGTGCTCCCTTGGGTAGTTTTGTGCCATTAGCTGATCACCTATTACCCATTCTTGCGGCCACCTGCCCTACGTCCAGACCCCTCATAACAGGCACATATGCAGACGCAGTATACTTCATTAGGTATAAACTAAATATTACCCCCTGCCCTTCTAAATCATCATCCACCCATCCATTCTTCCTGAGTGGGCACTGATACTTGGGCTGGGCTTGTCCCCATAAGCATTAGTTCCCTGGGGGCTACCTCAAATACTCAGGCTGCATGGAGTTTCTCTTGAAATATTTTGAGGCCGTTAACTCACGTTGTCAGAGCTCCGTCTCCTTCTGATTATAAGGGACACATTCGGTGCTTTCCTTTTCCCCTCGGAGGCTTTTTTACATTCTTGCCTAAATTTTCCCTTTCCTCCTCAACTGTGGCATTCCACAGTTCCTTGCACTTTTGGCTTTCCTGCCTGTTGCCAATTGTTAGGGGCTGCATTTTTTGTCTCACAAACCTTCCCTCGAGCTTGCTACTAGTCCCTCCTATGAAATCCTCTGCCTGCCTTCTCTCATATCAGAGTGTGATCTTTCTCAAAGTTCTCACTGCTATGTTATTTACTGTTTCTGTGTTAAAGTCCTCAAAGGCAGATTGTAAATGCAGTAATGAATGGATCATCAGCATCGCAGCCAGTGGCTGAATGCTATTTCTTGGAGCTTGGCTCAGATCAGGTCTGGACTTCCTTTGGAATATTTCAAAGGTTACAGTACTTTCTGTAAAGTTATTTGCTGTTATGTTTAACATATTAAAAAGGCATCAAAAGTGACTGTCTTCCTTAGTTTGAAAAGGACTGATATATTCCAAACCTTTAATGAAGCTGCTCTGTTCTGGGACATTGCACTCACCTTCATGGTCATAATGCTGTTGTCTGTTGCATGCCAAACAGGGATGAAGATAAAGGGCATATGTTATCCATTAAGCTCCATCTGCCTGTTCCCACTTGTGGCAGGATGCTTCAAGGTAAGCTCTTTTACTGATGGATGACAAAAATATTGACGGAACTCAGTTTAGCAGCACTTTGCTCTGCCATGTTCCTTCAAGTATGATTACTGCATTAACCTAGTGTTTCTTGCTGGAGATTTGGTTGTGCTTCTCTTTAGTTTTCCCATCGCCATAATCTCATTGGCAATATTTATACACGCAGAAATATTTTCTAGAATTGTAAATGAAATTCTGTCCATAAGCTGCTTGATCAGATGTTGACTGACAAAGTGAAAGGTACTTTCTGGAAATAATATCTTCCAAACATTGTACTGAAAGTTGTGATTTCTTGAGATTTTTTTTTCAAGTGAATGGACCAATATCTTTGTTTGGCATTTAGAATTTAGCTCCTGCAAATTTGGGATTCAATTTGTCTAATATTCAAATTTTGTATGAGCATCTCTTTAGAGAAAAGGTGAGACATTTTGGCCTAAACATACTGTGATTGTGCCATTCTTCTTTCACACACAGTGCTAGAACTGCAGCAGTCTGTGTGCTGCGTACATGCTGGATAATGCCGTTACATTCCATATTTTTCGGTTCACTTGTAAGCTTCTCTTATATGTAAACTCTGTACTTTCTGGGAGTGTTGGTTAATCGAATTGCAGCTTCTTGGAGGTGCAGTACAGCATAATCTTTAAAATTTCCTATGGCACTAAACCAGTCTGGTAACAATTATCAGCCCTGAACTGAGTCAGTCTGAATACTCTTAGTCTCTTCTGCTGAAATTAGTACCTTGATGATCTTATAGGTGGTCATAGTATTATGATCCATGTACGCTGGTTATCCTGCTATTGCTGCTCCACTTATATGTACCAAGTTTTTAATCGAGCAGCGATTTACCTGCACTTCACTCAATCTAGTCTACTGTATTCACTGCTTGCAATGTGGTCTCCTCTACACCGGGGAGATTAAGCAAAACCTGGGCAACCACTTTCCAGAACATCTATGTTCTATCTGCAAAAATGACACTGAGTTTCCTGATGCCTGCCACTTCAATGGACCACTGTGTTCCCTGGCTGATATCCCTGTCTCGGGCTTGCTGAAGTGCTCAAGTGAAGCTCGGTGCAAGCTGGAAGAACAGCATCTCATTCATTTGGGAACCCTGCAGATTTTCAGATTCAATATCAACTTAAATCATTTTAGGGCCTGAGCACCTTCTCCCATGTTCTTTCCACAACACACACACACCAGGTCTTGCCATCACATGGGCTACTACTGCGGCTTTGTTAGCTATTAACTGTCCCAATTAGCAACTATTAATTCCCCAGATTGACCTTTACTTGTTCCTTTGTCTGTCCTACCATAGTTCTCTCCGTCTGAGCTCCATCTCCACATACTATGTACACCTCACCCCCACCCCATCTTCAGGATACGTACCAATCTTTTATAAAAATAGAAATAGTTGGAAAATCTCAGCAGGTCTGGCAACATCTGTGGACAGGAATCAGAACAATCTTTTCCTTGTTACCATCAGTTCTGAAGAAAGATCATTAGACCTGAAACATTAGCTCTGCTTTCTCTCCACAGATGCTGCCAGGTCCGCAAATTCTGTTTTGGTTTCTAATTTTGGGGTTTTTTTTGCCAAGCAAAGTACTTGTGGTTTCCATGCAGAATTGCAATAGCTATATTTTATCATCAATGAGCCAATGCAAGGAACGGGTATCCCATTATGTACAGTTAATTTTGTAGCTGTAGTTTGTATAATTTGTATCCAAATAATCCAAGTCATTATCCTTCCAGATTCTGACTGTTAACCTGTTCACCTTCTAGTTGAAGTTTCTTCTGCTTTTAAACTTCTAATCTCACGTACATTATTGTTTAATCATGCATTTAGCATACTTGCTGTTGTTACTGTCAGGATGCTGCATATGCTTTGTGTTTGGATATGTCCTGTGCAGCCTCTGGTTGGAACTTTAGAATTGGATTTGTTGCTTAGGTGAGTTCAGTGGTCTTTTGTACTGCATGACTTAAAGATCTTAGAAAGCAGTACAGTTTGTGATGGGTGTAACAGATGGTCTTTCTCATTCGGCTTGCTTGCTTTCTGCAACATGGCTACTTCAGTGTTGGTAACTGCATCTAATGCTAGCATATGTTATTGTTTGGCTACAATGGCTTTGTATTTTCTGCCATCTTTACGAAATGTGTTTCTTTTTTTCAAGAGGTCTTTTTGGTAAGTTTTGATTGGCATTAAAGCTATAACCATCTCCATTGTTGCTCAGACAGATTCTGAAAAATCATAATCAACACCCTTTTTAAAGCATTTACTGACAAACTGATCAATTGATTCTTGTGGCTGTTGCCTCTTACACATCATCTCTTGACAGTGAATTCTAAAGTTTACTGTTACAAGTAGATGATCCCTAGCCATTTTCATAAATTAGCTAGTTCTCTCTGGTCCTGTTGAGACAGGTCTAAAATGTTGACTCTTTGTGCAACCCTTTATTTTCCATGGCTTTCTCTATATTCAATATTTGCTTATCTAGTTCTCCAATGCTAAATGTATAAAGTATACCTTCACCCTTTGTTTAAAGAGCCTGTATTCAGACAGCTGAATCTGATAATCATTTTTCTGATTTCCCTGTTTTTGTAAAGCTATTGAAGTATAGGGGACATAAAGCAGGCTTGCTACTGTAAGATTACTCTATGCAGAGATTCCACAACGCCATTGTCACGTTTATTTTACTATTTTCTAATGGAAACTGTTTTACAACCACAGCTCAAACTACTTTTTGTCTCACATGCCATTTTTACTTTTTGCCTCGCATTCAAAGTTGCCTTGATGGTTTTGCAACTTCTACAAGCGAATGTGAGCTAACTCTCTGCTTGTACAAGTTCATAAATCAAGTACTCACTATTCCTCTCATGATTTCATTCTTTTGGAGAGGGGAAATGTCCCATTTAAATTAACTTCTGCAAAGCTTCACGCCTTTTATGAGTGTTTCTTTGTTTTACAATCTTTCATCACTGCTTTTTTTTTCAAAAAGAAACATTTGCAGTGCTGATCACCATGTTGTCTTTCTAGTATTATTGGTTATTATCACCAATTAATTTGTGTGGATTCAGTTTACTTCCAAATCTCATTCAGCTTCATTTAACAGCTCAGGCTATCACTTGCATTTACAGCAAACTGTTAATGTATCCTCTTCTAGCTTGCTTTTGCTGTTTATCATCTGGTTAAATCCTAGTCCTTGGGTCATTAGCATATCCAGGTCACAATGCAACACAGCTTTTAAATCAATTAAACACAAATACTCTCTATGCAACTGCAACAAAAAAAATGCAATGCTCTATTTCTTTTTAATTAAAGTTTCAGCCTTTGCTTGACTGTGATGCTTCCTAAGAAGATGTTTTGAGGGACTGTTATTCATTACAGTTAGCACTGTACGATAAACTTCCACTGCTTTTTCCAGGTTTCACTGGGACTACTTTCAAATGACAATCTGCAATCTTGGCACTCAATTTTGCTGTCTCTGTGGGGTATATGACCCATTTTGAGAGAAAGAAAGGGGAAGGGAAGGGAAGGAGAAAGTACTGCCCCCAGTAAAATATGTCCCTAGTGACAGAAAGTAAAAATGTTACAGAAAACAGTTTTATAAATTACTTCAACTATGATATGAGCAACAATCTGAGATTTAGTATTATCTGTTATGTCTTTAATGAGCTCTTCTACTGAAAATGGGGAGAGTTAATGTTTTCACCCCTATTTATCTGTTGGTCCATCTTTCTGTAAATAATTTGACTCAAAAATCAGTGGGTGGATCTTAGAACACAGAGTATGACTCAGGGAATGCTGATTAGTGGTTATCAAAAATGCAGAACTGGATCCTAGGAGATTGGGGGATAGGGAGAGTTTTCTTTTTTAACTCTGCAAGGGTAAGTGAGATACAGTAATGATTTTGTTTCTGTTTGTGGTCTATTAGTTTGTAAACAATAAATCTCAGAGACAAGATTTTAATGAAATTTGGTATACAGGTTTGTGTGGCTCACTGAAGAACTGACTGGGTTTTGTCAAAGGTGAAGACCTGGATTATTATTTGAGGATCTTTTAACAGTAGCGGAAAGGGTCAATTGACTTCATTTAAAATGTTGTGGGTCTTATTTCGACACTGTGGATCGTCTCAGCTGCTGTGGTGAAATTGTCACTGTCAAAATGTGAGCAGAGTTTCAAAGCAGGTTGTTGGATAGTTTGGCCTGTAACATCTTCCTATGGATCCCTAATAAAAAATGGTTTATTTTGTTAGTTTTGCATTTTCAGAACCTTTATACAGGCAGTGAAGAGCCTGAAGAAAGTGTTGTTCAATGGTAGTAGGACAGTGTCAGAGAGGCTCATGTGAGCTCTTTTTTATTTTGGAATTTGAAGAAATTAGTTTTGGAGATATTCAACGGCAAATGAAAAGAGGTGCAATTTGAAGGTGGTAAAGAATTCTACTGTAGTCAAAGAATTAAAGGAGAGAATTAAATAACAGCAGAAATTCCTAAGCAAGTTTTGTAGGATTCTTTCTAAATGAAGCATGGCAGCTATGTGGGTGGCTTCAAACGTTAAGGTGATTACGTTTCACTTGTTTTGTGGAATGCAGTTCTTCACAAACTGTTTGCATCATTTATTGTGTTTAGAACTTTATTTAAAAGTAATGAAAATGACTCAAGTCTTAATTTTTTCTCTGTACTTAGTTTTATGTAATTGGTGTGCTTCTAGTACTTCTACTGGAAACGCCATATTGGAAATTGTTACTGTGATTCACACTCCCGATAAAATGCAACAGGTAAGACAAACTGTTGTTACCTATTACTGTTAATGTTAGATGTATAAAGATTGAAGGACATGCTACTTTTACATAGAAGGTGCAGTGTACAGTAGTCATGTCCCTATCTCTGAGCCAGAAGCTCAAGCCTAACTCCAGGACCTTGATGACCAAGATAGGTACATTCATAATGCAGCTGTCAGATTGAAAATTAACTTGTAATTCCTTCCAAGACATAACTATGGCTGATGTCAATGAAGGAGAAAATTCTGGTCCCTAATGTGATACAAAGGCTCCAGACCACTTGCAGTTTCCACAGACCAGTACGCATCAGAGCACGAAATACAGCCAGGGTGACTGTAAAGAAGCTGGAGGAAAGATCACTGATCAACTGGACCTTCTTTGTGAGGAGGAGAGTCCTCCTGGATTGCTGCAGTGTCCAAGCAGTAGATTAGATTAGATTAGATTACTTACAGTCTGGAAACAGGCCCTTCGGCCCAACAAGTCCACACCGACCCGCCGAAGCGCAACCCACCCAGACCCAATCCCCTTCATTTACCCCTTCACCTAACACTACAGGCAATTTAGCATGGCCAATTCATCTAACCTGCACATTTCTGGACTGTGGGAGGAAACCGGAGCATCCGGAGGAAATCCACGCAGACACGGGGAGAATGTGCAAACTCCACACAGTCAGTTGCCTGAGGAGGGAATTGAACCCGGGTGTCTGGCGCTGTGAGGCAGCAGTGCTAACCACTGTGCCACTGTGCTACCCAAATATTTCCTGTCTGCAGGATTTCCCTAGTGGGGTCTACTTCACCGTGACCTCCTCCATCCTGTCTGCAGCACCATTGTTCAATTTCCCCGCACAGAGGAGTCATGTTGTCACAATTCATATCTACAATCCCCACATTCCGGCGACCTGGGAAGGTATGTACAGCTACAATGAGGCAACACCAATGTAGTGGACCACATCTGAATGTGGACCAGCAAGCAGCCTGTCAAGGTGACACTGAAGGTGGATGCTAGTGTGTACATTCTCACCTGCCCTCCAGCTTCAGAATGGGAGGGAGCCAAGGCTACCTGACATGCATGGAGCAGCCTAGAGTGTGCTGAATGTGTGGGAGGTCAGGGCACCTGACTAAGGGCTGCAAGACATCCAAGACCTGCAATCTGTTTGGGGAAGCAGATATGTATAGGGCCTGCCCAGGATAGGTGCCAGATATGCTCAGATGGTCGGAAGAGGCAATGTGAGCCAGGAACTCCCCCCAAAGGATAGTAAGGTGCCCCCCTCTAGCCAGAAAACTGAAATGAAGGGCACCCAGAAGGAGGGACAGGCTGGAGAGGAGAAAAAGGTAGCCAGTGTGGAGGCACAGCAACCAATGCAACTTCTACCTGAACAGATGGAGGAGGAGGAACTGAAGAAGGCGGATTAGTGGATACTGGTGAGAAGCAACTACATAAGGGAAACATGTTGGGCCACAGCAGAACAGAAGGAGGTAGTTGCATAATGGACACACCAGCTGCTCCTCTGACAATGAAGATCTGCAGAGGGATGGCCACCAACAAAAGAAGAGACACAGCACTATGGGGAAGGAGGGGAGGAGCTTCCTCCCCCACTCCGAAACACTGGACATCGCAAGGGACCCAGTGACCTCTGGCCTTTGGAAACCAAGGGGTACCCACTGCACCATAGTCCATGCAACTGGGAACAGCGATACTCCGGATCAGGAGAAGAGCATGATAGTCCCTCTGTTGGACTCAACCAGAACTTCCTGGCTTCATTCTCAGTATAGGACACAGGAAATGATCAAGCTTATGGGCCCAATGGCCTTTGATTTGATCGGTGGGTGGGTGGGAATAAGAGCCGTTCCTTTATCCTGGGTATTCTGCTGCAAGCAGGCAACTTCACCATCTCCAAGGCTAAGGAGGTGGTAGGTGGATGCCTCTTCACAGCAGACAGTATGTACAGAAACACTCCCCTGGTGATGTCCAGGCCAGAAACAGGTCACAGTCAGATGGGTCAATTTACTTAAGAAAAGATTTCCTGTTTGTGTCCTGCATGTTCTCGGTCAGATCCACTGATGTCAAGCTGGTGTTCTTCTTTTGGAGAGTGTAAAGGGGTCTAAGTCTGTGAGAGGGTGCATGTGTGAGTGTGGGAGTGTGTGTGTCCGTAGGAGTGTGTGTGAGTGTCTGTGTGTGTGTATAGGAGTGTGTGTCTATGTGCATGTCTGTGTGCATGTGTGCGTGTGTGTGTAAGAGTGCCTCTGTGTATAGTGTGACATGAACCCAAGGTCCCAGTTGAGGCCCTCCCTATGGGTACCGAACTTAGCTATCAGCCTCTGCTCGGCCACTTTTCTCTGCTGCCTGTCCCGAAGTCCGCCTTGGAGGATGGTCACCTGAAAGTCCAAGGTCGAATGTCCTGGACCCACTGAAGTGTTCTCCAACTGGGAGGGAACACTCCTGTCTGTTGATTTTTGGGCGGTTTCCATTCATCCATTGCCGTAGCCTCTGCTCGGTTTCACCAATGTACCATGCCTCAAGGCATCCTTGCCTGCAGCGTATGAGATAGACAACATTGGCTGCACCGCATGAGTACCTGCCACGTACATGGTAGCATCCTATACACAGACACGCACAAAGATACTCACATACACTCCTCAAACACACACACTCCCACACTCACACGTGCACCGTCTCACAGACTTAGACCCCTTTACACTTTCTAGCAAAGTTTGCCGATGATCTCCCGGAGATAAGGGAGATAAGGCAGGAACAGGATACTGATTAGGAATGATCAGCCATGATTATATTGAATGGCGGTGCAGGCTCGAAGGGCTGAATGGCCTACTCCTTCACCTATTGTCTATTGTCTATAAAGTTAGATGGACAGGCAGGTAGTACTGAGGAAGTGGGGAGGCTGCAGAGGAACTAGACAGTTTGGAAGAGTGGTCCAGGAAATGGCTGATGGAATTCAATGTGAGCAAATGCGAGGTCTTGCACTTTGGAAAAAAGAATACAAGCATGGACTACTTTCTAAACGGTGAGAAATTTCATAAAGCCAAAGTACAGAGGGATCTGGGAGTGCTAGTTGAGGATTCTCTAAAGGTAAACATGCAGGTTGAGTCCGTGATTAAGAAAATGAATGCAATGTTGTCAATTATCTCAAGAAGGTTGGAATATAAAAGCACCATTGTGTTACTGAGACTTTATAAAGCTTTGGTTAGGCCCCATTTGGTGTACTGTGTCCAGTTTTGTTCCCCACACCTCAAGAGGGACATACTGGCACTGGAGCGTGTCCAGCGGAGATTCACACGGATGATTCCTGGAATGGTAAGTCTAACATATGAGGAATGGCTGAGGATCCTGGGATTGTATTCATTGGAGTTTAGAAGATTAAGGGGAGATCTAATAGAAACTTACAAGATAATACATGGCTTGGAGAGGGTGGACGCTAGGAAATTGTTTCCCTTAGGTGATGAGACTAGGACCTGTGGACACAGCCTTAGAATTAGAGGGGGTAAATTCAGAAGAAATATGCGGAGACATTTCTTCAGCCAGAGAGTGGTGGGCCTGTGGAATTCATTGCCACAGAGTGCAGTGGAGGCTGGAACGCTAAATGTCTTCAAGGCAGAAATTGATAAATTCTTGATGTCACAAGGAGTTAAGGGCTACGGGGAGAATGCGGGTAAGTGGAGTTGAAATGCTCATCAGCCATGATTGAATGGCGGAGTGGACTCGATGGACCGAATGGCCTTACTTCCGCTCCTATGTCTTATGGTCTTATGGTTTCTCTTTCTCACACACACATATACGTTTGTGGAGTGAATTGGTACTTGCAGAGTTACATTGTACTTTGCTCAGAAACTGCATGAATCCATGTAAGACTCTGTTAACTCATTATTTAGATTAAATCAGTCTAAACATTATGGCACAGACAACAGCACATAGGGGGCGAACACCTTCAACACATGTTCTGGGCTGACACCAATTGTTAAAGTTAACCTGAGACTGTAACTTACAAAAAACATTTTGTGATTTACATGTGAAAGAAGTGAAACTAACATGGTCATTCTAACAGATGAGAGATTTGACAAACAATCAAAGTATTTTTCAATGTATAATTTCAGTTACATCACACTGTAAACTTTTGCTATAAATTCTGTATCTTACAATTGTGTACTCCACAACCACCTGATGAAGGAGCAGCACTCTGAAAGCTAGTGCTTCCAATTAAACCTGTTGAACTACAACCTGGTGTTTAACTTTGAACAGCCTGATGAACACAGTAGGACCAGGCAGCAATGGCTCAGAGCGACTCATGACTCTTCGCTTCAACACCACCACAGGCCCAGTTGCCCTTGTCAGGGTGTATACCCCAACACTGTACTCCATGGCACACACAAAGGACAAGTTCTATGACAACCTTGAACCCCTCATTAGCAGCATCTCTAGGAAGGAGCAACTTGTTCTTCTGGGCGATTTCAACGGCAGAGTGGGTGCAGACCACAACTCGTGGCTCTCCTGCCTTGGACATTTTGGTGTGGGCAAGATAAATGAGAATGGACAGTGACTGCTCGAGCTGTGCAGTTACCACGATTTGTGCAACACCAACTCCTACTTCCAGACAAAGTCTCAGCACAAGGTTTCCTGGAAACCCCCACGCTCAAAGCATTGGCACCAACTCGACCTGATCCTAGTAAGGCACACTGCCATCAAACACGTTCTCCACGCACGCTGTAACCACAGTGCGGACTGTGAAACAAACCACTCCTTAGTGTGTTGCAAGATTAGGCTGCAACCTAAGAGATTCCATCACACTAAGCAACAAGGGAACCTGTCAGCAAGATGTCCCAGCCAGACCTTATCCAACAGTTCTTAGAGGCTTTCGAGAGAGAACTCAGTGCCTCGCAACATGGAGACTCCACCACAGAGAAGTAGGGAACTTTGCGGATACCATGCACCACACATCCCCAGCTATCTTTGGGAAGAAGACCTGCAAGATACATGACTGGTTTGAGGCTAAGGCAACAGAGATGACCCCTGTCGTTGAAGCCAAGCACATCACCCAAGTTGAGTAAAGTGGAAGAACCTGCAGATTCTCAGGGCTGCCAGGAACAAGGTTCAGCAGACTGTCAGGCGTTGCACTAACAAGTACTGGACACAGCTAAGTGAAGAAATTCAGATGGCCGCAATAATGAGGAACATTAGGGAATGTACAAAGGCATCAATACGGCACTAGATCAGCTCAGAGCAATACAGCCCTCCTTAAATCCTCTACTGGGGAAGTAATCACAGACAAAGTCCAGCTGATGGATAGGTGGGTTGAACACCACTCTGATCTCTACACCAGAAAGTATACCGTGTCCGCTTCAGCACTTGATGCCATCACATGCTTGCCAACCATGGACGAGCTAGACGCAGAGTCATCAGTCGAAGAGCTCAGCAAGGCCACTGACAGCCTGGTCTCGGATAAGGCCCCAAGTAGCGATGGGATTCCTCCTGATCTGATCAAGTGCTGCAAGACTACCTTCCTGCTCCCATTGCATGAAGTCCTCTGCCAGTGCTGGCAAGAAGGATTTGTACCACAGGCCATGAGGGATGCCGAGATCATTGCCCTTTCCAAGAACAAGGCTGAGAGAAGTGACTGCAACAACTACACAGGCATCTCTCTCCTCAACACTGTCAGCAAAGCCTTTGCTCAGTTCATCTTGATTCGCCTGCAGAAACTGGCAGAAGGTGTATACCCAGAGTCACAGTGTGGCTTCCGAGTTAAAAGGTCAACAGTAGACATGATGTTTTCTCTTTGCCAACTGCAGGAGAAGTGCAGAGAACAGAATATTCCCCTGTATGTCACCTTCATTAACCTCACCAAGGCGTTGGACCTGGTCAGCAGAAACGGCCTTTTCAATGTTCTCCTGCCCACCAAAACTGCTGAGCATGTTGGAATCAAACAACAAAGAACAAAGAAAATTTACAGCCCAGGAACAAGCCCTTCTGCCCTCCAAGCCTAAGCCGATCCAAATCTACTGTCTAAACCTATCGCCCAATTCCTAAGCATCTGTATCCCTCTGCTCCCCACCTACTCATGCATCTGTCTGTATGCATCTTAAATTAATCTACCTTGCCTCCCTCTACTACCTCTGCTGGCAATGCATTCCAGGCACCTACCATCCTTCCACAGTAACATGAAGGGGACTGTGCAGTTCATTGGCAACTCTTCTGAGCCCTTCAACATCCGCAGCAGCGGCAAACAAGGTTGAGTCCTCGCTTCAACACTCTTTGGGATTTCTTTGCTGTGCTCCTGAAACATGCCTTTGGCACCACAATGGAGAGGATTTACCTATGCAGTAGATCAGATGGCAGGCTCTTCAACCTGGCCCACCTCAGAGCCAAGAAGAAAGTACTTGCAGCACTCATCAGGGATATGCTATTTGCCAATCATTACTGCAGTTGCAACACACACCCAACAGGAATTCCAGTTTCTGATAGATCACCTCTCCCATGCATTAAAGGATTTCAGGATGACTATCAGTCTGAAGAAGATGAGCATCCTGGGACAGGACACAGAAGCACCACTGCTCATCACCATTGACAACTATGAACTCAATATAATCCATCAGTGTACGTACCTCATCTTCACCATCACTGGCAACCTCTCCTTGGACACAGAGATTGACAAGAGGATTGGGAAAGCAGCCTCACTTCTTGATCACCTCACGACTCGAGTATGGACAAATCCCAAGCTGACAGTAAAGACAAAATTGTCAGTCTACAATGCTTGCGTCATGAGCACACTGCTGTATGGCAGCGAAACATGGACTACATATGCCAGACAGGAGAGAAGACTGAACACTTGAGGAGTATCCACTGTATCCTGGGCATATCCTGGCAAGATGGAGTGTCCAACATAGCCGTCCTATCTCATACTGGCCTTGAAGAGCTCGCATGAAGAGCTCTATAAAGAGCTCGCATCCGGGAAGAGACCATTGGGCGTTCCCAGCTGCATTACAAGGTCGTCTGCATAAGGGACATGTAGGTGCTTGATATCGTTATGGAGTCCTGGGAAAGGCTTTCAGCTGACTGCACGAGATGGACCCTGACCCAACACCTCTAGACAAGGAAAAGAAGTTGATGAGCGCTGCAGCAGACAAGTGGGCATGAAGGAAGGAGTGCAGCAGCTCTATCAGATCAACAACCACATACAAATGTGACCTCTGTGACCGGGACTGTCACTCCAGCATTGGTCTCTTCAATCACAAGCGATATTCCTTCAGGGAAGCAGAAAGCCAGAATAACAATGATGCAACCCAAGGGGCCTCACATTCTTCTCTGATCAGTGCCTCCTACTGGCCAACTGTCACGTAGAAGATGTCCAGAGGGCCGGCAAGGGGACATGGAAGCTGAAAGTGAAACTGTTAACCTCAGAAAACATTGAGGAGCTCAAAAGGGATCACACAGGTTGGAGAACCATGAAACCTCTCTTTGAGTCTCCATCAGACTACCAGGAAACAGTCAAAGGGAACATCGAGAGGTTCGTTAGCCTCAAAAGGTGTTCAGAAGGCAAAAGAGACAGGGAAAACTGTCCAAAGTCCAGAAGATCATGCAGAACTTATTCATGTTGTAGAAATGGCAGTTGATCTCCAGAAGGATCTCCAGGAGGTGAAGAGCTATTTGCCTGTGAGGCCTCCAAAATAATCTTCTGGTCCAGGGACCGTACCATGGAGCAGGTTGAGACATGTCCATGTTTTCTCTTCCAGAAAGTGCACAGGTCGAGCTCTGAGCCCAGCAGCCTGAAGGAAGAAGATGGCTCGGTAATGTCATCTCAGTCTGACATCCTGAGGATCAGCAAATCCTTTTATGCCAGTTTGTATGACATGAAGCCCACAGACACTGCAGTCTCCCAGTCATTCCTGTCCTCTATGACTGAGGTCTTAGGTGACAGCACACAGATGAGACTAGACCAGCCGTTATCCATGGATGAGCTGACGAAGGCCCTCAAGTTCTTAGGAAAGAAGAAAACTCCGGGAAGCGCCAGCTTGCTGGCCAAGTTGTATTCAGCTCTGTGGGATTTGATTGGCCAGGACCTGCTGGAGGTGTGTGGTGACATGCTTTTGATAGGTAGCATGTGTGAATCCATGAACAAAGATATCATCACTGGGAGAGGAAGGAAATTTGAAATTGGTGACCAATTTCACTGCTGAATGCAGATTACAAAATCCTGACTAAGGTCAACATCAACCAGGTCAGGTCTGCTTTGGCTCAATGTTTCACCCGAACCAAACCTGTGCTGTACCAAGCAGGATGGTCTCTGAGAGCCCCGTGCTCCTCAGGATTACATACAAGACATGGGGGAGGCTGCTAACCTCATCCGCCTGGATCAGGATGAGGCCTTTGATAAGGTATTGCACACCCACAGGCTGGAACGTGTCTCCAAAATGGGTTTTGGGGAGGGCATCCATAATTGGATCCAACTACTCGACAAACAAAATTGTTAATGCAGTCTTATAAACGGGCAGGAATCAGAAAGCTTCCCGATCAGATCTGGAGTCAGGCAGCGCTGCCCACTCTCTCCTCTGAGTTTCTGTGTTGTATAGAGACCTTTGCTGAGTCCATCAGGAAGGATGCGAGCCTGAGAGGGTGACTACTCCAGGCAGCAGAGGCCTGCAGATCAAAGCCACCCTGTACACATGGATGATTTCACCATTTTCTGCAGACTCATGAGCAGTTTGAATAGGCCTTAGGAGCCAAGATAAATCAAGGCAAAAGCGAAGCCATGTACTTTGAGAACTGGGCCTCTCAATCCTTTAACCCCTATACTCTCAAGATAGATTACCTGAAGGTGCTGGGAATATGGTTCAGATGGACAAGAGCATGTGCAAAGTCTTTGGAGGAACGTATTGTCAAGGTGAGACAGAAACTGGTCTTTTGGGAGTACTATTGTAGGTAAGTGAGGCACTCTCTCTGGTGTTGTACATGGCGCAGGTCTGGCCCATTCCTGAAACTATCCCGTTGCAATTGTCCGAGCCATCTTCCACTTCATCTGGAAGTCTAAGAAGAGAGAAAGAATGTGTCCAACACCACCCTCATCCTGATGGCCACCTTTGTGTGCGGCTGCATCAAGCTGTGCGTAGACCCTCAGTACGCAAACGCCAAGTGTCACCACATACTGACGTTCTACCTGTCCCTGGTGTTGCAAAGGATGGGACTGGCCACTTTATTGCAAATTCTCCCAAATTAGACCAATCCGCATCACCTGTACTTCATAGGGAAATTTGCAAAGAAAAGCACCTATGAACATAAGTCCAACAGGAAGTGTACTGCACATAGCATCCCCAAGACCATGCACGAAAAGGAAGGTACGGATCTTGTCAGGATCCTGAGCAGAATGTTCAAGTCATTTGAAGAATGCCTCATCCCCAGAATGTTCAAACCAGCCCCAAGAAATCACTTGGATGGTGGTGAGAAGGGCACTACCTGTGCGATCCTTCTTGCATGCCCAGTCAGTGTGTTCTCCAGCATGCTGCCCTTAAAGCAGCTGAGGGGGAATAGAGACTGTCACACATCTCCTTCTGGAATATGTCTTTGCAAAGAAAGTCTGGAGAGCGATGCAACGGTTTTTGTTGAGGTTAGATCCGAGCAGCTATGTGATGCAAGACTGTGTTTTATGGTCTGTTCCCTGGAACGCACACTGAGACAAACATAGATTGTGCCTGGTGGACCATTAATTCAGTGAAAGACATGCTTTTGGTCCACCTGATACTTGTTGGTCTTCCAGAGACAGGAGTTCACCTTGACCAAGTGATGCAGACTGGCACATTCCAAGGTTCAGCACTGTGTGCTGAGGGATACTATAAAGCTTGGGCAGCTACCGCCAAGGCACAGTGGGGAAAAACCACCATCTAAGCTCTTTCTGCTGAAGTTAAATGGAGGTCTGTTGAGTTATCAAATCCTCCCAATGCCTCAAATTGAAGTAAATATAATCTTGTACAAGTAAGAGATGCCTTTGGTTTATTTGCTGGATACTGTCAAATGCTGATATTTGTTTGTTTTCTTAATATGTTACAGTACTGAACAGACTGCTTTAGTGACTATGTATGTATAAAAATATATTTTTGTGATTGAAGTATATGTTTGAAATAAAAATAAAGATCTGTGGAAACTGCAAGTGGTTTGGAGGCTGAGTTTTTAATGTTAAGTCCTTTATGAAGAAGACCTGAGAATTGTTTCTCTGAGGGAGTGAGCACGCATCTACGAATGTCAACAGGCAAGATGTTTTCTAATCAGCCTCAAAGGCATATTACTGCAAACCTCTGGAATGGGACTTCAACCCAGGTCTCTGAGCTCAGACACTAACACTGCATACTACCACGCTATAAGAGCCCCTTTTCATTGAAAGAGTGACAAGTCTGAGATTTGGACTCAAGCATGCAGCCTTAACTTCTTGCCCACCTCATTGCACCTCACAACAGGCAATGGATTTTCCAACAATATGGAGCTGGTGATGCAGTTCAGGTGGGACAATACTACTTAAGTTAGAGGGAGCTCTTGAATGCTAGTTTCTATTTAAATTGCACAGGAAATGCTGGATGTTCAGAAAAAAAAAACAGGCGATATGGCCATTTAAATGGCTGTGGATAGAAAATTCAAGGATTGGACAGGTATAGAAAGTTTTGGATACGTAGACAAACAATGTCAGCTACTTGATAAGTTGATTTCAAAACCCGGGTCTTTTATGTTTACAGGTGCAAACATTTTTCACCTTTCTACGCTCTCTGGAGGTAGGGTTTAATGATTTATAACTGAATGTCTGAGGTAGGCTTGTGATGTAACTATAACCTCAGTTATGGTTATAAAGTCATAGAGATGTACAGCATGGAAACAGACCCTTCGGTCTACCCATCCATGCCGACCAGATATCCCAACCCAATCTAGTACCACCAACCAGCACCCGGCCCATATCCCTCCAAACCCTTTCTATTCATATATCCATCCAAATGTCTCTTAAATGTTGCAATTGTACCAGCCTCCATCACATCCTCTGTCAGCTCATTCCATACACGTACCACCCTCTGCGTGAAAAAGTTGCCCATTAGGTCTCTTTTATATCTTTCCCCTCTCATCCTAAACCTATGCCTGCTAGTTCAGGACTCCCTGACCCCAGGGAAAAGACTTTGTCTATTTATCCTATCTATGCCCCTCATAATTTTGTAAACCTCTATAAGGTCACCCCTCAGCCTCCGACGCTCCAGGAAAACCAGCCCCAGCCTGTTCAGCCTCTCCCTGTAGCTCAGATCCTCCAACTCTGGCAACATCCTTGAAAATCTTTTCTGAACCATTTCAAGTTTCACAACATCTTTCCAATAGGAAGGAGACCAGAACTGCATGCAACATTCCAACAGTGGCCTAACCAATGTCTTGTACAGCCGCAACATGACCTCCCAACTCCTGTACTCAATACTCTGACCAATAAAGGAAAGCATACAAATGCCTTCTTCACTATCCTATCAACCTGCGACTCCACTTTCAAGGAGCTATGAACCTGCACTCCAAGGTCTCTTTGTTCAGCAACACTCCTGAGGACCTTACCATTAAGCGTATAAGTCCTGCTAAGATTTGCTTTCCCAAAATGCAGCACCTTGCATTTATCTGAATTAAACTCCATCTGCCACTTCTCAGCCCATTGGCCCATCTGGCCAAGATTCCGTTGTAATCTGAGGTAACCCTCTTCGCTGTCCACTACACCTCCAATTTTGGTGTCATCTGCCAACTTACTAACTGTACCTCTTATGCTTGCATCCGAATCATTTATGGAAAAGCGCAGCAGGTCAGGCAGCATCCAAGGAACAGGAGAATCGACGTTTCGGGCATAAGCCCTTCTTCGGGCTTATGCCCGAAATGTCGATTCTCCTGTTCCTTGGATGCTGCCTGACCTGCTGTGCTTTTCCAGCAACACATTTTCAGCTCTAATCTCCAGCATCTGCAGTCCTCACTTTCTCTCCGAATCATTTATGTAAATAACAAAAAGTAGAGGGCCCAGCACCAATCCTTGTGGCACTCCACTGGTCACAGGCCTCAAGTCAGAAAAACAACCTTCCACCACCACCTTCTGTCTTCTACCTTTGAGCCAGTTCTGTATCCAAGCGGCTAGTTCTCCCTGTATTCCATGAGATCTAACCTTGCTAATCAGTCTCCCATGGGGAACCTTGTCGAACGCCTTACTGAAGTCCATATAGATCACATCTACTGTTCTGCCCTCACCAATCTTCTTTGTTACTTCTTCAAAAAACTCAATCAAGTTTGTGAGACATGATTTCCTATGCACAAAGCCATGTTGACTATCCTGAATCAGTCCTTGCCTTTCCACATACATGTACATCCTGTCCTTCAGGATTCCCTCCAACATCTTGCCCACCACCGAGGTCAGGCTCACCGGTCTATAGTTCCCTGGCTTGTCTTTACCGCTCTTCTTAAACAGTGGCACCACGTTTGCCAATCTCCAATCTTCCGGCACCTCACCTGTGACTATCAATGATACAAATATCTCAGCAAGAGGCCCAGCAATCACTTCTCTAGCTTCCCACAGAGTTCTTGGGTACACCTGATCAGGTCCTGGGGATTTATCCACCTTTAACCATTTCAAGGCATCCTGCACTTCCTCCTCTGTAATCTGGACATTTTGCAAGATGTCACCATCTATTTCCCTACAGTCTATATGTTCCATATTCTTTTCCACAGTAAATACTGATGCAAAATATTCATTTAGTATCTCCCCCATTTTCTGTGGCTCCACACAAAGGCCGCCTTGCTGATCTTTGAGGAGCCCTATTCTCTCCCTAGTTACCCTTTTGTCCTTAATATATTTGTAAAAACTCTTTGGATTCACCTTAATTGTATTTGCCAATGCTATCTCATGACCCCATTTTGCCCTCCTGATTTCCCTCTTAAGTATACTCCGACTTTCTTTATACTCTTCTAAGGATTCACTCGATCTATCCTGTCTATACCTGACATATGCTTCCTTCTTTTTCTTAACCAAATCCTCAATTTCTTTAGTCATCCAGCATTCCCTATACCTACCAGCCTTCCCTTTCACCCTGACAGGAATATACTTTCTCTGGATTCTTGTTATCTCATTTCTGAAGGCTTCCCATTTTCCAGCCGTCCCTTTACCTGTGAACATCTGCCTCCAATCAGCTTTCAAAAGTTCTTGCCTAATACCATCAAAATTGGCTTTTCTCCAATTTAGAACTTCAACTTTTAGATCTGCTCTATCCTTTTCCATCACGATTTTAAAACGAATAGAATTATGGTCGCTGGCCCCAAAGTGCTCCCCCACTGACACCTCAGTCACTTGCCCTGCCTTATTTTCCAAGAGTAGGTCAAGTTTTGCACCTTCTCTAGTAGGTACATCCACCTACTGAATCAGAAAATTGTCTTGTACACACTTAAGGAATTCCTCTCCTCTAAACCTTTTACTCTATGGCAGTCCCAGTCGATGTTTGGAAAATTAAAATCCCCTACCATAATTACCCTATTATTCTTACAGATAGCTGAGATCTCCTCACAAGTTCGTTTCTCAATTTTCCTTTGACTATTAGGGGGTCTATAATACAATCCCAATGAGGTGATCATTCCTTTCATATTTCTCAATTTCACCCAAATAACTTCCCTGGATGTATTTCTGGGAATATCCTCCCTCAGCACAGCTGTAATGCTATCCATTATCAAAAATGCCACTCCACCTCCTCTCTTGCCTCCCTTTCTATCCTTCCTGTAGCATTTGTATCCTGGAACATTAAGCTGCCAGTCCTGCCCATCCCTGAGCCATGTTTCCGTAATTGCTATGATATCCCAGTCCCATGTTCCTAACCATGCCCTGAGTTCATCTGCCTTCCCTGTTAAGCCCCTTGCATTGAAATAAATGCAGTTCAATTTATTCGTCCTACCTTGTCCCTGCCTGCCCTGACTGTTTGACTCACTTCTGTTCTCAGTTTTACCCGTCTCAGATTGATCACTTTCCGCACTATCTCCCTGGGTCCCACCCCCACCTTACTAGTTTAAATCCTCTCAAGCAGTTCTAGCAAATTTCCCTGCCAGTATATTAGTCCTTTTCCAATTTAGGTGCAATCCGTCCTTCTTGTACAGGTCACTTTTACCCCAAAAGAAATTCTAATGATCCAAAAATGTGAATCCTTCTCCCATACACATGCATTCTCAGCCATGCATTCATCTGCTCTATCTGTTATGTGCTATTCTTCATATTCCTCATGTTATTTCCTGTAGATTTTCATTTATATTGCTTTTTCCCTGTGTGTGAGGTAGTACTTGTTCTTGACATACATATTAATATTGAGTTTCTTTGCTGATATAACTTTAATTGACTAGAATAATGTAATTTAAAGATGGCTTAAATAGTTCATTCACTTTCGCTTTGAGCTGACCAAACCAGAATATTGCTCTTAAACTCTAATTCTTCTGTGGGTGTCAAGGTGCCAAAAGGTAAGCAGTGCCCTTTATGTTAGAGTAACTAAAATGCCACAGGTTAACAAAACTGGAATACTGATAAAGTATCTGAGCACTTGGCAACATGCTATGCAATTTTTTACAATAATTCTGAAATAAATTATTTCTCTCCGGCTTTGCCAAACACTTTCATTGAAATACGCAAATATGCAAAGGTAAGGGACTAATTGTTTCATAATGTAAACATAAGGTTCATGAAACACATATCATGGTTGATGCTGGTTGAGTGCCCTCATTCCTGATGAAGGGCTTTGGCCCGAAACGTCAGTTTTCCTGCTCCTCGGATGCTGCCTGACTTCCTGTGCTTTTCCAGCACCACACTCTTGACTGCTTCCTTGGACCTCCAATTTTTACTGCCTCTGTCCCCACAAAGGTTGACACTTGGCAGTTTACTATTTTGAATCTTAGGCTGAAATAGGGGACTGGAGTTTCATCTAAGTGCTAGCACCACAAGTGCATGTTGGAACAAAAAAAATGCCCACAGCAAAGGCTTGCAGTCAAACTGCAGTAGTGGCAAAACTGGTATAACAAGAATTCAATTCAATTGAACTAATCCTGGGCGAAGGGATTAAATGGGATAGAGAGAAAGTGGGAACAGCGTTGAATAATCAGCCATGGTTATATTGAATGGTGGAGCAAGCTTGAAAGGCCAAATGTCGAGTCCTGCTCCAATTCCCTATGTTTAGCCCTTCCAGATCAGAACAGTCATGCGTTGTATAGATTCAAAACAACAGACAAACAAAAACAAAATAAGGTAGCTATCATACCCTGCGTTCAAGAGATTAGAGATTATCTGAAATAAAATAAACAATAATTATTGATGGTCTTTTTTCTGTTTTTCACTCAAATATGTCTATTTCTTGTTGGGGGAGGAATGGGGGACCTAAAGGGAAAAGGGGTGAAGACTGGTCTACACACCATTGCACTTCACATGCATATATAGGGTATTCCCTAAGTGTGTTTGAGATATTCTGTCTCAATCAGATGGCATTATAGCCCTCAAAGTCAGTGATTAAGTCATTATTTGCACTTATATTTGGTATTGTACATTTTGTGGGCTCAGATTTGGTAATGCTGTCAACCCGAACAGTCCTGGGGATGCAGTACCTCCGTGACATCCATCAAAATGTAGGATTAAATTCCACACCAGTCTAATTTCAATCTGCTGTTGATTTACACTTCCACCTTGGACTGCCTGGTATTCTTTTACTCTCTTTATCCACACAAAAGGCTGGTGGGTAGCGACTTAATATTTTGAATCTTAGGCTGAAATAACAAACTGGAGCTTCATCTAAGTGCCGACATCACATGTACATGTTGGAGCAAATGAATAGCAGCAACAAAGGCATGCAGTCAAAATGCAATCATAGCATCTTGCCTGGATGGGATTGTGCTCAAACATGTTAATCTTGTGATCTTGGAAGATTTTGAAAGCTGAAAGGGCATACGTACTGGAAATTACTTGTACTCAACTGTGTTAACCTGGATGTCAGTATGTGAATGCGTTTTACAGGGGAATTAGGGGAGGAATGGATCAGTGTAGGGATAATGTGACTGGAGTAGTAATCCAGAGTCTAAAGGTAGTGCTCTGCTGACATGTGTTCAAATCCCACGACAGCAGCTGGTGGAATTTAAGTTTGAGAGATCATCTTAGTGATGGCAATTGATTTGATTTATTGTTGTTATTTGTACCTAAGTTGTGAAAAGTTGCATTTTGAGAGCAGTACGGGCAGATCATAACATACACAGACATAAAGATCATAGGCTGTTTAGATAAAAGGAGGTAAAAGATCACAGCTGCACAGGAGGTGCACAAAAGCAAGATCAACATTAGATTGAAATTAGAAAGGTCCATTCAACAGTCTCATAACAGTGGGGAAGAAGCTGTTCTTGAACCGTTGGTACATGTGTTCTAGCTTCTGTATCTTCTGCCATGGGAAGAGAGTATAACTGAGGTGGGAGGGGTTTTTAATGATGTTAGCTGCCTTTCGGTGGCAATGAGAGGTTTAAATGAAGTCAGTGGATGTAAACTTTCTGTAGCTTCTTACGGTATTGGGCAGAGCAGGATACCATACCAAGCCATGGTGCACCCAAGTAGAATGCTTTTTATGTAAAAGTTGGTGCGGATACTTATGGACATGCTGAATTTCCTAAGCCTCCTGAGGATGAAGAGGCATTGTTGTGCCTTCTTGACCATCACATTTATGTGGGAGGGCCAAGACAGATTGTTGGTTATCATCACTTCTAAAAACTTGACATTCTTGACCCTCTTGACGTCAGTTCCATTGATGTAGTTTGAGGCATGTTCTCCTCCACATCATTAGTACAACTGTACAGGGCCTTGCCGAGAATCATACCTGGAGTATTCTGTGCAGTTCTGGTCTCATATATAAGGAAGGATGTTCTTACTATGGAGGGAGTCCAACAAAGGTTTACCAGACTGATTCTTGGTGTGGCAGGAATGACGTATGAAGAAAGGCTGGATTTATTAGGATTAGATTCTGAAGTTTGAGGATCTCATAGATTCCTGTAAGGGAGATTCATGTTTGAAAGACACAAAATGGCCGACAAGTGTTAAACAGGACGAGTCGGCCTGCTCCAGGATAACACACAAAATGGCCGACAAGTGTTAAACAAAATGAGACAGTCTGCTCCATCATTTAAGTCAAATGTAATGGTACCTTTGAACAGGGCTACTCCAAGATCAACAAGAGGTCCTGCAAGCAACTACCTCAGACAGTTTGATAAGAGGATGCCTAAGGATAAAGAGGTGGCTGATTCCTGCCTCATTAATAAGATAATGTTATCCCATTAAGTGAATAGCATCACTTAGGACAAGGGGTATAAATCTCAGCCCATGAACAAGCCAACCTAACCCATTAAGCAACTGTGAAAACAACAGCTAAAGTTATTTTGTAGTAATTAGTTGCTTGTTTGATGTTATTAACAATATTAAGAAATAGGTTCTAGCTAAAGATTCTTCAGATCATCATAAAGATAGATTTCAACATAAGTACAGATACACATATAATCAAGATGCAAGAGAAGCATTGTGGGAAAAAAAAATTAAATATAGGTGTGAAAGTTAATTAGTCCCAGGCAACACTTTCCTTATCTCTAAAAGGTGCCTCATATGCCCCGAACAAAATAGATTGGTCACAACGTGGGCGGCACGGTGGCACAGTGGTTAGCACTGCTGCCTCACAGCGCCAGAGACCCGGGTTCAATTCCCGACTCAGGCGACTGACTGTGTGGAGTTTGCACGTTCTCCCCGTGTCTGCGTGGGTTTCCTCCGGGTGCTCCGGTTTCCTCCCACAGTCCAAAGATGTGCAGGTTAGGTGAATTGGCCATGCTAAATTGCCCTTAGTGTTAGGTAATAAGGGGTAAATGTAGGGGTATGGGTGGGTTGCGCTTCGGCGGGTCGGTGTGGACTTGTTGGGCCGAAGGGCCTGTTTCCACACTGTAAGTAATCTAAAAAAACTTATTAGTTACAAAGTAGAAGCAGTGGTATCACTTTATGCTTTATAATAGAAATTAATATTACAAATCTTATAGCAGTTAGTTAAAATCAACTTTCCTTTTTTTTATACATATAAAATTGGGACTGTGGAAAATATAAGAGGAAAACAGCATTTATAGAGTCAGCACATGGAGTGCAAGACTTCAAGACAGTCCTTAGTGATAAGGAAGCCTGAGACAGACCCAAAGGAGTATAACCAGAAACTTTGGAATGTAAATTAATAGGATGCATAGAAAAATCCCAAGGCTGTGAGATTACAATGTCTGTTAACACCATGAGATCATGGGAACCTGGGGCTGTTCATATGAATACCCATCATTGCTTAGATGGTTCACAGGTTTGGGTATATGGAATAAAGGGGAAGGACACAGTGACTGCGCTGTATGTGATTATTGTAACACAATATGTATAAAAATGCTGTATTTCACTGTAAAAATCAGTGTGTGTCATTGATCTCTCTTCCAATCTGAGCCAAACATTAAGAAAATGTGTTCTCACTTCAAGGCCAGATTCTAGGAAGATCCTTTGGCCCTTTCTCTGCATTAACTGGTTGTTGCTTGAATAAAAATCTGCCACTTGCCTGAATCCTGCCTGCCTCCTGAGTCTTTGTCCTTGGTCGGGGGTATGCTCTTATAGATTGGTCCTGCAAGCAGGATGCTCTGCATGAAGCTGGCAAACTTTGGCTCACAATTTGTGTGAGTACGTTTATTTACCACTCGCCTAGTTAGCGTAGCACTTGGTGTGGGAGCCAGAGCACAAACCAAACTTTTTAATTGGAGCAAGCAGGAGGAGACAGAATTATAAGTGTAGTGCTAAGGGGCACCCAGCACAACAGCACATAGAAAAGAGTGAGGCAGAGACCTTGGGTGTGAAAAGCATTTTGGAAAGCGCTTAAGAGGTTGAACATCCTCGGACAAAAGAAATAACAATAAATAGAAGCAGCAGACACAGTCGGGAGGGAGTCTGGGAGAATGGCAGTGGAGGACTAGAGTAACACCCTCTGGGGTGCAGACCAGTACGTTCTGCAGACTGTGTTCAAAAAATTAAGGAGATGGAAAGAAATGGACGAATAGTGAGGACACTGAGTCAGTACAGAAAGCCTGGTGGCTAGGTTAAAAGAAAGGAAAGGGACCAAAGGGTTAGTCATCCTTGTGATATTTTTAAGCAGAACACAAAAAAAGGCACAGAAACAAGCTGAAATAGCTGCAGTGTTTATAGGTATAAAAGACAGAGAGGAAGACTGAATTTCTGCACAGTGCTGGTTCACTGAACCTTGTCGAAGGGTTAACTCTTTGTGGTGGTTTGAATGCACCTTTGTTTATTGGATGCGAAATGTCGTGCAATTTGTGTGTTTTTGTTCCGTGGCGCTCAAGATCTGGGAATGTTTCGAAGTTGGCTTGCATTTTGGGAATGCATGATGATTTAAAAGTGTGGTGTGCCCGTCTAAGTATGGGACATGTAAGATTAATGTACTGTCCGTTTAAGAAACTATCAGTGATTGCACAAAGCAGAAGTCTGCAACGAAATGTTGATTTAAACATTTGGTTCGTAAAGCTTGGTAAAAATCTACTTTTTAGAATTAGCTCTGGGCTGTGTTTGGACTTGAAGAAATTTTAATTTCAGAAATTACCATATTTAGAATTTCATTTGCTGGTAACAATGATCTTCCAAATATTGTTTTAACACGTGAATCTTTAACTCTGGATAATAAGATTTGTCCATTGTAAAAGTACTTTGATGTGAAAGAATGCAAATAATAGAAAATTTTGAATTTTGGAAATGCAATTTCTCTTTGAACAAAATTCTGATGGTGTGTTCTAAAATCTGAGAAAGCTAATAGAGAAATTAGGAAAGGCAAATTTAACCAAGGAGGTGAGCTTTTTCTTCAAGTATAGCGTTTATTTTCTTGCAGCAGGAGCAACTGATGATGTAATTACATGCAAGAGTTTATGCTACACCCCTTTTTGAATCTGTTGTAGGTCAATACTAATTAACCTATTCTGTTTGACATGGAATTGATGGATGCTTTCTGAGAAATTTTGAGTCCATATATGTAATTTTACTGCTACTGGGTGAAGTAATCTGTGGATAGAGTACTGGAGGATTAAAAAAAAATACCAATTAGAGAAGTACTCAACTGGGCTATGAAGGCAGAAAATAACCAAGGGAATATTAAGAAATGAGTAGCAGTTGTTACAGGAAATACACAGACAGGGAGCCTGTCCGAAACAGCTAAAGGGGGGAGTGTGTTTCGTGTGCAATATTCAGTCCCTTGCGCGGGGGGACCTAGAATCAGGGGATGTAGAGTCAGTATGGATAGAGCTGAGAAATTCTAAGGGTGGAAAGACCCTCTTGGGAATTATCTACAGACCCCCAAACAGTAGTATGGATGTAGGGTGTAAGTTGAATAAGGAGCTGAAATTGGCCTGTCGCAAAGATGTTACTACAGTTGTTATGGGGGATTTCAACATGCAAGTAGACTGGGAGAATCAGGATGGTATTGGACCTCAAGAAAGAGACTTTGTGGAGTGCCTCCGAGATGGATTCTTAGAACAACTGGTGCTGGAGCCTACCAGGGAGAAGGCAATTCAGGGTCTGGTATTGTGCAACGAACCAGAATTGGTCAGGTCTGAAGGAGCCATTTTGAGGTAGTGACCATAATACAATAAGCTTCAATCTGCAATTTGAAAGGGAGAGGGTACAATCGGTAGTGACAATATTTCAGTTGAATAAAGGGAACTATGGAGCTATGAGGGAGGAGCTGGCCAAAGTTCAATGGTGTAATACCTTAGCAGGGATGACAGTGGAGGAACAATGGCAGATATTTCTGGGTATAATGCAGGAGATGCAGGATCAGTTCATTCCAAAAAGGAAGAAAGATCCTATGAGGAGGCAGAGGTGGCCGTGGCTGACGAGGGATGTTAAGAAACATATAAAGTCAAAAGAGAAAAAGTATAACATAGCAACGATGAGTGGGAAAATGGAGGATTGGGAAGCTTTTAAAGAACAACAGAGGATTACTAAGAAGGAAATACGCAGGGAAAAAATGAGGTACGAAGGTAAACTGGCCAAAAATATAAAGGAGGATAGTAAAAGCTTTTTTAGATATGTGAAAGGGAAAAAAATGGTTAAGACTAAAATTGGGCCCTTGAAGACAGAAACAGGGGAATATATTACGGGGAACAAAGAAATGGCAGAAGAGTTGAATTGGTACTTCAGATCTGTGTTCACTGGGGAAGACACAAGCAATTTCCCAGAGGTAACAGTGGCTGAAGGACCTGAACTGAAGGGAATTTATATTTGCCAGGAATTGGTGTTGGAGAGACTGTTAGGTCTGAAGGTTGATAAGTCCCCAGGGCCTGATGGTCTACATCCCAGGGTACTGAAGGAGGTGGCTCGAGAAATCGTGGATGCATTGGTGATTATTTTCCAGAGCTCGATAGATTCAGGATCAGTTCCTGTGGATTGGAGGCTGGCTAATGTTGTACCACTTTTTAAGAAAGGAGCGAGAGAGAAAGCAGGAAATTATAGACCAGTTAGTCTGACCTCAGTGGTGGGAAAGATGCTGGAGTCAATTATAAAGTTTGGCATTACGACACATCTGGATAGTAGTAATAGGATAGGTCAGAGTCAGCATGGATTTATGAAGGGGAAATCATGCTTGACTAATCTTCTGGAATTTTTTGAGGATGTAACTCTGAAGATGGACAAGTGTACCTGGACTTTCAGAAAGCCTTTGATAAAGTCCCACATAGGAGGTTAGTGAGCAAAATTAGGGCGCATGGTATTGGGGGCAAAGTGCTGACTTGGCTTGAAAATTGGTTGGCTGACAGGAAACAAAGAGTAGTGATAAACGGCTCCCTTTCGGAATGGCAGGCGGTGACTAGTGGGGTACCACAGGGATCAGTGCTGGGACTGCAGCTTTATATAATATATATTAATGATATAGAAGATGGAATTAATAGTAACATTAGCAAATTTGCTGATGATACAAAGCTGGGTTGTAGGATGAAATGTGAGGAGGATGTTAGGAGATTACAGGGTGACCTGGACAGGTTAGGTGAGTGGACAGATGCATGGCAGATGCAGTTTAAGGTGGATAAATGTATGGTTATCCACTTTGGTGGCAAGAACAGGAAGGCAGATTACTACCTAAATTGAGTCAAGTTAGGTAAAGGGGCAGTCCAAAGAGATCTGGGTGTTCTTGTACACCAGTCAATAAAAGCAAGCATGCAGGTACAGCAGGTAGTGAAGAAAGCTAATAGCATGCTGGCCTTCATAAAAAGAGGGATTGAGTATAGAAGCAAAGAGTTTCTTCTGCAGCTGTATAGAGCCCTGGTGAGACCGCACCTGGAATATTGTATGCAGTTCTGGTCTCCAAATTTGAGGAAAAACATTCTGGCTATTGAGGGAGTGCAGCGTAGGTTCACGAGGCCAATTCCTGGAATGGCGGGACTATCTTATGTTGAAAGATTGGAGCGACCGGGCTTGTATACCCTTGAGTTTAGAAGACTGAGAGGGGATCTGATTGAGAAGTGTAAGATTATTAAAGGATTGGACACTCGGAGGCAGGAAACATGTTTCCGCTGATGGGTGAGTCCCGAACCAGAGGACACAGCTTAAAAATAAGGGGTAGGCCATTTAGGACAGAGATGAGGAGAAAGTTCTTCATCCAGAGAGTGGTGGGTGTGTGGAATGTTCTGCCCCAGAAGGCAGTGGAGGCCCAGTCTTTGGATTCGTTTAAGAAAGAGTTGGATAGAGCTCTCAAGGATAGTGGAATCAAGGGTTATGTGGATAAGGCAGGAACAGGATACTGATTGAGGATGATCAGCCATGATCATATTGAATGGTGATGCAGGCTCGAAGGGCAGAATGGCCTACTCCTGCACCTATTGTCTATTGTCTATTGTCTAATAAGGGAGGGCATTTTGCCAAAAATTGTTCAAATCAGACCATTAAATGTGGAAACTGGTCCCCTGAGAGAGGCAGGCACAATCAGGGTCCAAGGTAGAATCAGGGAAATCCCCAGCTGGTTGCCAGTAGCAATAGATGTAAGGCAACGTAGCATTCCACCAGAAAGGAAAACTGAAAAAAAACACTAGTTACTGTTAAAGGGGTAAGACAAGTCTTAGGACTATTTAACTATTGCAGGGACTTTGTAAAAAATTACAGCGATCTCACTGGACCTCTGCAAAGCCTCTCTAAAGTGGGGGAAAGCTAGCCCTGAGGAGATTGAATGGGGACAAAAGCAGGGGATGGCCTTTATGAAGATCAAACAGACACTGGCCTCCACAACAGCACTAGGATTCCCTGACCTAAAAAAGCCCTTTCACCTCTTTTGCAGTGAAAGTAATGCCACTGCAGAAGTGTTACAGAGACACGGAGACAAACTCCAGCGTATGGGAAACCACACAGGTAAAATGGATCCGATAGTGATGGGACAAACACTTGTGTGTTCAAGCCATCCAATGTGCTACTTGGGCACTAACGACACCCTTCCCCCTTGATACAACTGGGGAAAACGATCTTACACTCCCCATATAGTATAATCCAGCTGTTGGAAATTGGCAAACTGAGAGTTGTTACAGACAGTTGGCGAGCCAAATAGAAGCTGCACTGTTGTCAAAAAACAGGCATGTGGAAATGGTAAAATGTAAAAGAGAGAACCCAGCAAAATATGTGATTGTATCCCCTTCATGGTAGAGGAAGAAGAGAAAGTAAGAGCCATTAGAGGGGCCAATGTGAAATGCATGTTTGCAGATGGAAAGCAGAAGCATTATGATGGTGAGGCTCAGACCGGATGGATCACAGTTAATTTGAAAGGGGAGTTTTTAACAGGAGAAAGGATAGAAGGATGTCACTCAGCCTGCCCAGACAGCTGAGCTAAAAGGACTTACTGCCGCCCTGCAGTTAGGGAGAGGACAAATGGTTTAACATCTGCACAGACAGTAGATATATCTTTGGTATAGTCCATGACTACATGATGGCATGGGCAAGACAAGGTTATGTTACCTCGAGTGGGAATATAGTTCAGCATGAGACTCTAATCAAGGACCTAGTGGTTGCAGCTACTGAACCAAAGGAGGCAGCAGTAATTAAAGTAAAAGCACACAGAAAGATTCAGACACCAGAGCAGAGAGGGAATGAGTACACAGACACTGCAGCAAAAGCAATGTTAGAACAGGATGTGATAATGACAGCAGCTGTGAGACAGCAAGAAGCCAAAGATGATGAACATTTTAAATTTACAAACAGCAGCTAACTCAGAGGAAAAAGCAGGATGCATTATAAAAGGGCAGCGTTAGGAGCAGATCCCAAATTCTGCCAACAAATCCTATGCAATGTTTCTCATAGATGAGCACACTTAGGGAGGGATACAATGATACAGATAATATCTAACTGTTGGTGGTGGAAAGGAATGGGAAGAGACAAAGTTAAATTTTGCCAGATGTGCACTGCATGAGCACAGGCAGAACCAGGACAGGGAATTAAAATAACTGATCAACTCTGCCCACGGGGACCATGGGAACACATTCAAATAGGCTTTATAGGATCACTCCCACAAAGTCTGTCTGGTCATGATCGACTAGTTTACCAGGTGGATAGAAGCTTTCTGCACAAAGGACTGTGATGCAACCTCAGTGGCAAAAATATTAGCAAATGAAATAATATCCAGGTGGAGGGTTCCCTTACAATTAGACCAAAACCAAGGAGCCCACTTCACAGGCAAGTGCCTGAAGGAAGCATGTAAACTCTTGGGCATAATACAAAAGTATCATATCCCCTATTATCCACAGAGCTCCTGTATGGTAGAGAAGATGAATAGAATGCTGAAAAATGCCATGAACAAGGCATTGATAGGAGGAGGGGTTAAATGAACCCCTGCCCCACCAGCCATTCTGGTGGCCAAGAGAGTAATGCCTTCGAGGTCCACTGACCCTGGAAATTGTGTAGCACAATATGGTGGCCGAGTAGGACACTTCAGATAGAACTCATCTGCTCTGTCCGTTTCCTTTTCTATTTTTCCTCTTCTTTTTCTTCTCTTTTGTGTTATTTTCATCCTTCTTCTGTCTTCTTTCTTCTCCTGGCCACAGATTTCTGGACCTCAGACCCGATGCGGATGTGGGGAAGCAACCTCCCGGCCTGGCATGGCAGCCTCCGGGCTTGGTGTGTCAGCCTCTGGCCCTGGCAGATCGACCTGCTGGTTTGGCATGGTGGCTTTCTGGCACAATGGGACAGACTTCCAGCCCGGTATAGTGGACTCTCAGCCCAGTGTGGTGGACTCCTAGCCCGGTGTGGTGAACTCTCAGCCCAGTGTGGTGAACTCTTGGCCTGGTGTGGTGGACTCTCAGCCCAGTGTGGTGGAGTCACAGCTCGGCGTGGTGGACTCACAGCTCAGCATGGTGAACTCTCAGCCCGGTGCGATGGACTCTCAGCCTGGTGTGGTGGACTCTTAGCCTGGTGCGGTGGTCTCACAGACCGGCATGGTGGACTCAGCTTGGCATGGTGGACTCTCAGCCCGGGGTGGTGGACTCTCGGCCCAGTGTGGTGGACTCTCGGCCCGGTGTAGTGGACTCTTGGCCTGGTGTGGTGGACTCTTGGCCTGGTGTGGTGGACTCTCGGCCCGCTGTGGTGAACTCTCAGCTCGCCGTGGTGGACTCTCGGCCCAGTGTGGTGGACTCTCGGCCCAGTGTGGTGGACTCTTGGCCCGCTGTGGTGAACTCTCAGCTCACCGTGGTGGACTCTCGGCCTGGTGTGGTGGACGCTCAGCTCGGCAGGGTGGACTCTCGGCCCGGTGTGGTGGACTCTCGGCCCGGTGTGGTGGACTCTTAGCCCGGTGCAGTGGACTCACAGACCGGCATTGTGGACTCACAGCCTGGTGCAGTGGAGTCACAGCCTGGTGCAGTAGACTCTCAGCTCAGTGTGCTGGACTCTTGGACTGGTGAGGTGGACTATCAGCCCGTTTTGGTGGACTCACAGCTCGGCAGGGTGGACTCATGTCCACACAAGGCAATCTCTCAGTGGCCCAGCATGGTAATCTCTCAGGCCTGCACTGTGTTCTTTCAGCGGTATGTGGTGGTTTCTTGGCCCAGTGTGGCCTCAGTGTGAACTTCTAGTCTCGAGCAGATTCCTTGAAGTGCAGTCCCACTGTGGCTATGCACTTAAAAAAGATAGTAATGTTTGAATATTCAGCTTTATTTATTTATTTATTTCCTACTTAAAACTATTAAGGTCTGCAATATGTAACTTTTAACTGTATTTTGCACGTTTTACACTGTACAGGTCATTCTGCTATTACACATTTCATTAACGCAAATTCATTGTAACAAGATTGATGAATTGGGCACACTGTTCTAAAGCACAAACTTTTAAAATGTATGTTGGCTGTAACATGATTACATTGTCAACATTTAATTGCTGTTTCTAAACTCAATTTTTCTATAATGTGGGGTTGCACAAGACCATAACCACCACGTTGCATAAGAACTACCTGTACTGTAATTACTGTAATGTTTAACTTTTAACTTTGTTCTTCCTATCTACCTTGTTCTTCACCTTCTGTACCTAGGTACTTGTACCTAAGATGGCACTTGTGTGGTGACATTATACACTTTTCACTGTACTCCTGTATGTTTGCATTTCAGTACACGACAATAACATCAAAATTAACTGAGTGAGCCTTATCTGAATGATATCCAGTGCAAATATATACTACCTTAAGTAAGGAGATCAAAACTGTACAACATTCTCTTAGTAAGGTCTCATCAAGACTAGTTGTAATAAGTGCGGGAAAAATTCAGCATGTCTGAAGGAATCTGTTACAAGAGAAGCAAAGTTAACATTTCTAGACCAATATGATTCTTCTTTAGAACATAGCTGTATTAAGAATTCTCTTCTTTTATGCTCTCTCCTTTGCAATAAAGCTAAAATTACATTTGGCTTTTCAACTGCTGTATGCTAATTTTAAAAATTTCTCATATTCAGGTACCCAGATTCTTCTGTATTATAGCATTCAGCAATCATATATTGCTTTTTCCATTCTTAATAAGAAAATGGTTTCTCACAATATTACATATAGCAAACATTTGTCTTTTTACTTCACCTACCAAGGCTCCTTTATAGATTCTCCACAGCAAGAACATTTTCTGTGCCCTGCCAGTATCAGCAGAAAGTTGCTCAGCTGACCAAAGGTATAGCTGGATATGACTGGACGTTACTTGAGGTCTGCAGCAGGGGAGTATTGAATAGGAACTTGGTGCAATGGAGGAAACATTTCATGTCAGGCTGGAAAGTTGAGTCCAAAGATGGACCCAGATGGCAAGCCACCTGGTCAGTAGATTACAATAACTGGAACATCCTAAGGCTGTGTAGAATTCTTCTGACCAGACCACGGATGTGAGTTCAGCTGCACTGGTGATACATCTACAGAGGTCCAAACTTCCGTGCCATTGGATAGGAAGTTGGAGTAAGACTGCAAACATATGTGCAGTAGAAAGACTGCAAGTGGTGTGAGAGAGAAAGGCATTCTTCTAATGGCATGTATTTTCACATTGCAGATCAAAATAGAGAATAAAAGCAGACAAAGATGGGTATCTCGGCCCTTAGCACTGACTCATTTAAATGACCCGGTCTTTAATGTGGCCAGAGGGACAAACCACTGGGATATTTGTAATGGTGAAATGGGGGTCCACCACAAACGTTGTGTATAATCTGTGGCAGCACACATCACATGAAATGGTGGATATGATCTTAAATCACCATAGAAAATTAACTCAAACCATTTTAAGTCCAAGTATCATTGTATTGACACAAGTGTTCATTGCTGACTCAATCTCTCTGATACTGACAATTGTAAGGGAGGATTCATTCCTTCAAGTTTTAATTGTCTTTGAACATTTTGCTTAACTGTTTCAACATTTTTATCTCTCTGGTTTCTGTCTGTCTTAATCCAAAGGATCTTTCCTTTTCTTTGTCACTTTCTGTAATCTAATATGGCCATTCCATTTTACACTTCCTTCACATTCTTTAAAATAGTCGATAGAACAATCTGGTTAGGGAGATGCACACTAGCTTGACCAATTCCCATGCAGATTCCAGATTCCCTGTAGAGGGTGCTATACCATCATGTCTCAAGACCAGCAATTTGCAGGGCAAAGTATTAATGATTCTAAACAGTCTGAAGCATATCCAGTTTATGGCTGAGTATTTTGGACTGTGACTTATGTTGCCAATGTCAATATGGTTCGTTTAATCTCTACAGTCTCTGCAATTATTATTGTGCATCTCAGAAGCTCATGTACATGCATTAGCTTGCATACTCACTTCGTAATAGCTCTACATGTAAGTCATTACTGTTTTAAGCTGGCAATATATTTTAGCTTATCAAGATTTCACATAAAATCAACTTTTTGACCTGGGTTGAATGGATTAGTACTAATGCAATCAAATTGACTGCAAATGAGAATGTGAGCTGCCAGAACCAATTAGATCATTTCAGGCTGCTCAAACTTCTGATGGTTACAAATAAAGTTAAAGCAGAAATATTTTGAGATCAATTTATGGTTTCTGTTATAGCTGTGTTTCTTCCTCCAGAAATTTGCAAATAAAAAATCAAGTGCAAAAATGGGACTTCTCAAATCTTTCATTTGTTGACATCGGACTTTTAGGAGTTTATCTGGCTATTGTCTTTTTGCAATTGTTTTCTTGGCTCCATCTAGAGATCTTAATGAAAATAGAATATAGAATGCAATAAATGACTTTCTTCCAGCATTTCCAATTTCATTTTTTTTTGGTTAGAATATGAACATTTAAAAATTAGATCAGTAGTGAAGTCTGAATAATGCTGTACTTTGTGTTAAACAAGGTACACTCAGTTTTGTTTCAATTCAATTAGTTTTGTCAGAACTGGTCTCCACAGCTGCTGCTTAACATGGACATTTACAAAATTTTCTTTCAATTTTGTTTCATATATTCTGTTTCAGGAATATTTTGCATTTTCAAATTCCATCACTTTTGGTTTTGTCACAACAGCCAACTGCTTTTACAGTGTAAAAAGATTGCTTATGATTCGCTTATAACCAAATCAGTGAATATTATTGAGTACTGTAACTTGGAAAGCAGTTTTCAGGTAATCTTGCAAAAGTGCTGAAGGTTATTTTGTTGATGGAGACAGTAAGGACTGCAGATGCTGGAAGCCAGGGTCATTAGATGTGAAGGTGGAAAAGCACAACAAGTCAGACAGCATCCGAGGAGCAGGAAAGTCAATGTTTCGGGCTGAAACTCTTTGTCAGTTGACTTGCCTGCTCCTCAGATGCTGTCGGACCTGCTGTGCTTTTCCAGCTTCACATCTGGTTGCTTTGTTGATGTTGTGCAATCAGGGTGAGAGCCTGCACCATTCATGCTGGTACAGCCCACATTGATCTGATCGCAGCTGATGTTACTGTTGGGCAATCAACTAATTATTGATTATTCTAAACCAAAAAAAAACTAATGCCTTCCATGTTTACTGACAGAGACTAGAGATACTTCCCAGGATAACAGAATAAGGATGCAATTAACTGCAAATCCCTATACAACAACTAGTTAGGTGTCCATGAATACAGGCAATCCTCTCCTTAGTCTAATCCTGTTAGCCAAATTTTTGTTTCTTTAACTTTATTTTTAATGATTGTAGTGGTTTCATTCAATAACCAAGAAAATTGAACTTTTTAACAGGTTCAAAACACAGAGTAAGCTAGTTAGTAATGTAGGTTATATCTATATATAGACATAGCTGTAATTTTTAAATAGAAGATGGTAACCTGCATATTACAACTTTCAAATATAATCAAATGAAACTAGGACAGTGTGTGTGATGGGCTTCCAATTTTCTATTAATTTTTTTTCATACTCCATATAGGTTGAATTTCATTCTCAATGTGTCAAATTCAAAAAAACAGGAGCTGGGAAACATACCTGCTAGACTCATTTGAAAAATAAAGCTAATGCCTTTAGCACTTGTATCTCATTCTTATCATTTCTAAATTCCTCACTGTATTCTAAGTTTAATTATATATGCATTGGGTGTACTTATATTTGTAGTTGAGAGAAATTCATTTTTTTTATGGAGGTCTGGCAACTCAGACATGAGCCATGAGAATTAACCGTACCTTATATCGCCACAATCGGTAATCTCATGACATGATATATCCCTCACTCTTCCTTCACTGTCAAGTCAGATGACTAGTGAGGACTGCAAAAAAAAATGCCATTAACAGCTCAAATGACTTCTGAAAATAAGATAGCAACTTCATAAAGTTGGTACACGTGTATCTCTGAACAGGAAACAGAGCTAGGTGATCCCACAAGCATTGGATTTGGTCAAACGTCTGTAGTCATCTGAATTTCAATTAAGAATGGGGCAGACAGGA
The DNA here is from genome assembly GCF_037043375.1 of Chiloscyllium plagiosum. NCBI lineage: Eukaryota > Metazoa > Chordata > Chondrichthyes > Orectolobiformes > Hemiscylliidae > Chiloscyllium > Chiloscyllium plagiosum. The sequence goes on along the minus strand of NW_028270154.1, from coordinate 59,086,022 downwards.
AAAAGAAGAGTAGGAGGGGTCTCAACTTTGGAACTCACTGTCTCAAAAGGCAGTGGAGACAGGATCACTGAATATTTTTAAGGCAGAAGTATGTTGATTCTTATTAGGCAAGGGATCAAAGGTTATCAGTGGAATTGATGTGTATGTGGAATTCAAAATACAGATAACTCAGCAATGATGTTATCAAATGGTAGAGCAGGCCTGGGAACCAAATGGTCTACTTATGCTTCTCATTTTAAAAAAAATTCCCATCCTCCATGTTGATGGAGTCTAGTACACAATGCAACTAAAAATTCTGAAGCCTTTGTCTTCAACCAAAGGTGTTGAACAGATGATCTTTTTTTACTTCCACCTGAAGTCCCCAGCATCACAGATGAAGTCTTCAGCTGCATTGATTCATTCACATAGCATCCAGCTAAAGCAGGTTATGGTGGACACAGTGGAAGATGCATGCTACGACAATACCCTGACTGTAGTGCTGAAGACTAAAGTTGATTGGACGTTTATTATAATTAAAAACATATGACAAAATTGTGCAATTGCAATTGAGCAATAAGCAATTTTTATTTGTTTTTCAAGAATCAGTACAGCCTTAATTACAAGAAAAGACCAATCAACTGTAATATGGTGACATGATTGACAAAAGGCTAATCCAATGATATTAGGTAAAAACAAGGACTGCAGATGCTGGAAACCAGATTCTGGAGTGGAGTGGTGCTGGAAAAGCACAGCATTTCAGGCAGCATCCGAGGAGCAGAAAAATCGGCGTTTCGGGCAAAAGCCCTTCATCAGGAATTCCTGATGAAGGGCTTTTGCCCAAAACGTTGATTTTCCTGCTCCTCGGATGCTGCCTGAACTGCTGTGCTTTTCCAGCACCACTCTACTCCACAATCCAATGATATTCCCTGGGAAATGGTTCTTAATTATTATTAATAAAATATTATTATATAATTATAATAAATATAATAATTATAATCCAAAGCTAGCCGTCCCCTTTAGCAAGCTGTCCCAGCACATCCCCAAAAGTAGTATCCCCAAAACAATATTGAAAATTGTCCCTAAGAAGCAGGGTAAATTCAACTCTGCCAAATGCTATCCCTTCAACCTACTCCCAATTATGTTATGTTATGGTGATATGAAAAGGCAGAGCTCCATTAGTGTCACTTGGCTTGAGATATCATGACAGCCTTGCTCAGACATGGACATGAATTGATTCCTAAGATGCAGGACAAGTGACTTGTCTTAATATCAAGACAAATGTCAACAAGTGTGAAACAAGCTGGCCTAGTCTTCTGAGGTCAATAGGAATCCAACTACTTTCTTTCAGCAGTGACATAGGGTAATTTTTACCTGCTTCATCACTGAATTAGCCTAGTGGCTTCACAATAGAGTCAGAAATGAAGTTGTTACTTAACAATTGAGGAGTGATCAGCTTCATCCACAATTTCTCACATAATAAAGCAACTCATTCCTTTTTGTAGGAAAACCTGGACAACATTCAGATCTATCTGAATATGTTTCAAGCAACACTGAAGCTACACAAGTAACAAGCAATGACCATCTCTAGAAACAGAGATACTAAGTGTAAATACCTTTCAATTGCATTACGATGGACTAAACCCCCTTTATAAGCAACTACAACAGCCATTGACTAGACAATAGAGTAGCCATGGTGACACCATCATCTACTAACTCAAACTCACTTCCCATCTTGATGTGAACATTTATTGCCAGTTCTTCTTTGTAACGATGTAAAAATCTTGATCCAGCAGTTTCTCCTAGACTGATGCATTTAAAGTGGAAGCTTTATAGGGGCCTGAATGAGGTGGGCCATGGTGAGAAATGTGGTAGAAGTGCATGAGCAGTCTGATGAAGCATTTCTCGACATTGGAAGTAACTTGCTGCCTTTTCAGAAAGAGTTCCGGATGTCGAGACGAGACTGTGGCCAGGCCATGGACAGATGCTTGGTAATGGGGATTATTGCTTGTCCACAACCACATGAACAATGAATCTTGCCTCAGCAATATGCAGCTTTTTATTCTACTACTGTGACAATTCATGATGTGAAAGTAAGAGCTGGAACCTGGCAATTCACTGCTTGCTCCTCAGGGCTGCCATCTTGGGCACCCAGCCACAATTGTGCTCCAGGGCACCAGCCTCACTCACCCAACATTAACTAACACTCACACCTAACAGCTGCTAGCACATCAGAAACTTCATAGCACCTTCTGATGCACTTGTAAGACCTTTCTGAACTTTAAAGCTGCAATTCAGGTCTCACTGGTGACTAATATTGCAATGATGTTCAAGCACACTTTGTGTGAAGAGACTGGCCACCTCAAAGATTGGGCCAGCTCAGGACTGCTCACTTGCTGTCTTAGCACTTACTCATAGAGCATCTACCTGGATGTTCACAACATCCCTCCCCTGACTTCTTAAGCAGTGCCAGGCCTTTTAATGGGATGTTACATCAGCCAGAGCCTAAAGGTTCACAGTACTGCCACATTGACTTGCTGTTTAACTCACTCACACACCTACATAGACAGCCAAGCAGTGTTCATGCTTGTCATTACTGATCAGAGCAGACATCTTACTCTTTGGTACAGTGGTACATCAATTTCACACCTACATCATGTGTCTGCTCCTTGCATGAAAGCATACTGCAACCAAATGGCCATGCCTCAATGCATGTGGGGCTTAATCCACTACCAAGAAGAGGGACTGCAGTCACTCAGAAGGTCCTGGTACAACAAAGCAGAGTCTACACAATGTCCAATTCCTGGTCCTTGGTCAGTCATTCACTTGGGGCAGTCATGGTCAGGCCATACATTTGAATAATATCTGGCACTGATATCTATAATATATCCATAGATATAATCTCTATGCTCAGTCTCATACAGCCATGACAAGCAGTCAAGGAAATTGTGTGCCACAAATGTGTATGCTGCAAGGAAAGCTCTCCAGAGTTTGGTCAGACCTTTCCCCGGTGGACAAATAGCAGCTGGGCAAGAAAGTTGAAGTAAAATGTGCCAGGATTGTCACCTATGTTCTGTGAATAGCTTGGGACTGCTATGCTATTGCACTAACAGTCAACAGCAACTCTTCAGAGCCAGTGCTGGGTGTTTGACCAGGTTTAAAGATTTTGCTGGCACCAGAGAGCCAGTCAATACCAGAATATTTAGTGAGTGGTGAATTCTTCTGGCTATGGGGGAATGGTAGAGTTGGGTTGGCATTTGATGGGAGGGGAACTTAGAGTTGTGGTTACTAGTTAATAAGGCAATTATGGAACTATTTGACAAGAAATCTTGCTAGGCATCATGGACAGAAACTCTTTATGAAATTCAATGGAAGTGACACTTTGCTGAAACATTATAAATTTTAGCCCTTAAAATCTTCCCCCATATCTTTCTAATAGACTTGCAATATTCCACTTGGGAAATTTCAGATTATAAATTCAAACTATGTTAGGGAGTTTATTTCAGACAATGTTTCTTTCTTTATTAGATAAACAAATTGCTTCTAAAAATCTTGATATATTTATAAGTTCACTGGAAAGGCTCAAATTTGACTTGCAACAAACTGACTACGAGGTAAGTGTTTTAAACTTTAGAAAAACATTTTTTTAGTTACATTTCAAAAGAATGTTTATTGATATGCCTTTAGTTCAAGATAATGAAATAATGGCATTTTTGCAACATTTAACTACAGAATTCTTTTTTTTAAATTCATTCACTGGATGAGGGTGTTTCTGTTTGGGCCAGCATTTATTACCCAATCCGAATTACCCAGAGGGCAGTTGAGAATTGGCCACATTGCTGTGGCTCTGGAGTCACATGTAGGCCAGACCAGGTAAGGATTACAGTTTCCTTCATTAAAGAATGTTATTGAAACAGATGGGGTCTTTCTTTGCCCTTGACAATTGGCAATGGATTCATGGTCAACATTCTTAGTGTCATAAAGCCATAGAGATGTATAGCATGAAAACAGACCCTTCTGTCCAACACGTCCATGCCAACCAGATATCCCAACCTAATCTAGTCCCACCTGTCAACACTTGGCCCATATCCCTCCAAACTCTTCCTAATCATATACCCATCCAGATGTCTTTTAAATAATGCAACTGTACCAGCCTCCACCACTTCCTCTGGCAACTCATACCATACATGCACCACTCTCTGTGTGAAAAAGTTGCCCCTTATGACCCTTTTATATCTTTCCCCTCTCACCCTACATCTATGCCCTCTAGTTCTGAACTCCCCCACCCCAGGGAAAAGACTTTGTCTATTTACCCTATCCATGCCCTCACAATTTTAACTCCAGATTTTTACTGATTCCAAATTCCACAATTTGCCGTGGTGTGATTCGAACCCAGGTTCTGGATATCTGGATTAACAGTTCAATGATAATAACACTAGATGGCATTTCCACTTAATCACCGAATCATAGAGTCATTGAAATGTACAGCATGGAAACAGAAACTTCAGTTCAACTCATCCATGCAGACCAGATATCCCAACCCAATCTAGTCCCACCTGTCAACACTTGGCCCATATCCCTCTAAACCCTTCCTCTTCATATACCCATCCGGATGCCTTTTCAATAATGCAATTGTACCAGCCTCCACCACTTCCTCTGGCAGCTCATTCCATACACACACCACCCTCTGCGTGAAAATGTTGCCCCTTTGGTTCCTTTTAAATTTTTCACCTCTCACCCTAAACCTATGCCCTCTAGTTCTGGACTCCCCCATCCCAAGGAAAAAAATTTTGTCTATTTATAATCAAACCACACTTACATTTTGTGGGACTGCCATGGTGAATCCTACTCAAGTTTCTAATTTCAAATCTTATCCTCTGACTTCATGGTGCAAACTCCAGCAATTGATGTTTTGTTATGTTCAGAATTTAGCATAATACTCACTGCAGAAATACTACCTTTAAAGACCTTTACTCCATTAGGAACGCCCAGCAAATCAGTGGTTCTCATTAACTGATACTCCAAACCAACTAAAGTCACCATTTCTGTAATTCTTTATCTGTTCTTTTATACTTTCTGGTGATAGCTAGAGATCATTAATCTTTGCAAGTTATTTTTCAATTTCCCGTAGCTTAGGATCAGGGTCAAGATATTATCTGAGGGCTCTTTTTGAGGTTGTTTTCTCAAGTGCTATTTTTTGAGTTTTTTTGAGCTTCTTCATTTCAGTCACATAGTATCATTAACTTTGATATTTGTGTTGACATAAGGGGTGTTTAGCCACACATACAGCAGAATTAGAAGAATTTGTCAATATCCTCAGTAGCTGCTCAATTAAGCTTGAAGCAGCAGGACATAATTAAAGCATTAATTTCTGAGACACTACAGTATTGAAACTGCTACAAGAAACAGGCATAAGTAAGGAACATTTTTTTAAATAATTGGCATACACTTGAAGGTGCAAAAAGTTATTGCCTTAAAAACACTTTTCACAGGTTGATGGCTACATATCTAAACAGTTGCATTTCTGTTTTTCCTCCTGCATTGCAGCTCCTTCTCCCTTTGATAGCTCTTCCCTGTCTTTGCAGTCCTTCTCTCCCCCTTTCACTGCACCTTATTCCCCCATCATGTAGCCCCTTTCCTCCCTTTTAAAGTCCTGCTTCCTTTCTTTACTTCCTTCCCTTTGGAGTCTCTACCCTCTCCTCATGCTTCAGCTTTCTCCCCACCCTTTGTGGACCCTGTCCCTACCTGTAGCCTCACGTCTTCCCCATTCCTCATCCTAGTCCTCCAGTGCAATAGACTCACTCTCCAAGTCCCAGTCTGGCTCTCCAGCCCATGCCCATTGTCCAGTGCTTCCCTCACTGCTGCATAGTCAGACACCCTGCTTAATGAGCCACCACAGCACATAGTCCCTATCTACATAACCCTACTTCCCCAAGCCTTAGTGAGACTCAAATCTTCTAGAGTAGGCAGCCATGATGCTTGTTGTCACTCATCTTCACATTGCTGATCCAAGCACAGGCTGCTTCTCTCTGTTTACTGAAGCTCAGTTCATAGCAAGCCTAATAACAGCAAATGTGTGTGAGAGGACTGGCCTGTGATTGAAGAGCCACTCCTTGGAGATACAGTCCATTCTATCTGTGGGCCAACTTTTCTGCCATTGGTCACCCCTGCAATGGAATGTTTCTGGGCATTTTGGGGACAAATTTGTCTGCTGTCCATGTGTATACTTTGAGACTTGTTTGGAAGTCATTTGTTCCTGAATCCCTCTCTGGTCTTTTGTGTTCATCTATAGATTTATTATTACAGAATTCTATGTTCTCTAACTTCCCATCAAGCCCATCATTATCGAGACTGGATCAGAACTGCTGTAGCTTGCAGGATTAAAAAGAGGTGATGAAGGATTTCTTTTGATACATCCTGCCAAGAGAAAATAAATCTTTTGTTTTTAAATGAATAATAAGACAATAAGTTCTTAATTCACATTCCAGTTTTAAAAATCTGATCAGCCAGGTTCAAGCATGCTGTAGATTGTCAATGAGCTCATTGTTTGACTGTTTTATAAATAATTTGTCTTGTGTAATTCAGTGTTGAGTCTCTTATTATTCTATTTTAAAGCTTCCACTGGGACAGCAGGAGAACAAAATGACAGACTGTTACACTACGGACAGAACATATTTGGCCTAATAAAAACAAAGTGTTGAAGAAATTCAGCAGGTCTGACAACATCTGCATACAGAGAGAGAAATAAAGTTAATGTTTCAAGTGTGTATGACTCTTCTTCAGAATTTAGCATCGATGACATCATTTATGTATCAGAGAAAATGTTGTGGGTATGTCAAAGATTGTTGCATACAATCCCACAAATAAACAGGCATAGCTGGGGCCCATGTGGGTAACCATAGGCACACCTTTGACTTGGAGCAAGTGAAACGAGTTAAAGGAAAAGTTGTTCAAAGTGAGAATTGGTTCAGCCAGGCAAAGGAGATTGGGGCTAGATGGGGACTATTCAGGCCTCTTTTCAAGAAAGAAACTGAAGAGCCTTCAGACCCTTCTGAAGGCGGATGGATGTGCACAGCGATTGCACATCCATGATATGGAGGAGGCTGCTAGGACCAGAAAGCTGAAAAATATGGAATTAATGTAAAACCTGAAAAGAATCACAAATATAAGTGAGAAAGACTGAAGAAGTGGGGGGAAAAAGAATCAGGGTGGGAAGAATTAAGTTTAGTTTGGCAGGGAGAGGCTGAAATGATGGGTCTACAAGGGCAATTCCATTTGTGGATTTTGGGAAGGTGGTAGAAGTTGCTGCACAAATTAGGGAAATGATGAAGCCCTGGAAAGGTGGTCTTCAGTGGGGATGACATCAGTGACTGTTAAATCTGTTCCGACGAACAGTCACATTGGATTGGAACTGTTTATTCAGTTTATCTCTCCAAAGACGTTACCAGACTTGCTGAGTTTCTCCAGCACTTCCTGCTTTTATTTCAAATTTCGAGCATTTTGCTTTTATTTGCCCATCTGTTCAATCATCTTCAAACAGGATGCCATAATTCCCTTGTACCTTTACCGTTCCATTCATTTATTTGCTTAACAAGTCTGAATTTTCGATTGATCCTTTTAATTATCTGTTTGAACAAAAAGAACACCAATTTCACCTAATCACAGAGTTAAACAGAGAATAGGCCGGGGGCAAAAATAAGTACACCGACTAAATGGGAGAAATAGAATCTGAGATATACATTTATTTAGATGTAGAGGAATCTGAGTTCATTTTAGTACTTGCAATGTGAGCTTGAATGTATGTTTTTAAATGTTAGTTCAGTGTGTGGTGTTAATTATTTCAGCTGGATGTTGGAAGCTCATAATTTTAGTCCTCCTCTGGATTTTTTTAACTCGTTCAGAGGATGAGAGTTTCACTGGCTCGGCGAGCATTTATTATTCATCCCTTGTTGCCCTGGAGAGATGATGGTGAGCTGCTTTCTTAAATCACTGCAGCCTATTTTATGTATATGTATCCACACTGCTGTTAGAGAGGGAGTTCCATGACTTTACCCCAATAACAGTGAAGGAACAGCAATGTACTTCTAAGTCAGGATGGTGAGTGACTAGAAGAGAAGTTGCAGGTGATGGTGTTCCCACATACCTGCTACCCTTGGCCTTGTAGGCGGTAGTAATTTCCGAAGTTGCGATTTCAGGGACCTTGGTGAGTTGTTACAGTGCATCTCATGGATGGTACACACTACAGCTACTGAGTGTTGGTGATGGAGGGAGTGACTGTTTGTGGAAGCGACACTAATAAAAGTGGTCTGCTTTGCCTTGATCAGTGTCAAGATTCTTGAGAGTTTTAGTGCCGCATTCATCCAGGCAAATGGGGAGTATTCCATCACAATGTTAACTTGTGCCTTGTATATGGTGAATAGGCTTTGAAGAATTGGAAAGTGAATCACTCACTACAGGATTCTAAGCCCCTGACCTGCTCTTGCAGCCACTGTACTCACATATGGCTAGACCAGTTCCGTTTCTGGTCAATGCTAATTCCCAGGATGTTGATAGTGGTGGGTTCAGTGATGATAAAGCCATTAATTGTCAAGGAATGATTGTTAAATTCTCTTTCTTGTTGGAGATAATCATTGCCCTGCACTTGTGTGGCATAAATGTTATTACCACTTATCAGCACAAGCATGAAAACTCTCTGGGTCTTGCTTCAAAAATCGTGAATGGTGCTGAACATGGTGAAATCATCAGTGAATATCCCCACATCTGACCATATGATAAAAGATAGGTCATTTATGAAGCAGTTCAAAATGTTTGTGTCTTGGACATTATCCTAAAGAACTCTTGCAGAGTGACTGACCACCAACAGCCTCAACCATTTTTATTTGTGCTGGGCATGACTTGAACCAGCTGAGAGTTTGCTCTTGATTCCCAATGACTATACTTTTGCTAGGCTATCCACACCATGTTGGTCAAATGCACCTTTGATTTCAAGGGTAGTCACTTTCACCTTGCTTCTGGAGTTCAAAGTTTTGCTCCAAGTTTCAACAAGGCTGTAATGAGGTCGGGAGCTAAATGACGCTGGGACAACCCAAGCTTAGCATTAAATGAGAAGGTTATTACTGAACAACTACAGTTTGATAACACTGTTCATTATTTTACTGAAGGAGCAATAATTTGTTTGGTTGGATTTGTTCTGTGTACAAGATTTACCTGGTCAATTTGCCACATTGCCAGATTAAGTGCCAGTGTTCTAACTATATTGGACCAACTTGACTAGAGGCACAGCAAGATTCAGAGCACAAGATTTTATTGTCAAGACCCATAGATTTTCCAGTATCTAGTGTGCTCAGCCATTTCTTGATATCTCATGGAGTGATTTGAATTGATTGAAGAGCAATTCAAATCTGTAATGTTGGGAAACTGCAGAGAAGTTTAAGATGCATCATGCACTCAGCACTTCTCTCTTGAGCTCTTTGCAAACATTTCATCCATATTTTTTGCACTGATGTGCTGGGCTTCACTGGAATTGAGGATGGGGATGTTTATGGAAGCTCCTCCTCCAGTGAGTTTAATTGTCCACTACCATTCATGACTGGGTGTGACAGGACTGCAGAGTTTCAGATCGATCAATTGTGAAATTGCTTATTTCTATCTAGCATCTGTTTCTTGTACTGTTAGGTATACAAGTTGTCCTTTGGTTGCTTCACCAGATTGACTCCTTCTCTTTAGGTATGTAAGGTGCTACTTCTGGCATGCTCTCATGCACTTCTCAGCGAACCAGGGTTGATCCTTTGCTTTGATTATGGTGGAATGGAGAATTGTTGAAATTGCAGATTGTTACAGAATATTATTCTACTGCTGCTGATGTCTCTGAGTGCCTCATGGATGCCAGTCTTGAGTTGCTAGATCTATTCAAAATGTATCCTATTTAGCACAGAACCACACACATATATATAAATCATATAGATGAAAATGGGGGGACATGTTAAACAAGTTTGCAGGTGACACCAAAATTAGTAGTGTGATTAATAGTGAAGAAGATGGTGGTAGGTTACAAGAAGATATTGGTCAGATAGGCGGAACAGTGGCAGACAGTATTCAACCCTGATGAATATGAGAGAATGCATTTTGGAAGAAGAAACAAGATGAGGGAGTATTTCATGAAAAGCAGAAGGCTGGATAGCTCAGAGGAACAGAGAGATCTTGGAGTAATTATTTACAGATCCCTGAAGTGGGGAGATCACATTAATAGGATTGTTAAGAAGGCATATGGGACACAGGTGTTATCAGCTGTGGCACCTAGTATAACAGCAGGGAAGTAATGTTGGAGTTATATAGAGCGTTGGTTAGGCCACAGTTTGAGTTTTGTGTGCAGTTCTGATCACCTCACTGCAGGAGGTATGTGACAGCACCAGAGTGGGTGCAGAGGAGGTTCACAGAATGTTGCCTAGGATGAAGCAATTGAGCTACAGAGGAGAGACTAGATAGGCTTGGATCATCGTCTTTAGAGCAGAGAAGACTGAGGGGGATATGATTGAGGTGTATAACATTATGAGAGGTATGGACAGGGTGAATAGAGAGCAGCTGTTCCCCTTGTTTGAGGGGTCAATCATGTTGGAGCATAATTTTAGGGTAAAGGGTAGGAGATTCAAACCTTTTTTACTCAGTGGTTGGTGGGAATCTGGAATGCACTGTCTGAGAAGATATTGGAGGCCAAAAATGTTAAAATCTTTTTAAAAAATTGGATGAGCACTTGAAATATTATAACATTCAAGGAAATGGGACAACTGCAAGAAATTGGGATTAGCGTACCTTTAATGGTAGTTATTATTAGTGTAGACTGGATGGGCTGAAGGGCCTTTTCTGCATTGTATAACTCTGACTATGACTGTATGACAACACAATGGAAGGTATACTCAAAGTGAAGATAGACTTTATCCTCACAAATACTGTGTGATGGTTGCTAATACTGATGCTATCATGGACAGATGCACTGGTGACAGATTGGTGAGGATGGGATCAAGTATGTTTCTTCCTCTTATTGGTTTCTTTGTCACTTGTCACAAGCCCAGTATAGGAGCCACGTCCTTTAGAACTCAACCGGATCAGTCAGCAGTGTTGCTATCAAGCCATTCTTGATGATAGATGTTCACATTCCCCACCCAACGTAAGTTCTTCACTCTTGCTATCTTCAGAGCTCTCTGAAAGTGGTGTTCAACATAGAGTACTGATTCAGTAGCTGAGTCTATTGGAGGTTTGGTATGTGGTAATCAGCAGGAGGTTTCCCTGTCCATGTCATGAGACTTGATGAGGTCTAGAATTAAAGTAGGCAATTCCCAGGGCAACTTCCTCCTGATTGGTGAGTTCAGATATGCCTAGGGATGACAATGGCGGTGTCTAGGACATTGTCTATTACGTTAAAAATCACACAACACCAGGTTATAGTCCAACAGGTTTAATTGGAAGCACACTAGCTTTCGGAGCGACGCTCCTTCATCAGGTAATAGTGGAGGGCTCGATCGTAACACAGAATTTATAGCAAAGATTTGCAGTGTGATGTAACTGAAATTATACATTGAAAAATTGATTGTCTGTTAAGCCTTTCATCTGTTAGAATATTCTAACAGATGAAAGGCTTAACAGACAATCAATTTTTCAATGTATAATTTCAGTTACATCACACTGCAAATCTTTGCTATAAATTCTGTGTTACAATCGAGCCCTCCACTATCACCTGATGAAGAAGCGTCGCTCTGAAAGCTAGTGTGCTTCCAATTAAACCTGTTGGACTATAACCTGGTGTTGTGTGATTTTTAACTTTGTACACCCCAGTCCAACACCGGCATCTCCAAATCATTGTCTATCAGGTATGACTTTGGCTGCTGATCAATCAGTCTGTGAGACAGCTCTCCTACTTTTGGCACTAGCCTCTGGATATTAGGAAGGACAATTTTGCTGTGTTGACAGGACAGAGATAGTAGCTGTTATTTTTGGTGCCTAGGTTGATGCCTAGTGATCCATCCAATTTAATTCCTTTGTTTAAATTTCATAGTGCTTCGATCCAACTGAATGGTTTGCAAGCTTATTTCAGAGGTCAGTTAAGAGTCAATTAGTGTGGGTCTACAGATGGTAGATTTCCTTCCCCAAGAATATTACAGACGTTTTTTGAACAGCAATTGATAAAAAAAACATTGCCATCATTTGACATTTTAATTTCAGATATTTTAAATTCAAATTCTGTCATCTGCCTTGGTGGGATTTAAACATGGATTCTTGGAGTTGACAAGGCCACTATGTCACCACCTTCCCATGTTTCAAAATTGACTCAAAAGTAATTGAAACATGTTGAGGAATGTGAAAGGGTCATGATTGTATTTATTGGTGGAGCAGACTTGTGAGCCTGAATTACATACTCCTGATTCACTAGTTATGGAGTCAGGGAGTCACACAGCACGGAAACAGACCCTTTGCTCCAACCAGTCCATGCCAAACATAATCCCAAACTAAATGAGTCCCATCTGCCTGCTCCTGGCCCATATCCCTCCAAACCTTTCCCATTCACGTACAGAACAACCTCGGTAAGCTGAACATCAATTATCCGAAATTTGGATTATCAGAACAACATCTCAAGGTCCCGTAAAAACATTACATCAAAGAGGCATTAGCGACATTGGTCCAAAGATCGCATCTTTTGTTTACAATGATTAAAAGTGAATTCGGGTTACTGAAATGCTATTGAGAACAGTCCTGGACATTAATGGGAACCCAAGCACTGTCTCCAAATGACTGACCTCCCTCCTCCTCTCTCTCCTTCTCCAAACGAAGACAGGCAGAATGACAATCTGGGCAAATTCAGAGCCCTGAATATTCTCAAATAAAGAACACACCAGCCCAATACAAAGGCTTCACGTCTGAGTTTTTGAAAAAACATTCCTGCACTCATAAAACACTAAAGGTTACTGAACCCTCTGTTTATCAGAGTTTTTTTTAGGAATGATTAAAAATTAAACCAATATCTGGGTCACTCACACACACACACACACCAGCTTTGTAGCAGTCCTCTAACTTTGCAAATAGGAAGATGGGTTTTACACAAATTTACATCTGATTCACACCACCCTGACACCTCTGAGCAGCAAACTAATGGTAAATAAAACACCAGAGGCTGGAATTCCCTCACTCGGTTTGCACTTTTCATGTTCTCAACAGTGCCTTTGAAGTCTCCAGATCTGAAAGGATGTGAGTTTTCAAACATGCTCTTTTTTAAGATAACACAGCGGCTCTGTCTAACCAGGAAGTCAGAGCCAGCACTGGGGGCTTTCTAGGGTTCGAGACACCCCCACCACACCCTCCTCTCCCCCCGCCTCCCCCACTCTCCATGGAGTTCTACACAGGGGTGTACCCTACTATACAAACCCCTCCCCCGCCCAGATAATCTCTCCAACATTGTCCTGTCCCAGGGCAGAGAGTGGACTTTTCAAAAAGTTGCAGTAAAATGTGTGTGTGTGTGTTATTTTGAGACTCAGCTCCCAAAGGCAGCAGCAGTCTTGCTGTTGGTGTCCAGTCTGGCTGCTGTCTCCATTCTGTTACTTCATTTTGTTCCAGAGTCCCATTGGGGAGGAGAGATAAGAGGCACCTGGCAACTTCACTTCATCCACTGGCTGGAAATGAGGAGACTTGGAAGCACATGGCATTTGGGAGGTGAGATGGTGGGGAGGGGGGGGGAGAAGTTTACTGACCCACTGTGCTGTTGCCTTGTCTCCTGAACTCAACAAGTGCTCATTCCTGATGAAGGGTTTTTGCTCGAAACGTCGATTTTTCCTACCCCTCGGATGCTGCCTGACCTGCTGTGCTTCTCCAGCACCACACTAATCTTGACCCTGATCTCCAGCATCTGCAGTATCCACTTCTGTCGAAGTGCTCGCTCTGTCAATCCCATTGAAGTGAAGTAGTGGTGGGGAGAGGCTTCAGCAATGCTGCAGGTCCCTTACACAAACATGTGTGGCTGTTCAGAAACAAACCCTGAGACAGAGAGAGGGAGCAAAGCAGGGCAAGCAGAGAGAGAGGAAAAAGGAAACTTTAGAAAATTCTGATTCCCAGAGGAGAGGCATTGGATCAGCTATCGGAACAATCAGTTATCCAAACAGAATATTCCCCGCCCCTCTTGTTCAATAATCAAGGTTGTTCTGTAATTATCCACGTGTCTTTTAAACATTGGAATTACGCCCACATCCTCTGCACTGTCAGGAAGTTCATTCCACACGCAAACCACTCTCTGTATAAAAAAATGACCCTCTTTCTCCTCTCATCTTAAAAATATGTCCCTTAGTATTGAAATATCCTATCATTGGAAAAAGACAGCCACCATTAACCCTATCTATACCCCTCATGATCTTATAAACCTCTTTAAGGTGACCTCTCAACCTGATATGCCCCAGTGAAAGAAGTCTTAGACCTATCCAGCCTTTCCTTAAAACTCAAAATTTCCATGCCTCGCAGCATCCAGGTAAATCTCTTCTGAACCCACTCTAGCTTAGAATATCCTTCCTATAACTGGGCAACCAGAATTGGACACAGTACTCCAGAAGAGGCCTTACCAATGTCTTGTACAATCTCAACATGACTTCCCAATTCCTTTATTCAAAGAACTGAGCGATGAAGGCAAGCATTCTAAATGCCATTTTAACCAACTTGTCTAAATGTGATGAAAAGTTCAAAGAATTATGTACCTGAACACCTCGGTCTCTTTGTTCTATAAAGTTACCTAAGTGCCTATCATTAACTGTGAACGTCCTGCCCCTGTTTGTTGTACTAAAATGCAATACCTTGCATTTATCTAGATTGAACTCCATCTGCCATTTTTCAGCCCATTGACCCATTTGATCAAGATCCTTTTGTAATCTTTGAAAATGTTCTTCACTGTTTACTGTGTCATCCGATTTTGGTGTCATCTGCAATTTTATTAATTGTATCTACTATGTTCTCATCCAAATAGTTCTTATGTTTTTATGTGAATACAACTTCTTTCTTTAACTTTATGGCTCTTATTTCTCTAATAGACACATATTCCAATACAAATTTGTCACCATTAAACATGGATATCTATTATTTGTCTGCTTGGTCTAATATGAGTGTTATTTTTCTTTATTAGCACAAAAGCAATGCTGGGCAGATTGAACTTAATAAATTTCTAGAATTAATATTGGGAAATCTTCATTCAATAAGGCAAATGGCAATTAATTGTGAAGTAAGCAATCACCATTCTTCTAGTCTCATTAATTTTGTTTGATACATTTTGAAATTGTGAACTTGAAATTAACTTTGTTACATTTATCTTTTCTTAAAGAAATTAATTCACTGTAGTCAGGAGGTGAAGAAAAAGGATGTATTATTCAGAATCTTCCTGAAAATATTTGTGAGATTTTTACAGCATTTGGATAATAAATTGTGCAGGAGGATTCCACCAAGTGGGTGAAAAGATAAGAGAAGTACAAGAGCTACTGTCAAAGGTCATCTGCGATATGCTGTAGCAGGCTCTCAACACAGACATCCGTTCATGGTTCATCCTGAGCGAACATTAAAGAAGTCATTATGCTGGCACAGTTATATTTGGGACTACACAGAGACTCAAACACATCGATGTCGTGCAAAAACAATTAAATTTGTATAAAGGTGACTTTATAAAAATTTCAACAATACTTATGCCACCAAAGTGCCCTCAATCAGTTTTCTTCCTTCTCTCTGTCTGTCCCACGGCATATTATTGTTGTCACAGGAACTGCAGCTGGGGTGGACGAACCCCTGCTTGCCAGTGAAGCACATTGGCCCTGCAGATCTGGTCAGGCAACCCCAGAAGTGTTTGTGTCTGGCTGGCCCAGACATGCTGAGGCTCTTCTTGATAGTGGCAAGTGGACCCTCCTCAACCTTCCAAGGATTGAAGGTAGGTGAGCAGTGTGGAGGTGGATGGCCCAGATACATTAGGAGTAACCTGACAGGAGACTTCTCAGGTCTAATGTGCAGTCCCTCCTCCAGCTAGGTATTTCCTGGCACCGTCTTTCTGCCTTATGAGGAAGGGGCATCTAGGGTGTGCGCCAAGTTCCATGTACGTCTGTTGTCATGACTTTGACCAATGGCTAGGGCAGTGCTGTGCAGGTGGGTGTGCCTCTCCAGCAGGCACTGAGGATGCTGGACCTGGCTCTCCATGGCAGCTGCCAACCTGTCCATGGAGGCACTCAGACAATTGCACTCCTGCAGCTTCTGAGTAATGAAGGCCATTGTGTCCCATAGAGCTATCTACTGCTCATGTTCCTCCCTGTACATGTGGGTGAAGTCCCTGAATGCTGACACCACTGGGTTCTCTCCTGCCAGGGCCTGGGCTAGTGCCCAGTCTCTGATAGTGCACTGAGTGCCAGTGATCCACAGTGTATCTTCCCCAGCCAGCTGTTTCAGTGAAGTGCTCCCACACTTTCTAAGCTGAATTTCCCACCAAGATGCCAATATCTGAAACTGTTTGATGGGAAAGTTGTAGGAGGTAGCCTTGCTGATGCTTTCTCTGAGGCCTTGGTATTGTCAACTTCAGAAATTCAGGAGGGCACTTCCTGTTGCTATTTTAAAGACTTTGTTCAGCTCAATGTTAACCTTCTAAATTCTGGAAAAACAAACAAGCCTAAATTGTATAATATCTCCTCAAAATTAACCCCTGACATCCAGATATCATTCCTTCAAACCTATACTGTACTCCCTCCAAAGCCAATATATCCTTCCGATGGTGAGATGCCTAGATCTGCTCTCAGTCCTCCAAGTAGGGTCCAACCAGTTTTTTGTATAAGTTCCATAAAATTAATGCATCATCATAATCAATTCCTCTGGATATAAAGGCTAAACTTCCATTAGCTTTCTTGATTAAAAAAAATATGTTTATGGGATGACGGCATTGCTGATTAGGCCAACATTTATTGCCCATCCTAATTGTTCAGATTGCAGATAAGTGTCAACCATATTGCAATGGGTCTGGAGTCACATGTAGGTCAGACCAGGTAAGGATAGCAGTTTCCTTCCCTTAATGACATTAGTGAACTAGATGGCCTTTTCCAACAATTGACAATGGATTCATAGTCATTTTAGTCTCTTAATTGCAGATTTTTATTGCGTTCAAATTCTAGCGATAATAACATTAGGCTGTCTCCTCCTTGTTTAATGTACTGTTTGTGACATTTTGAAGATCTATTATCTGAAACCTCAAATTTCTTTGAACATCCAATACATTAATCTTCATACCATCTAGAAAATACCTTGATCCATCCTTTTTCTATTCAAAATGGATAACCTCACACTTGCCGATAATGAAATAATTACCACAGTTTTGCCCATTCATCAATTCACTTCCTCTAATTTCAAATTTTATGGTATGATTTACACTGTCCACAATGCCACCTAACTTTGTGTCATCAGAAAATTTGGATACATGACTTTCCATGCCATTATGCAAATTGTTAATAGATATTTGAGGACCTAACACAGATTATTGTGACACACCACTGGTCACATCCTGCCAATTTGAGTACCTACTTACATTCCTACTTTCTGTTGCGTGCTACTCAACCAGTTTCCCAACTAGGTCAATAATATTCCCTCAATTTTGTGGGCTTCTGCCTGAAGGGAGGCAATGGTCTCGTGGGATTTTGCTGGACTGTTAATTCCAGGACCTGGGTCTGAAGTCCCACCATGGCAAGTAGAGGAATTTGAATTCAATTTTGAAAATCTGGAATTAAGAATCTAATGACCATGAATCCATTGCTGATTGTCAGGAAAAACCCATTTGGTTCACTAATGTCCTTTAGGGAAGGAAACTGCCATCCTTATCTTGTTCTGGCCTACATGTGACTCCAGATCCATAACAATGTAGTTCACACTTAACTGCCCTCTGGGCAATTAGGGATGGGCAATAAATGCTGCATAGCTAGCAATGCCCATATCCTATGAACAGATAATAAAAATCTTTATCAAAAGCCTTCTGGATGTTGATAAAAACAACATCCGTAAACATTCCCAGGTCCATGACCTTACTCAACTCTTCAAAAAATTCAATGTTTGGCAGACATGACCTACCTGTCTTGAATCCATGCTGATTCTTGCTTGGTTAACAGTTATCTCATCCTTGATTGTAGATTCCAACAATTTCCCCACCATAGACGTTTGGCTGGCTGGTCTGTAATTCATTGGTTTCCTTGGTTTGCCTTCCTTAAAAAGCAAACTGACATGCAATTTTCCAGAGGGTTGATTCCTGGATCTAGGGAACGCTGAAAGATTATAGTAAGAGTGTCCACAATGTCCTCCCTTGATTCTTTTAAAATCCTTGAATGAAAACCATTTGGTCCTGAAGAGAAAAGTTATCCAGGGTTCCTAGGAAATTATGCAGATGTGTTTGGGAAAACCTCCCAGACTCTGACTTTCATTTTAGAGTCTGTGCTGGGAAATAATTCAAAAGAGTTCAGGGTTGGAGGATTTGAGCTATATGGAGAGGCTGAATAGGCTGGGGCTGTTTTCCCTGGAGTGTCGAAGGCTGAGAGGTGACCTTATAGAGGTTTACAAAATCATGAAGGGCATGGATAGGGTAAATAGACAAGGTGTTTTCTCTGGGGTGGAGGAGTCCAGAACTAGAGGGCATAGGTTTAGGGTGAGAGGGGAAAGATACAAAAGGGGCCTAAGGGGCAACTTTCATATAGAGGGTGGTGCATGTATGGAATGAGCTGCCAGAGGAAGTGGTGGAGGCACCTCAGCCTATTCAGCTTCTCTCTATAACTCAACTCAAAACCCTCCGTCTTTGCTATATCCTTGCAAATCCTTTCTGCACCCTTTCACGTTTAATAACATTGCTGCTGCTCAATAACAGAAACTACCCAGCCTGAAAGTCCAGAGTAAAAACGTTATCAGAAGTTGTTTGGAGTGTGCTTTCAATATATACATTAAAAAAATGATATCTCAGAAAAATATATATTGATTTGTAACATTACTAGAATTCAGCACTATTCATAGCATTATGAGAAAGGCCAAATAGCAGACCTTGTGCAATGTTTCAAGCTGAATAAACTTTATTGGATATGTTTTATTTGACAAAGGAATGTTTGGGAATAGACACGTAGTTAAACAATGCAAAACACTTACAGCAGACTAAATCCTACAATCATTCTGTGTACATATTTAATTTTTAAAGTAAGTGGCCTCAACAACTATGAATTTATTTGATGTGATGTAGTGTCAAGATATATTAGTTATTTAGTCTCTTGATATGATTTACTGCTGCAAATTATCAGAGACAAATGTTATTTTTAAAATTATTTTGTTCCAGCAATTGACAAAGGAGTTGAAATTTTGTGCTACATGTTAAAATCTGCTATCTGTGCCCTAACCTGAGTCCTTTTCACCCCATATCCTTAGTTCACTGACCTATGTTGACTCTCAGTTGAAAAAAAGTGCAACTTTTTATAATTATAATCATTGTTTTTAAATCCCTCTATTGCTTCACCACCTTGCTATCTTTATCAACAAACACAACAATCTGAGGTATTTGTGTTCATCTAATCCTGGCATCCTGAGTATCTCTAATTTTTAAACAATCCATCCTTCACAAACATGTAGGAGGTGAATACATCCCTTTCTAATCATGCATTTTCTCTCATTCCCATCTGTCCAGACATTGCTGACATCATATTTCTCACTTTTCGTTAACTTCAAAATATGCTTTTCAGCCAACCAATCAGCACTGGAATATTCTTATTCAGGAGGTTGCTGTGCTGCACAACAAGTTGAAATGCTTTGAATTGATTGCAGTTCAATTTACAGATTTCTGTATTGGACAGAGTGATATAGCTGTCAAAATAATAAGAGTTTCCGAGAGCTAACTAGAGGAGTTTTTTTTTGCAACTGAGCGGTATTCTAATATGTTCATCTGAAGCGGAGCAATATCTGCCATTATGACTGTTGTTAAGAAGCAGAGATTGACCCCCTCTGAGAACTAAAACTAAAACACCCAAAGAGGAACGCCTCACCCTATAATCAATAAAAAGAGTGGAAAGCTGGTGAAACCTGCTTTCAACAACTTCTAGTGGTTAAAAAAAAACTCTGACACTCACTTTAAAACCAACAAGTAACAATTTATTTACCTCACTCTAACAGTGAACAATTAACGAAACTATTAACAAACTGAATAAATCCCTTCTAAATACTAACTATTCTCAAATAAAACAAGATTCTAATGTTCCAATAAATACAAATTCCACGCATACAACAAAAAATAGAATTTAGTCACTCGAAATTACAGCCAGGTTACGTATCTTCCGGAATGTTCTGTGCCTCCGCTGCAGTTCTTCTGTCAGTCATCTTTTCCTCCAGTTCTTCTGTCAGGACTGCCTCCTTGTCTGATTCTTCTGTCAGGAATTTAGTTGGTCCTATCAGAAGGATGTTGTGCAACTTGAAAGAGTTCAGAAAAGATTTACAAGGATGTTGCCAGGATTGGAGGATTTGAGCTATCAGGAGAGGCTGAATAAGCTGGGGCTGTTTTCCCTGGAGCATTGGAGGCTGAGGGGTAACCTTACAGAGGGCCATGGATAGGATAAATGGACAAAGTCTTTTCCCTGGGGTGTGTGAGTCCAGACGAGAGGGCATAAGTTTAGCATGACAGGGGAAAGGTATAAAAGGGATCTAAAGGGCAACTTTTTCACGCAGTTGGTGATACATGTACGGAATGAGCTGCCAGAGGAAGTGATGGAGGCTGATACAATTACAGCATTTAAAAGGCATCTGGATGGGAATATGAATAGGAAGGGTTTAGAGGGATATAGGCCAAGTGCTGGCAAATGGGACTAGATTAGTTTAGGATATCCAGTTGGCATGGATGAGTTGGACCAAAGGGTCTGTTTCCATGTTGTTCATCTCTATGACTCATACATAGATGACTGTGAGAGCCAATTTGTCTCTCTAGAGCTGAGGACACCTAACTCTGATTGATGGGAGTTAGCTCTGGGGTCTGTCTGCCCCTTTCTTTTATACCGATGATGACATATCAATTTATTACCATAGGATTGGTCCTATGCTGTAAAAATCATCAGATTTAAATTTTATAGGTTTTAGTATTGATGTGCCTGGTTTAAATTGATTGGCAAAATTTAAAACCTGTTGTTTTGATTAAAAACTCCTGTTTGGCCTTTCAATACAAAATGTTTCAATTCAGGTGCTCAGTCTTGCTGCAAATAGTTTTTAACTTTAAAAGCTACTCACAGACATCCATTTCAACTCTCTGCACAGAAAAAAAACACTATCTTTTAAAGGGACCATGCAATGCTTTTCCCCCTAGCATTTTACAAACACCTACTTCGCCACACTCTGTTCTTGAGGTTTATTATGCTATCTTAGGTAATTTAAACAGTAAGACTGCGAACGAGTACCAGAACATTTATTCATGCAACAACTTAAGACCATAAGACATAGGAACGGAAGTAAGGCCATTCGGCCCATCGAGTCCGCTCCGCCATTCAATCATGGCTGATGAGCATTTCAACTCCACTTATCCGCATTCTCCCCGTAGCCCTTAATTCCTTGTGACATCAAGAATTTATCAATTTCTGCCTTGAAGACATTTAGCGTCCCAGCTTCCACTGCACTCTGTGGCAATGAATTCCACAGGCCCACCACTCTCTGGCTGAAGAAATGTCTCCGCATTTCTGTTCTGAATTTACACCCTCTAATTCTAAGGCTGTGTCCACGGGTCCTAGTCTCCTTACCTAACGGAAAAAATTTCCTAGCGTCCACCCTCTCCAAGCCATGTATTATCTTGTAAGTTTCTATTAGATCTCCCCTTAATCATCTAAACTCCAATGAATACAATCCCAGGATCCTCAGCCGTTCCTCATATGTTAGACCTACCATTCCAGGGATCATCCGTGTGAATCTCTGCTGGACACGCTCCAGTGCCAATATGTCCTTCCTGAAGTGTGGGGACCAAAACTGGACACAGTACTCCAAATGGGGCCTAACCAGAGCTTTATAAAGTCTCAGTAATACAACAGTGCTTTTATATTCCAACCCTCTTGAGATAATTGACAACATTGCATTCGCTTTCTTAATCACGGACTTAACCTGCATGTTTACCTTTAGAGAATCCTCAACTAGCACTCCCAGATCCCTCTGTACTTTGGCTTTACGAATTTTCTCACCGTTTAGAAAGTAGTCCATGCTTGTATTCTTTTTTCCAAAGTGCAAGATCTCGCATTTGCTCACATCGAATTCCATCAGCCATTTCCTGGACCACTCCTTCAAACTGTCTCGTTCCTTCTGCAGCCTCCCCACTTCCTCAGTACTACCTGCCTGTCCACCTAACTTTGTATCATCAGCAAACTTCGCTAGAATGCCCCCAGTCCCTTCATCCAGATCATTAATATATAATGTGAACAGCTGTGGCCACAACACTGAACCCTGCGGGACACCGCTTGTCACCGGCTGCCATTCCGAAAAAGAACCTTTTGTCCTAACTCTCTGCCTTCTGTCAGACAGCCAATCCTCAATCCATACTAGTAGCTCACCTCGAACACCATGGGCTGCTCAGCAGCCTCCCGTGTGGCACCTTATCAAAGGCCTTTTGGAAGTCTAGGTAGACCACATCCACTGGGTTTCCCCGGTCTAACCTACTTGTCACTTCTTCAAAGAACTTCAACAGGTTTGTCAGGCATGACCTCCCCTTACTAAATTCATGTTGACTTGTTCTAATCCGACCCTGCTCTTCCAAGAATTTAGAAACCTCATACTTAATGATGGATTCTAGAATTTTACCAACAACCGAGGTTAGGCTAATTGGCCTATAATTTTCCATCTTTTGTCTTGATCCTTTCTTGAACAAGGGGGTTACAACAGCGATCTTCCAATCATCCGGGACTTTCCCTGACTCCAGTGACTTTTGAAAGATCTCAACCAACGCCTCCGCTATTTCCTCAGCCACCTCCCTCAGAACTCTAGGATGTAACCCATCAGGGCCAGGAGATTTATCAATTTTAAGACCTTTTAGCTTTTCTAGCACTTTCTTTTTTGTAATGGCAACCATACTCAACTCAGCCCCCTGACTCCCTTTAATTGTTGGGATATTACTCATGTCTTCCACTGTGACACAATCCTACTCTATTACAGATATTGGTATTGTGAGCTCAAACTGGTTGATGAACATAACTTTCCTGACAGATTCCTGACAGAACATAACTTTCCTGACAGATTATAGGATACAAAAATATCTATTCAAGATGGGACTGATATCTTTATGCAAGTGTAGCTCATAGCATAATGGCACACACATGACATCGCTTGTCTCTTAAGGGTACATGCTTCTCTGACCATAGATCTAAGCAATATTACAACATCACCCCTTTTCCTTCAAAGAATTTCTCCCATGGGAAATATGTACAAACAAGAACTTCAAAAATAGCAGGTAATTACTTACTCAATATCCATTGAAATAACACTTTTCCAGATATAACAAGAGTAGACCAATTTCTTGTATAGCTCTCGGGATATGACTGTAAAACCTTAGTGTTTGTTGTCTGCTCTGTAGATTGGTGTGGATCATTCACATCTTTTTTTATCTGGACTTAACGTAAGACTTCCACTTTCTGAATCATCATCTTAGTTTTCTGTGGAGAGTCAAATGCTATTTAAATATACCTTCTGTTCCATTTCAAAACATATTTGCTCATAGCAATGTTGTACAATTTGGTTTGAGCACATTTTCTGAGTATCATTCCATGACTGAATCTGACTTTGCATGTAAGCTGGTTTGTATGTAACCTGTTTACAAGCTGCATGAACAAAGAAGCAGTGTCAACATAACATCATGAATTTTAGTAACTTGCTTTTTAAATGGGCAAGCAACTCTTTCCACATATTTGTTTTCAAAACACTTTTTTTCCCCAATTTCAGTCTATAAGCACAAATACAGGAAAATAAAAAGATCTTTACACAATGTATCTGGGTTTTTATTGATGCCAAGGGAATAGACAGATATTCATGCCAGGTCTTTCGTTCTTTCTGCACCCATGTGTCTAATTTGGAGATGGATCAAACTGTCTTGATGTAAAATTTGGGAATAAACACTTGCTTACTCTTGAAAATAACACTTTTTTGACTGGCCTAACTCGTATTTATATGACCAAAAGGAATGCTCATGTTCTGGGACCTACCTAATGTGTTTAGGTCACTGGCTAATGATAGCATTTTAGTTCTTGTAGCCAATTGTCACCAGCTATAGCACATTTAATTTGTTCTGCTCAGCTACGACCAAAGTGAGTCTGCAATCCTTGGTGCCACAGCAGACATTCTGCTATTTCATGAATTATCAAGATATGATCAGTGCCAGGAGAAAGTGAGGTCTGCAGATGCTGGAGATCAGAGATGGAAATGTGTTGCTGGAAAAGCGCAGCAGGTCAGGCAGCATCTAGGGAACAGGAGAATCGACGTTTCGGGCATTAGCCCTTCCTGAAGAAGGGCTAATGCCCGAAACGTCGATTCTCCTGTTCCCTAGATGCTGCCTGACCTGCTGCGCTTTTCCAGCAACACATTTCCATCTATGATCAGTGCCAGGGCCACTCACTTCCTGACCTCATTACAGCTTTGGTCTAAGCTTGGAAGAAAAGAACTGAACTTCAGAGTTCAGACAGGAGTGACTTCTCTTGACAGCAAGTCAACATTTGACTAAATATGACATTAAAATGTCCAAAGAAAACTAGAGTTGCAGAGAAAACTTCTCACTGGTTTGAATCGTATCTGGCAAAAATTAAACAGCTTATGATTGACCTTCACTGATTATCTCAGCCACAGAACATCACTGCAGTTATTTCTAGTGTCATGTCCTCGGCTGAAACATCTTCAGCTGTTTCAACAATGACATGCCTGCTATCATAAGGCCAGCAGCGAGGGTAGTTCCTGATGATTGCACAATATCAGCATTATTTCAGATCTTCACGGTCCGTGTCTGTATGCAAGATAGCATCCAGACTTGCCCAGATAAGTGGCAAGTAACATTTGTGCCATAATAGTGCCAGGCAATGACTATCACCAACAAGAGATAATCTAACCATTGACCCTTAACATTCAACCTCATTGCCATTACTACTGCTTCCAATACAAACATCTTAGGGGTTACTATTGAGCAGAAACTAAACTGTACCCGATAATCAGAGAAAAATAGCAAGTCATAAGTTAGGGATTCTCCAGAGAGTAACTTGCCTTCCAACACACTCATTCCTACCCTTAACACTGCATTACGTACTAGGCCTCCTTGTCACATTTCAACCTGACACTATACCCTATGCATCCTATGCTCACTTGATACTTTATATGGCATCTGACTGCAATAAAAAGGGTGGGGATGGGGAACTTATCTTCCTCTGATTAGTCTGCACTACAAAAGAATTGTCAGAGTGGAAGTACAATCTGCATTTCTGAGGGAGGCTGGAGTGGAATCTCCTCAGAAATGCAGAGCTCCATCTTCTTGTACACAAAAAAAAGAGGATGTGAGACTGCCACTCCTCAGAAAATTTGGTCTATTATGTTAATTCTGGTGTAATGAACATTGAGACTGATGTGTACTGAGAAAAGCTGTCTGAAGACTTTATTTAGAGGCCAATGAAATACATGACAAAGTGAGTACATTGCTATAGTGTACACTCAAACTGGCTGACAAATTCACTTTGCTCTAGATTAGAGTGGTGCTAGAAAAGCACAGCAGGTCAGGCAGCATCTGAGGAGCAGGAAAATTGACGTTTCAGGCAAAAGCCCTTCATCAGGAATAGAGGCAGGGAGCCTGCAGGGTGGAGAGATAAATGAGCGGGGCGTGGAGGTGTCCATAAACTCACCTTCCACCTACCAACCTTCGTATAAACCACATCATCTGACATTTCTGCCACCTCCAAACGGACCTCACCACCAGGGATATATTTCCCTCCCACCCATTTCCACCTTCCGCAAAGACCATTCCCTCCATGACTACCTGGTCAGGTCCACACCCTCCAACAACCTACCCTCCCCTCCTGGCACCTTTTCCTGCAACCGCAGGAATTGCGAAACCTGCACCCACACCTCCTCCCTCACCTCCATCCAAGGCCCCAAAGGAGCCTTCCACATCTATCAAAGTTTTACCTGCACATCCACCAATATCATTTATTGTATCCGTTGCTCCCGATACGGTCTCCTCTACATTTGGGACACTGGACGCCTCCGAGAAGAGCGCTTTAGGGAACATCTCTGGGACACCCGCACCAATCAAACCCACTGCCCTGTGGCCCAACATTTCAACTCCCCCTCCAACTCTGCCGAGGACATGGAGGTCCTGGGCCTCCTTCACTGCCGCTCCCTCACCACCCAATGCCTAGAGGAAGAACACCTCATCTTCTGCCTCGGAACACTTCAACCTCAGGGCATCAATGTGGATTTCACCAGATTCCTGATTTCCCCTTCCCCCACCTCACTCCAGTTCCAAACTTCCAACTCAGCACTGTCCCCATGACCTGTCCTACCTGCCTCTCTTCCTTTCCACCTATCCACTCCACCCTCCTCTCTGACCTATCACCTTCATCCTTCCCCCATTCACCCATTGTACCCTTTGCTACCTTCCCCCACCTGCCTCTCTGACCTATCACCTCCATCCCCACCCCCATTCACCTATTGTACTCTATGCTACCTTCTCCCCACCCCCACCCCCACCCCCTTCTCATTTATCTTTCCACCCTGCAGGCTCCCTTCCTCTATTCCTGATGAAGGGCTTTTGCCTGAAACATCGATTTTCCAGCACCACTCTAATCTAGACTCTGGTTTCCGGCATCTGCAGTCCTTGTTTTTACCAAATTCACTTTGCTGCTGAATTGCAAAGCACAGAGGCAACTAGTCAAGATGGTGCAGATACAAAAATGTCACTTGACATGATGTAACACTAAGGTGGAAGTGGGTACTGCAGATGCTGGAGATTAGAGTCAAGATTAGAGTGGTGCTGGAAAAGCACAGCAGGTCAGGCAGCATCCGAAGAGCAGGAAAATCAACGTTTTGGGCAAAAGACCTTCATCAGGAATAGACACAGGAATCTATTCCTGATGAATGGCTTTTGCCCAAAACGTCGATTTTCCTGCTCCTCGGATGCTGCCTGACCTGCTGTGCTTTTCCAGCACCACTCTAATGATGTAACACTAACACAATAACCTAACTCTGCGAAAGTTACTTGCTTGATCATAGATACATATAATATCACAACCATCTGTTCTGCTTTACTCGATTACCCTATACCTTTATTAATAATGTGTCCCAACGTATGGTTATACTCTTCATTACTTTCGAGGATCCTTATACTGTAGATTGTTTCATTCATACGAAAAGCAAAAACACTCCGAAAAGTAATACTAACCCCTGAGCCAGTGCTCAGGGACGTCCTCATGCTGCTCGATGGTTCTGTGTATCTGTTCTTATCGAACATACCAGTTTCGACTGAATGCGATAAAGCTTCAGGGCAAATCGAAATTCCGAAGGCAGAGGAGAGGTGTGACCAGTTTTCTGGGCGGAGATACATACATACCTGACGGGTCCCAGAAGAACGAGGAAACTTGTGCAAACACGGTCACTTCCAAACGAAATTCCGTAATTTTGAAGGAAGCACAATTGAATTACATGGTAGTGGGCATAAATGTGAAGTCTTTTGTTTTAATCTTTCAACAAGAGTTCATTTACGTTTGTTTCTTTGCAGTTGCGATGCTGACACACATTACTAACCCTCTCTTCATGTGGGGCAACAGCACGAAGAGCCTTTCGCTGTATAATAAAGGTGAGATAAGGACATCCGGCCAGAGAATGAGAGCTGAGATGTGTTATCTCGGATTTCGTGTGCCAATGAGGAGGATCAAGTGTCTTTACGTCATTTTATTTTAAAATGATGAAATCTCAGAGGGAAAAAAAATTGCTGTTAATCGGTGCATTTGGCTTCCGGTTTCTGTGAAGCTTTTCAGTGTCCTTTCCAATCTGGAGGAGCCGCTGGTCCGGGCAGAGCAGATTCAGTGACAACTCTGCAGTTTATTAAACCCCATTGTTCTAGAGCTGAAGCAGTACAAGTTCTTCACCTTGAACCGATTTTTAAATCAGTGTGACTGCCGCTTCTTTCTCCTGTTGCCTTTGAAAAAGCCCAGCGAGCGCCAGGGAATACATGGCTCAGCACCTCCCACATACCTATCCGTGACAGCCTGGAAATGCACCATTGTCGCAGTTTTCACAATCATCCGACTGAAGTCGTTTGACAATTAACCTCATTCACAGCGGCTGCGATGTAAGGAAATAACACAAATTGTTAATCGTTCAACAGGCTTCTCTTTGGACCGGTTGAACTTGCTTCAGTGAAGATGAGACGGAGCTTGAAAGTCAAGGTCAGTTCTGATTTATTTAGAAAATAATTTAATCAAAATTTGTACTTTAAACAAAAAAAGTATGTTGTTTAACTACATTTTTGATCATTTATCTTCGGCATTTCCCTATCCCTCTCGAGGCTCCTGATGTGACCACCAGCCCTCTATATTTTTGTCCCAGTGGTCATTTCTCAAATGGGTTAGACAGTGTTTCCGGATACAACATTAAAGAGGAACATTATCATTGTGGAGTCTGTTACTGCTTCACCTAGCTGGACATCCAGCCATCACTGCATTGTAATCAGAGTGGTTTCTATTTCCAATCTACTCCACATCATTAGTAATTAAGACAAATTAATGAAAGTACTTTTTTTTAAAAAAAGGGATTTAGTTTAGGTTGCTTTATCTAAATATTTCACTGAAGTCATTGTTTAGCAACTTTGTAAGGCTTTGGGGAAATTGCAGGTTTGGATGGGGCTGACTGGTCTCTTTCTGTGCTGGGGGTTGTTAAGATGATAAATGTTCAGTGAGAAGCTGGAAAGCTTATAAATTCTGTTTAAATGTTGGCTTTGCTCAAGATAACATCCATGATTCTGAGTCAGAAAGTCATGAGTTCAAGTCCCAGATCTTGTGCAAATTGGTTAGACTGACATCATAATTTATTAATGAGAGAGGTGTTGCCAAAAATAAGAAATTAGATTGAGGCCAATTGTGAAACATGAAGTAAATAGAATAATTTCAGTGGACTATTTCTGTTGCATAAGATAATGGTTCTGAAAGAGTTAATGTTCATGTTACATTGGCTGCACCCATTCTACTGATAACACATGCAGTTTTTTCACATTCTGTTCTAATTGCAGACGGAACAGGCATAACTGTATCTGATCCCTAAGGTCCTAGTGGTTATTCCTGACCAAATAAAGTTATACTTATTATCTATACTTATCACGCAATAGACCTTGTTGTTATTTAAGAACAGTGCCTCTTCTGTAGATAATTTGTTGTGGTATTTCCCTACAATTCCCTAGAAAGTCCCAAGACATAGAAAACACAATGGAAGTTTAGTATCAGGGTATCACCTCAAATAGCCCTTGCCCAACACCACATCCTGAATGAGGTGGCAAGTAACAGAATGCTCACTTATCTCCTTGCTGTTTGTATGTACAAATCTGTTGTTATATTTGCCTACATGATGCCAGTTATTCCACCTCAAAAGTAATTAATTGGTTATAAAGTGCTTTGAGGATGTGAAAGTCACTTTTTAAATGCTAGTCTTTTTTTCAAGAGCAATTAGTACTAAACACTCATCTTATGCATATTTTGAATGCAAATCTCAACTAATTATAGTTAAAGTGCTTTTCATGTGTGGAGCCAAACTTGTAACTTTCATTCTGTGTTGGACACTCAGCAAATGATCAGCACTGAGCATACACAGTGGATGCTCAAAGTGTAGTATTTCACAGGGTGCTTTGGCCAAAATGTTCTTTGAGGGTTTGGTGGAATAAATAATGAAAAATGTCCCCACTTATGAAAAGAAAAACTCAAAAATAAATTAGTAAAGCAATTAGTGAAACAAAACTAAAAGAATTATGAGGATAATTTTTACTTTACACAATGAGTAGTTGTGATCTGGAATGCGCAGTTTAGGATTATGGTGAAAGCAGATTCAATTGAGGTATTCAACAGGGAATTCGAGGATCAAGAACGATGTGCGGGGTTTTGAGAAGTGAGCCCATTTTGAGAACTGGTGCAGAATAATGAGTCAAAGATGTTGGTATTGTTCTGTGACTTTCCTCTGGATATTGAGTTACTTCCTTTTGTAGCAAATAACACTTATTTGGCGCGTGGTAGAATTCATGTAGCGCCAAGTGGGCATATGTTGATTTACAGGGTGGAAGGTAGTAGTGGGAAGCCAGATTGTAGACCAAGCTTCCTACCCATCCTTCCCACCATCAACCACATACACTTGCCCCACTTGCCCTGTGTTTTGCTTTTTTGCCTTCAGTTTGGAATGTTGAGGAAAGGCTGACTTTCTGGAGAAAGAATTGCAGAAATTGTGTGCTGAATGATAACTGAGATGATATCTTTGTAGTCATCAGTGTAATTTTGCTGACCAAAAGCCACTTGTAATCCCAAAAACTCTTCCCTGACATGACATTTATCTTAAGTCAATAAATTTGTCAGTAAAAAAAAATAGCATAAAAGGAGCTGGCATACAAATTGAGCCTTCATCCAAGTGGAGGATTTCTGTCCTTTTCCACTTTCTGCTTGGATAGACTTGGAAGAAAAAAAAATCCATATTGGTGTGCACGGAATTTTTACTTGTGCTTTTTATTTGGGAGGTACCTTTTTGCTGGTGATGGGAAAAGGGCAAAAATAGCATCTTGGACAAAAACACCATGTTAGTCTTATTCCAGCTGCAACTTCTACTGGCTGACATATAAACAGCAGCTATGTGCAAAGGGTGGAAAGGAAATTTTTAACCATTTTGAATAAACACATGAACACAAGTTTCTTGTAGGTACTTCAATGATTCTGTGCCAATATACACCCAAAAAACATTTGAAGAAAAATAAACTCAAGTTTGCTCATGGTTGCATTTAACTACCGGTTGTATTTTTATGGAAAACTGCAAAGTCTTAAGAAAACAGCGTATACTTTGCGGCAAGGTAGAATTGCAGAGGATTGTGATGTTTCATTAGTGATCTACTTTAACGGAGAAAGAAGCTATTCCTGAGTGTGCCTTCAGGGAAATATTCAATAGAGTTGAGCTTTTGACTAAGAATAAGAATTTGCGTTTGAGTGGAAATTATTCCAATTCCTTCACTAGTTTCTCTTTCCACGCCCTTTTAATAAGGAATTTAGAAGGTGGGACACTAGCTTAATTTCTTCATAATTGCTATCACCACAGCTCTGTGGTCAGGTGGCTAGTAATGCTGTTGCAATGTAGCAAGGTTATTTCTTACCTCCCTCAAGACAGAGGTTATGAAATTTGGCTGACTACACTTCCCAACATGGACCCATGACTTTCGAACTGAGCATTGAGGATTTAACCATTTGAATTCCAGAACTGAGACAGTTCAATGTATTGTCTAAGTCATTAAATAAATATTAAATAATTTACTAATTAGTCATTTTTTCTTGCAGATACAAATTTCATGGTGCAGTGCTTCAAGTTAAAGGATATTTAGACATAAAGACTGAAGCAGAAAACACTTGAACATACCAGCTGAATGATAAAGGAAGACTTCAAGAATAATGTGACAGGTTAATTAATGAAAATACTGGAGAATAAGGCAGCTGCCTGTGCACCTTTTAAATATATCAGAAATTCATGACCTAATGACACAAGTTACAATCATCTAAGTTTTACTCAATGAGGAAGTGATTTGAAAATCAAATTCTGGTAATCACTTATGCTAAAACAACCACTTAAGTGCCACCAAGGGAGTAAACTTAATCAATATCAGTATGTTTTCTAATGTTAATGGCTAATTATAAATACCACAAATGCAGAAAACAGAAAGCCAACAGTCTCATGGGCCCAAAACTGTTTTTATTGCAAATAAAAACCGGTATAAGTCAGATGTTGTGGAATCAGCTAAAGAGGAAAACAGAACAAAGGGCCATAACAATAGCTTGGATCTGCTACCAGGAAGTGCAAGACACACAGATCCGCTCGGTGACAGGGTGCTGAACTGTAACATGCATCTAAACAACAGTAATTCAGAAGAAACAATTGAGTGTGAAACTGACGTAAACCAAACTGGAGGGATTGAGGGAACTGGTGTGAACACAGCCACTGCAGTGGCTCCAGGTAATGTAACCAAACTAAATTTTGCAAAATCTGAGAAAATAATCTGTGTGGCAATTTTCTAGCTCATAAGATAATAAATTGCTCATGTTTGCAAACTCAGTGTTAAGCAACACCTCAAGGATCTCAAGAACCTCACTTTGACATGGTGGTATTCGCTACATTTGCAACAGAGGAAGACAGGTGGGCAAGATGACAAGGTGCATAATTCACTGGCCTCTGTTTTCCCTGGCCCTCTTTTCAATCAGCTGACCTTTTAGTTTCTACTCACCTTTTGCAATCAGTTACATTGAAAGTAACACGGGAGAAAATAATTACGTT
This sequence comes from Chiloscyllium plagiosum, assembly GCF_037043375.1. Taxonomy (NCBI): domain Eukaryota; kingdom Metazoa; phylum Chordata; class Chondrichthyes; order Orectolobiformes; family Hemiscylliidae; genus Chiloscyllium; species Chiloscyllium plagiosum. The sequence continues at coordinate 59,053,499 of NW_028270154.1, read as the reverse complement.
GCATTGAAAGAAAAAGTATTAACTTGAAAATAGTAAAACGTATTTTCATTATGTAAATGAACATCCATTGTTGATTCAGAGTAGCAGCACCATTGTGATGATGTGCTTTGATTTCAGAAAGTATGCAACTTGTTTAAACATTACATGCGTAGAGTTCAGTACTTAACATAATCCACATTTAAATTAGTTACATATGATTTTTGATGGTCCCATGAAAGTAACACAAATTGATTGGTTATTTGTTTCTGGCTTCATATTTAATAAACGTATGGTTTAATATGTGCTTATGAATATTTGCAATCTCTTTCTAATATTTTCTGATGGAGATACACAAAGAGTAACCAACTCTTATTTTGAAAAGTAAATGCCTTTCTTTTTCAAGTACAGATCCGAGTACAAAACTGAAATTTAGAAAAGGGCTTCTTCTGTGTCAAACAACAATTAATTTATTTAATCTTCTCTACTTACAATAACAGTTAAAAATCACACAACACCAGGTTGTAGTCCAGCAGGTTTAATTGGAAGCACACTAACTTTTGGAGCGACGCTCCTTCATCAGGTGATAGATGAAGGAGCGTCGCTCCGAAAGCTAGTGTGCTTCCAATTAAACATGTTGGACTACAACCTGGTGTTGTGTGATTTTTAACTTTGTACACCCCAGTCCAACACCGGCATCTCCAAATCATGACTACAATAATAGTGATATTCTGAAGTAATAGTTTGACCTTTGTCTATAAGTAAAGTTCATAATAGGGAAAAATATTGCTTTTATTGTGGAAACATACTCCGAGAATGAAACCAGAGATTATAACTGAAATTGTGATAAATATTGACAAGAATTAATCTTTCCTCATAATTGGCAGCCCTATGTTTGATTGTGCTATTCAGTTAAAAATAAAATTAGGAATATGATATTCACCAATGCCAAATTGTTTTCAGTGTTAATTTTTAGTTTCACTCAAATTATTAGCATTCACAATTAGAGATAAGCAATGGCACACTGTCAATTCTGTTTTTTTTTAATTTGTCGACTTCTACTGTTTTGTTGAGAACAAATCTCACTAATTGGAAGATAGGAAGTAACAAAGTTTATGTTTAATTATTCATAACTTAATGTAGAGAAACATTTTCTTTAATTAAAGCTATCTATTATTGCATCCATTATTCCTTTGCCTGCTTCAACTGGCTGTTAGTGTTGTTGCTGTTTCCAAACAAGGAAGACTTTCAAATCAAGGCTGGTGCATGTAACACCATAATAGGGTGCAGCAAATTACTGCAGATGCTGGAATCTGTACTGAGAGCAAAAGATGCTGGAGATCACAGTGGGTCAGGCCGCATCATTGGAGAGAAAGCAAGCTAACATTTCGAGTGTAGATGACTCTTCATGATGAGTCATCTAGACTCAAAATATTAGCTTGCTTTCTCTCCATGGATGCGGCCTGACCCGCTGTGATGCCCAGCATTTTTTGATCTCACCATAATAGGGTGCCAACATTGCTGGGTTGTACAGGACTCTCAGTGTTGAAAATTGATCGCCTGGACAGTGTTGTGAGCAACCAGGGAAAAAAATAGATTGTAATGTTTGCCTGGAGATGGCTGTATTTGGAATGGTGCCACTTGCTCTTTATCTTTTTTTTATTCACTTGTGTGATGTGGATGTCATTAGATGCCAGCATCTATTGCCCATCCCTAGCTGCCCTTGAGAAGGTGGTGAACTGCCTTCTTTAACTGCTGTAGTCCATGTGCTGTAAGTTGACCCACAATGCCCTTGGGGAGGGAATTCCAGGATTTTGACCCCATGACATGAAAGGAACGTCAGTATATTTCCAAGTTATGATAGTGTGTGAGTTGGAGGAGAACATGCAGGTGGTGATATTTCCAGGTATCTGATGCCCTTGGACATGGTTTTGGAAGGTGTGTCGAAGAATCTTTGGTGAATTTCTTGTGCATCTTACAATAGAACAAGCTGCTGCTACTGAGGGTCAGTGGTGGAGGGATTGGATTCTTGAGGATGAAGTGCCAATCAGCAGGCTGCTTTGAGCTGGATGGTGTCAAGCTTCTGAGTATTTTTAGAGCTGCACTGATCCAGACAAGTGGGGAGTATTTCATCACACTCCTGACGTGCACCTTGTAGATGATGGACACGCTTTAGGGAGTCAGAAGGTGAGTTACTGACCACAGCATTCCTAGCCTTTGTCCTGGTCTTGTAGCCACCGTGTTTATGTGACGAGTCCAGTTGAGTTGCTGGTAAGCCCCAAAATGTTAACAGTAGAGGATTCAGTGATGGTAACACCATTAAATGTCATGGGGCTGATATGTTGCTCTCTTGCATCATTGCAGATGGAAGTATTTGTGGAGTCTTCTTCTTCAGTGAGTTGTTTAATTGTCCACCACCGTTCATGACTGGATATGGCAGGACTGCAGAGCTTAGATCTATTTGTTGGTTTGGGATTGCTTAGCTCTGTCTAGCACTTGCTGCTTATGGTGTTTGGCATGCAAGTATTCCTTTTTTGTAGCTTCACTAGATTGCATATGGGGGCGGCACGGTGGCACAGTGGTTAGCACTGCTGCCTCACAGCGCCAGAGACCCGGGTTCAATTCCTGCCTCAGGCGGCTGACTGTGTGGAGTTTGCACATTCTCCCCGTGTCTGCGTGAGTTTTCTTCGGGTGCTCCGGTTTCCTCCCACAGTCCAAAAATGTGTAGGTTGGTGAATTGGCCATGCTAAATTGCCCGTAGTGTTAGGTGTAGGGGAATGGGTCTGGGTGGGTTGCGCTTTGGCGGGTCGGTGTGGACTTGTTGGGCCGAAGGGCCTGTTTCCACACTGCAAGTAATCTAATCTAATCTAATTGAACCAGAAACCCCATTTGAAGCCCTGGATCTGCTTCTGTTGATGCCCCACAGCACTTCATGGATGCCCAGTCTTGAATTGGTAAATCTGTTTGAAATCTGTCTCATTTTAACATGATGATAGTGCCACACAATATGATGGAGAGTATTCTCAATGTGAAGGTGGGACTTTGCCTCCACAAGGACAATGAGGCGGTCACTCTTGCCAATACTGTAATTGACAGAAATGTCTGCAGCCAGCAACTTGGTAAAGATGAGGTCAAGTATGGTTTTACCTGTTGTTGGTTCCCTCGTCACCTGCCACAGATCCAGTCTAGAACCTACATCCTTTAGGACCGAGCAGCTTGGTCCGTAGTACTGTTGCCAAGCTACTCTTGGTGGTGGACATTGAAATCCCCCATCCAGAGTACATTTTGTACCCTTGCCATCCTCAGTGCTTTTTCCAAGTGTTGTTCAACATGGAGCTATACTGATTTGTCAGCCGAGGATGATATGGTAATCAGCAGGAGGTTTCCTTACTAATGTTTAATCTGATGCCATGAGACTTCATGGGATTTTGAGTCAATGTTGAGGACTTCCATGGCAACTTGCTCTCTCACCCCTCTCAATTGTATACCAATGTGCTGCCCCCTCTACTGGGTCTGTCCTGCTAGTGGGACAAAACATATACAAAGATAATTGGGACGAAATCACTTTTTAGTTTCAAGTCAGACAGAAATTTGTTCTCACATCCCTTCCAACCAGCCTTTATGTCAGTGATACACTTTCTAAAAATCACTACTGCCATGGTGCTACTATGTAAGATAATGCATAAGCTGGTGGCATCTGTCTATAGCAAACCGGCAGTTCTGGTATAACGCACATTTCAGTAGCGCGATTTGGCTATAATGTTGCTGAAGAATTAGGGAATGGTATTTTAGAGAACATTTATCACCATTGGCATAACGCAATTCCAGCAAGGATTGGTTTGCATTCTTTGTTCTGTGCATGTGCGATGTGCTTGCAGCTCTGTGCATGTGCGATGTGCTTGCCGTTCTGTACATACGGGGTGTTCTTGCCGCTCTGTACATGTGTGATGTTCTTGCCGCTCTGTACATATGGGGTGTTCTTGCCGTTCTGTACATGCGGGGTGTTCTTGCCGCTCTGTACATGCGGGGTGTTCTTGCCGCTCTGTACATGCGGGGTGTTCTTGCCGCTCTGTACATGTGTGATGTTCTTGCCGCTCTGTACATGCGGGGTGTTCTTGCCGTTCTGTACATGCGGGGTGTTCTTGCCGCTCTGTACATGTGGGGTGTTCTTGCCGCTCTGTGCATGCGTGATGTTCTTGCCATTCTGTGCATGCGTGATGTTCTTGCCATTCTGTACATGCGTGATGTTCTTGCCGTTCTGTACATGCGGGATGTTCTTGCCGTTCTGTACATGCGTGATGTTCCCGCTCTGTGCCTGCGCCAGAGTTCTTGCCGTTCTGTGCATGCGGGGTGTTCTTGCCGCTCTGTGCATGCGGGGTGTTCTTGCCGCTCTGTGCATGCGGGGTGTTCTTGCCGCTCTGTGCATGCGGGGTGTTCTTGCCGTTCTGTGCATGCGGGGTATTCTTGCCGCTCTGTGCATGCGGGGTGTTCTTGCCGTTCTGTGCATGCGGGGTATTCTTGCCGTTCTGTGCATGCGGGGTATTCTTGCTGTTCTGTGCATGCGGGGTGTTCTTGCCGCTCTGTGCATGCGGGGTGTTCTTGCCGCTCTGTGCATGCGGGGTGTTCTTGCCGCTCTGTGCATGCATGATGTTCTTGCCATTCTGTACATGCGTGATGTTCTTGCCGTTCTGTACATGCGGGATGTTCTTGCCGTTCTGTACATGCGTGATGTTCCCGCTCTGTGCCAGCGCCAGAGTTCTTGCTGTTCTGTGCATGCGGGGTGTTCTTGCCGTTCTGTGCATGCGGGGTATTCTTGCTGTTCTGTGCATGCGGGGTGTTCTTGCCGTTCTGTGCATGCGGGGTATTCTTGCCGTTCTGTGCATGCGCCAGCGTTCTTGCCGTTCTGTGCATGCGGGGTATTCTTGCCGTTCTGTGCATGCGCCAGTGTTCTTGCCGTTCTGTGCATGCGCCAGTGTTCTTGCCGTTCTGTGCATGCGCCAGTGTTCTTGCCGTTCTGTGCATGCGCCAGTGTTCTTGCCGCTCTGTGCATGCGCCAGTGTTCTTGCCGCTCTGTACATGCGGGGTGTTCTTGCCGCTCTGTGCATGCGTGATGTTCTTGCCATTCTGTACATGCGTGATGTTCTTGCCATTCTGTACATGCGTGATGTTCTTGCTGTTCTGTACATGCGTGATGTTCCCGCTCTGTGCCTGCGCCAGCGTTCTTGCCGTTCTGTGCATGCGGGGTATTCTTGCCGTTCTGTGCATGCGCCAGCGTTCTTGCCGTTCTGTGCATGCGCCAGTGTTCTTGCCGTTCTGTGCATGCGCCAGTGTTCTTGCCGCTCTGTGCATGCGCCAGTGTTCTTGCCGCTCTGTACATGCGGGGTGTTCTTGCCGCTCTGTGCATGCGTGATGTTCTTGCCATTCTGTACATGCGTGATGTTCTTGCCATTCTGTACATGCGTGATGTTCTTGCTGTTCTGTACATGCGTGATGTTCCCGCTCTGTGCCTGCGCCAGAGTTCTTGCTGTTCTGTGCATGCGGGGTGTTCTTGCCGCTCTGTGCATGCGGGGTGTTCTTGCCGTTCTGTGCATGCGGGGTGTTCTTGCCGTTCTGTGCATGCGGGGTATTCTTGCTGTTCTGTGCATGCGGGGTATTCTTGCCGTTCTGTGCATGCGGGGTGTTCTTGCCGTTCTGTGCATGCGGGGTATTCTTGCCGTTCTGTGCATGCGGGGTGTTCTTGCCGTTCTGTGCATGCGGGGTGTTCTTGCCGTTCTGTGCATGCGGGGTGTTCTTGCCGCTCTGTGCCTGCACCAGTATTCTTGCCGTTCTGTGCATGCGGGGTGCTCTTGCCGTTCTGTGCATGCGCGGTGTTCTTGCCGTTCTGTGCATGCGCGGTGTTCTTGCCGTTCTGTGCATGCGGGGTGTTCTTGCCGCTCTGTGCATGCGGGGTGTTCTTGCCGTTCTGTGCATGCGGGGTGTTCTTGCCGTTCTGTGCATGCGGGGTGTTCTTGCCGTTCTGTACATGCGGGGTGTTCTTGCCGCTCTGTGCCTGCACCAGTATTCTTGCCGTTCTGTGCATGCGGGGTGTTCTTGCCGTTCTGTGCATGCGCGGTGTTCTTGCCGTTCTGTGCATGCGGGGTGTTCTTGCCGTTCTGTACATGCGGGGTATTCTTGCTGTTCTGTGCATGCGGAGTATTCTTGCTGTTCTGTGCATGCGGGGTATTCTTGCTGTTCTGTACATGCGGGGTGTTCTTGCCGCTCTGTGCATGCGGGGTCTTCTTGCCGTTCTGTGCATGCGGGGTCTTCTTGCCGTTCTGTGCATGCGGGGTCTTCTTGCCGTTCTGTGCATGCGGGGTCTTCTTGCCGTTCTGTGCATGCGGGGTCTTCTTGCCGTTCTGTGCATGCGGGGTCTTCTTGCCGTTCTGTGCATGCGGGGTATTCTTGCTGTTCTGTGCATGCGGGGTATTCTTGCTGTTCTGTGCATGCGGGGTGTTCTTGCCGCTCTGTGCATGCGGGGTCTTCTTGCCGTTCTGTGCATGCGGGGTCTTCTTGCCGTTCTGTGCATGCGGGGTCTTCTTGCCGTTCTGTGCATGCGGGGTCTTCTTGCCGTTCTGTGCATGCGGGGTCTTCTTGCCGTTCTGTGCATGCGGGGTCTTCTTGCCGTTCTGTGCATGCGGGGTCTTCTTGCCGTTCTGTGCATGCGGGGTCTTCTTGCCGTTCTGTGCATGCGGGGTGTTCTTGCCATTCTGTGCATGCGGGGTCTTCTTGCCGTTCTGTGCATGCGGGGTCTTCTTGCCGTTCTGTGCATGCGGGGTGTTCTTGCCATTCTGTGCATGCGGGGTGTTCTTGCCGTTCTGTGCATGCGGGGTGTTCTTGCCGTTCTGTGCATGCGGGGTGTTCTTGCCGTTCTGTGCATGCGGGGTGTTCTTGCCGCTCTGTGCATGCGGGGTGTTCTTGCCGCTCTGTGCATGCGTGGTGTTCTTGCCGTTCTGTACATGCGGGGTGTTCTTGCCGCTCTGTACATGCGGGATGTTCTTGCCGTTCTGTGCATGCGGCGTGTTCTTGCCGTTCTGTGCATGCGGCGTGTTCTTGCCGTTCTGTACATGCGGGGTGTTCTTGCCGCTCTGTGCATGTGGGGTGTTCTTGTCGTTCTGTGAATGCGGCGTGTTCTTGCCGTTCTGTACATGCGGGGTGTTCTTGCCGTTCTGTGCATGCGCCAGTGTTCTTGCCGTTCTGTGCATGCGGCGTGTTCTTGCCGTTCTGTGCATGCGGCGTGTTCTTGCCGTTCTGTGCATGCGGGGTGTTCTTGCCGTTCTGTGCATGCGCCAGTGTTCTTGCCGTTCTGTGCATGCGGCGTGTTCTTGCCGTTCTGTACATGCGGGGTGTTCTTGCCGTTCTGTACATGCGGGGTGTTCTTGCCGTTCTGTGCATGCGCCAGTGTTCTTGCCGTTCTGTGCATGCGCGGTGTTCTTGTTGTTCTGTGCATGCGCGGTGTTCTTGCCGTTCTGTGCATGCGGGGTGTTCTTGCCGTTCTGTGCATGCGCTGGTATACTCGCTGAAATCTCTGTGCCATCCTGAGCATGCGCATTGTCAGCTGCTGACAGAGCAGCTTTCTGTGAGAGGGACTCGACAGAGAGCAGCTTACTTACATATTTTAAATGTACTGTGCTAAATTTACTTTCATTTCATTAATAAGTATGATATCAACTTACTTTCAGGCTGTGCTATAGTCTGTGTTAGAATTTTGGGTGTTTTTTGAGCGATCGTGAATGATGTTTCTTGCTAGTCTGCCCCTAGCCCCACTTTTCGCAGACCCCATTATTTCTATTATGCGATTTTGTATTAAGTGAGATTTTGCTGGAATGCAACAATGCATTACAGGAGAATGACCTGTCTTGTCAAGACTGCATAGATGCCCTCTTAATGAGTGCTGGTGGTGTCTGAGACATTGTGTGCAAGGTAAGATTCAGTGGAGTATGATTATGTTAGCCTGTTGCTTGACCAGTCTGTGAGATAGCTCTTCCAATTTTGGCACAAGCTCCTAGATGTTAGTAAGGAGGATTTTGCAAGGTTGACAGGGTTGTTTTTGCTGTTGTCTTTTCTGATGCTGAGGTCAATGCCAGGTCGTCCATCGGTTTCATTTCTTTGTAAAGACTTAGTAGTGACTGATACAAGTGAATGGATTGCTAGGACACCCATTTCAGAGAGCAGTTGAGAGTCAACCACATTGCTTTGGCTCTGGAGTCACATATAGGTCAGACCAGGTGAGGAAGGCAAATTTCCTTCTCTGATTTTCTTTTCCTTCTCTATTGAATTCAAATTCCACCATCTTCTGTCACGGGATTTGAACCTGGGTTCCCAGAACATTAGGAGAAAGTGAGGACTGCAGATGCGGGAGATCAGTGTGGTGCTGAAAAAGCACAGCAGGTCAGGCAGCATCTGAGGAGCAGGAGAATTGATGTTTCGGGTATGAGCCCTTCATCAGGCATTCCTGAAATGTTCATTCTCCTGCTCCTTGGAAGGTGCCTGACCTGCTGTGCTTTTCCAGCATCACACAAACCACTCTGATCTCCAGCATCTGCAGTCCTCACTTTCTTCTACTTGCTTTTAACCTTACTGTGAAGCCTCTTGCAAGGATGTTCTCTTGAAGAAGTTCTCCTTCTCTCTCTACAAGGAGTCATTCCTGATGAAGGGCTTATGCCTGAAACTTCAATTCTCCTGCTTTTCTTGGATGCTGCCTGACCTGCTACATTTTTCCATCACCACACTTTCATTCCCAGAACATTAGCTGTGTTTCTGGGTTAATAGCCTAGCGATAATATCACTAGGCCATCTGATTTTCCTCTTAAGGTTTAAAGATCAAATTTTCTATATCGCTAATGAGAAGTGACTTCCACACTTTGCATCTCATTGACAGACTCATTTGTCTCATTTCAATGCAGCTTCCAATTCTCCTCTCCATGCAAGTTAGTTACCTGGTGCCTAATTACCTGAGTCTGTCTACATCACAACATCCCCATATGCTCCATCAACACTGTCCTCCTCCACCTTCCATCGACACAGGTTGGTACTGGCAAACCACCATCCTTGCCACGTCATCCCAATCTTGGGCTGACTCACACATCTCTTCAAGACTTTATTTTGGAGCTCAGGACCACCTATGACTACAATGCTTCTGTCTGGTTACTTTGCATGTGAAGTAAACTTTTTTTTTTGGCTATGCAAGCTGCAACTTTTCGCTTTTAGCTTCACTTCCTGGCATTCACTCCTGCTGTGCTTTCTTGGAGACTGTGAGCCTTTAAGACTTGCATTGGCTTTTGGCATAGAGGGAGAGGCAGGCAGCTTGTCACTGTTCAGAGCACTGAACATCCAAGGAAGTGTAGAAATGTCCCTCAACAGCACAGTGTCACACTTACAGAATGTGCCAGCAGCTTATACAACAAACACTGCATATGTTTTGAACCAAATGGTCATGTCTGAAAATGAAAGAGGACCAGTCTTTAATGGGGTCAAGTGGGAGAACTGTCAGTCATGCTTTGAATCTGGGACACAGCGTTGACCATCTCTATGCAGGCTTGCTGGATCCAGAGGTATGGCTGACATTGCTGGTTGGCAGTATGCACACTAGCACTTGTACTTGCTGAAAAACTGAGGAGCTAACTTACTTTTTCAGGTATTTCCTGGAAGATATTGGTGCAGGACAACAGTGAGAAAGACAGGTCCTTAGGTTGGAAGTTGCTCGCTGAGCTGGTAGGTTTGTTCTCAGATGTTTCATCACCAGGCTATGTAACATCATCAGTGAGCCTCCGTTGAGGGCTTCACCAAGGGCTCACTGATGATATTACCTAGCATAGTGACGAAATGTCTGAGAACAAACCTACCAGCTCAGCGAGCAAACTTCCAACCTGAACCTCAGGCTGATCTCCAAATCTGCTCAAAAATCACTGATCGATCCTTAACTTGCAACATCTGGAGTGCTATAGAGCTGATAGTTAAATATGGGACCAGAAACCAAGGTATTGGAGTGTCCCTGTGCCGATGAATTGCTTCTGCCTCCTTGTATTGGGGAATGAGCCTGGCCAATTGATTGAAGTTTCAGTGGGGGAGTATCTTGGGAACCATCACAGAATCTCTACAGTATGGAAAGACAGGCCATTTGGCCCATTGAGGGCACACTTCCCCTTAGAAGAGCACCCCACCCAGACCCACCACCCCCAGGCTGCATTTCCCCTGGCTAATCCGTCTAGCCAGTACATCCCTGGATGCTACCAACAATTTAGAATAGCCAATCCACCGAACCTGCACATCTTTGAACTGGAGGAGGAGACCGGAGCACCTGCAGAAAACCCATGCAGACGCAGGGAGAATGTGCAACCTCCAGACAGATGGATGTCAAGGATAGAGTCAAACTTGGGTCAGGGTTCAGGACTGGTATGTTCCCGTGGGGATGAAGGATATGGATGGCAAGATTCTGAAACCCTGGACAAGAGGTATTGAACGTTTAGTCAAAAAGAAAAAGGAATATGTCAGGTTCAGGAAATTGAAATCAGACAAGCCTTTTGAGAAATATAAATGAAGCAGGAGAGAACCTAAGCAATATATATACACACACACATATTGGGACAAAGAGGGTAGTGTGGGAAAGGGCCGGTCCAATCAAGGACATTGGAGGAGATTTATGTGAGGATTGGGTGAGGTATTTAATGAGTACTTCACATTGCTATTCACTACAGAGAAGGGCATGGATGATGGTAAGGTTAGGGAGGAGTATGTTGATGTTAAGAAGGAGGGACTTGTTGAGTGTCTTGAAAAATATTTTGGTAAGTATGTCCTCAGAACCTGATGGGATCTATTCCAGGATATTGAGTAAGGCAAGGGGGGAGATTGCTGGGGAGTTGACAGAGATCCTTGTATCCTCCTTAGCCACAGACAAGGCTGGAGAATAGCCAATGTTGTTTGTTTGTTTATGAAGGGCAACATTGAAAGTCAGGAAATTATAGGGTGCCAAGCCTTACATCAGTGGTCAGGAAATGATTCTTAGGAACATAATTTACTCGCATTTGGAAAAGAATGAACTTATTAAGAATAGTCAACATGGCGTTATGCAAGGGAGGTATTGTCTCACAAGCTTGACTGAGTTTTTTGAGGAAGTTACAAAGATGATTGATAGTAGGGCAGTGGATGTAGTCTACTTGGAATTTCCTAAAGTATTTAACAAGGTCCCTGATGGTAGGCTGATCCAGAAGATTAAGTCATGCGGGATCCACGTGAATTGATAAATTGGATACAAAATTGGCTTGATCATAGAAGACATAGGGCAGTTGTGGAGGGGGAATTTTCTGACTGGAGGTCTGTGACCAGTGGTATTCTGCAAGAATCAGTGTTGGGACCTCTGCTGTTTGCAAATATTAAAATGATTTGGATGAAAATGTAGATGGTCTGGTTAGTGAGTTTGGAGAAGGTACAGAAATTGGTGTGTTTGTGAATAGTGGGGAAGGCTATCAAGGGATATAGCAGGATATCGATCAGTTGGAAAGTTGGGTGGAGAAATGGCGGATAGAATTTAATCCAGACAGGTGTGAAGCGATCAATTTTGGGAGGTCAAATGCAAGAGGCTTTATGCAATACAGTAAATGGAAGGACACTTAGGAGTATTGATATCCGGAGGAATCTTGTGGTGTAGGTGCATAAATCCCTGAAAGTGCCAACACAAATGGATAACGCGTTAAAGAAGGCTTACAGCATGTCTGCCTTCATTGGTCAGGGCATCGAGTATAAAGTTGATGAGTCATGTTACAGCTTTATAAGACTTTAGTTAGGTCACATTTGGAGCATTGTAGTACAGTACTGACTGCTACACAACAGGAAGAATGTGGCCGCTTTGGAGAGGGTGCAAACGAGAATGTTGTCAGGATTAGAGTGTATTCGCTATAAGGAGAGGTTGGGAAAACTTGGTTTGTTTTTGCTAGAGCATCAGAGGCTGAGAGGGGCAACCAGATAGAAGTATATAAAATCATGAGAGGCATGGGTAGAGTGAATATTCAAGTCCTTTTTCCAGGAAAGAAATGTCAAATACTAGGGGGTAAAAGTTTAAGGTGAACAGGCGGGGGGTTGTTTAAAGGTGATGTGGGTGGCACAGTGGATCAGTGGTTAGCACTGCTGCCTCACAGCGCCAGGGATGCGAGTTTGATTCTATCTGTGTGAAGTTTGCACATTCTCCCTGTGTCTGTGTGGGTTTCCTCTGGGTGCTCTAGTTTCCTCCCACAGTCCAAAGATGTGCAGGTTAGGTGAATTAGCCATGCTAAATTGCCCAAAGTGTTCAGGGATGTGTAGGTTAGGTGCATTAGTCAGGGGAACTGGAGCATAATAGGGTAGTGGAATGGGTCTGGGTGGGATACGCTTTGGAAGGTTGGTTAGGACTTGTTGGGCCTAATGGCCTATTTCCACACTGTAGTGGTAAGTAGGTACCAGAAATGTGCTGGCAGAGGAGGTGGTAGAAGCAGATAAGATAGGAAATTTTAAGAGGCATTTAGACAGACACAGGAATAAGCAGGGAGTAGAGGGATATGCAGGCAATAAATCCCTGAAAGTGATGATCAGCACCGACATGGTGGGCTGAAGGACCTGCTGCTATACTATGCTCTTCGATATTCTATGGTCCTGCTATGCAGTTGCACGAGATGTGCACCGTAGAGAGCAGTTCCACAATTATTGAGATGAAGATCAGAAGATAGTGTGAGAAAAGTCTGCCATCTGTTGCAATGGGTTAGATGTCATGAATCTCAAATGTGAGAAGTGGGAAAATATAGCCCAATACTTTCTAAATTGTGAAACACTGGAATGACCAAATGATTTTAAGAGTCCATTTGTAAGCATTTTTAAGAGTGAATTAAGTACCAGAAAGGCAATGGATTAGTAGGCTTTAGGTTCGAGAACTAGAATACAAGAGGGTGGAAGTTAGATGACAAAAGTCCAAAGACTTGCTTCCTAATCTCAGAGTAAGTGTAATGTATATTCATCAGCGTGATTCTTCGTCTACAAGGATTGAATTATGAAGAGATATTACACAAACTAGGATTCTACACTTTTAGATATACTTGGTTTAGAAAATGTTTGATCTAAGTTTTCAAGATATTAAGGGAAAGTGATTATATGGAAAGAAACGGCATGTACATTACTGAGAATCTACACTCCAGGGGCAGAATAGTATAAATATTAGAACTTGGCCTTTTGGGACTGAGGTTAGGAAGCACCTCAAAAAGCAAAGGGCTGTAGAATATTAGTGTGCTTGCACAAATGGCAGTTGATGCTGGTTCAGTTATTAATTTTAAATCTAACAAAAAGTGATAATTGGTAATCCATAGGTGAGTATGTTAAGTCAGCCATCAGCTCTCTGAGTGGTGGACATAGTCTGGGCTAAATGGATTCTGCCGCTTTTTTGTTTCTACATCCCTTCATAAATGAAATACGATTGGCCCAACTAACATTTTCTCATAGACTGACCAAATCCTTTGGGTGAGCCTTCCTCCATCCCTCCCCTGCCTATGTGATCAGCTTGTCTTTTCCAATTTGCTAGCGTATGCTGGAAGTATATTTGTTTAAGGCTATGTAATTTTGTGAGCCCTCTCCCACAGTGGCTCCCATGTACCTCTGTTACATTGAGTCTGCCTAGTGTCTCATGAGGGAATAAAGAGAGCTCATTGATTACCTTCATGTTCCATATTTCCTGTTCCAATGTTCATTACTAAATCAAAGAGAAAATTCATCCATATTGCAATTCAGCAGTTGGCTATCCCTTATTTGTTCCATGTCACTTTGAATGACACCTCTCAGTACTGATCATTATATCCAAGAGACTAATATTGTTCTTAAATATCCCTTATGAAGGAAGTAGGCTGCTCCACCTTGTTTAAATAGTCATAATCTCCTGGGATCTCAGAACAGAGTTCCAATAATCACTGTTTCCTCGATGCAGTGTTTCGTTTTTTTGTTAGTTTATCTTTCTCTTGATAAATTGACTTTCAATCCAAATGTGTTCTTAATTTTGTGAACTTCATTCTCTTTTAACAACTTGTTATGTGGAGCTTGTTGAGTTCCCTCTGGCAACTCACATTTCCTAATTTAATTTCCTCTTCAACAATTGTTCCTGGCTTGCATAATCTATGTAACTGACATTTAAACAATGGAAGAAATGCATCCATTGATGTGCATATCAAAAAATCATGAGAAATGTCTCACATTTTCAGATAGACATTGAGATTCTCTGAAAAACAGACTTCAATGTCAATTATTGGTAATTTAGTGCTTTTGATACGTGACACTTAAAAATTGAGTTGAATGCTTAAGGCATTTTGTTTAGGACTATAACAACCATGAGACAAATGTAAGATAAACATTTTGGTTTGAACACTGAATTTGTATAACTCCCCATCTAAGACTTTGTGTCCATTAAAATGAATGGTCGAGAATCACCAGTTGTCAGTACATGATGTTTTAAAAAAATGAAACATCAGTGTCACTGGCAAGAATAATCCCCGATTATCCATCAGAAAATGTTGGTGAACTATCTTCTTGAATGCAATTGAGTGGCTTGATAGGTCTTTAAGAGGGTCTTAAGAGTTAATCAGTTGTCTATTGTCTTAATCAGTTTGGTATGGATCAGGAGTCACTTATGGATGAGGCCTTGTAGGATCCTCTGTTTCTCTAATTCTCTTTCTTCCTTTATCATGCTTCTTGAAACCCAACTCTGACTAACATTTGGGCAATTGTCTTAATATCTTCTTGTTTGGTGTCAAACTTTCTTCAATGATATACCTGTGTACTGCTTTAGGTCACTTCATTATATTAAAGGCATTATTTAAATATTTTGTTGTTATTGGCTGTAAAGAACTTTGAGATATTCGACTGCCATGAAAGATGTTTTATAAATGCCAATCTTTGCTCTTTGCATGTGTGACTACATAGAGACAGACACCTGAACAAAAATCAGCCTTTCTACCTCTGTATATGTAACACAGTAAAATTAATATCTTCAAAGACCCTCAAAATTGATTCCAAATATTCTTAATTAGACATTTGAATTACCAATTTGAGACTTTGTAAATAATCAATTTTGAATACTGGTTTGTAGTTTAAATAAAAGACTTAGACATTTATTAATAATACAGTAACTTTAGCAGATCAAGATAACCAACAAAGTAATGTGATTGATGTCTGTGTTTAAACCCAATAATCTTTGTTTTCAGTCCCATTCACACAAAAAACAGACAAACAAACAGTTAAGGGATAAATAAAATGGTAATAGAACCGGCCACATGACTTAAGTGGTTTTCACAATGCATGACTGCACGGTCATAGATGATGATTTCTTGATTGATTTTCTGAAGATGTCAATAAGGCACACGTTTTCAGCTCAGTCAAGGGAAGTCAGCAGTAGATTAGATTACTTACAGTGTGGAACAGGCCCTTCGGCCCACCAAGTCCACACCGACCTCCAAACAGTAACCCACCCAGACCCATTTCCCTCTGACTAATGCACTTAACACTTTGGGCAATTTAGCATGGCCAATTCACCTGACCTGCACATCTTTGAACTATGGGAGGCAGCCAGAGCAGCCAGAGGAAATCCACGCAGACACGGGCAGAATGTGCAAACTCCACACAGACAGTCACCCGAGGCTGGAATCAAACCCAGGTCCCTGGCACTATGAGGCAGTCGTGCTAACCACTGAACTATCGTGCCATCCTAAGAACTTATGATTTAGTTTCTATTCTCTGAACTTCCAATAGCTGAAAGTGAGGGATTAAGGAGGAAGCTTTAAATTCTTCATGGTGTTACAACAACAGCCAAACTCCCTCTTCCAGGAACGAGTCCAAAACCCTGTTCAAAACTCTGGTTTCTTCCTGACAGACTGACTGTCTCTCGAGGAGATGCCAGCTACCATCCAACATCTGCCATCTGCTGGAGCATAAAGTCTCTCCCAGAATTTCTGGAACCAGTTCTTGGGCTCTGACCTCATTAATGGTCAACATCTGGTATGTGTTTAAACACAATCATATCCCTGATCTCAAACCATCTGCAGAACCTTTTTGATCAAGAACCAACCTGCAATTAACTTCCAGACTTGGCCTCACAAAGAAACTTTTTTTTTTAACCCTAGTCATGGCCAGCAGTCAAAAGATAATTTTCAGCTCACACTTCTCAGCTCTAAGGTCCAAACTACAATTGATAGTAGAATAAAATCAAAATAATGAAAAATCAGTGAGGTTCCAGCAGGTGACATATATTGGAAGAGTCTAGAACTGTGCAGATTTGAAGCAGGAAGAAGACATTCATCACTGTCAATTAGGTATGTAAAAGATAACAATTATACTGCATGACCAGTCCAAGTATGAAATATGCAATTCAGCTGGAAAGACCTGGATCATGCTGTAGGCTATAATTTGCATTCTGCTCATCAGTGAAAAACTCTGCATTATTCATATGGATTGAGTCCCACTTCTCAGTCGTCTTTCTTTAAAGTTAGAAAAGCAGACAGTGACTTCCTTTCTCTTAATCTTGTTTAAAATGAATATGACAGCTGATGGCATCGAGGAGCATTAACTTCACAAGCAACAATGGGAAAGGGTAAAAACTGGTCAGAATGATTAAAACAGCTGAAGGTGGAGGCTATAGAAAAAAAGCATGAATGCAGCTTTAAAACAACAAGCTTGATGAGGTAAAGAATACAACACAGCAAGTTATTCACTTTGTGGAGGGAGAAGAGGAACAGTGACAATGTACATCTCAATGATGGGACAATTTGTAGCAAGTATGGTCCAGATATGTGAAGGTATAATAAATTAAATCCATCTGTTGGCCTAACCTTACGTGGGAACTTAATAATTGGAATGACAGATGTTTGATTTTAATAAAATAAAGTTGAATTGTTTGCAAGTCAGGAACTGTGAAATCTGGGTGGAGGTCCTTACGTCATTACTCATTCTTGCACCTAGTGCTTGAATTCTTTATGTATGTATAATTATAAAAGGTGCTGTCATTGACTGTTATAATCACATGTCTGTACCTACAGGAATACATTTGGCTTTAGTATAGTGTGCCTAGCTGAACATTCAAAGGTCTAGCTCAGGAAATATATGACCTATGGATGGGGGAGAAAAGTGATAAATTTGTTTTTGATTTGTAAGAGTCTTTGAAGAGATTGAACTTTTTAAATGTATGAATTCCCCATTAAACAACAAAATGTTCTCAACCAAGCCTATGGGAATTGGCCTGCCTGACCATTTGTTCCTGTTCACTTCTGTCAGCTTGACTTGAGGACTTCCTACAACTGGTCACCCCATTGAAAAGATGACCAGGCTTATCCTTTCAACTGTCATCACTGAGGCCTCCATCACAATTCTGAAAATATAGGTGTCCTTTCTCAGACTTGATATGGAGATGCCGGTGTTGGACTGGGTTGGACAAAGTTTAAAAATCACACAACACCAGATTATAATCCAACAGGTTTATTTGAAAGTACAAGCTTATGGAGCGCTGCTCCTTCATCAGGTAGCTAGTTGCAGCAGTGCTCAGAAAGCTTGTACTTCCAAATATATCTGTTGGACTATAACATGGTGCTGTGTTATTTTTAACTCTCAGACCTATTATTGTTTTCTGTCCCCTTTCTTTCAGGAAAGACTTCCAGTTACCTTAGCAAGAGCTGTTGTTGTGTGAGGGAAACTCTTCTTTAAGATGGGCATGCTGTTATTTAGAAGTGTAAGGCTAGCTGTACGTTGTGCTAGCTGTGTGCATATCTGACCTCCCACAGAGCTATTAACACTGTTCCATATGGACACCATGTTGATGAGCAAATAGCATGATGTCTGTTTGTTCCTTGCCTAAATAGAACAGGCATGGGACAATCATGTATTCTGATACCCAATATTTAACTATCTCACCTATTCAGGTTAATCCAGGTTGTTTGATATAATGGCTCCATATTGCATGTTGTATGTGAGAGGTCAACCTATGAACTTTCAATATATCTTTTCTATGGAAGAATGCAGAAGGATGCATTCCCTCCAGAAAAGACTAAACTAAACTTTATGTGAACACATTGGGATATTCAGTGGTGAAGGTTTTACATTTGTCAAGATATCATTGCTAGTCTGAGCTGACTGGGTTATCTACTTCACAACAAGACCAGGAAAATCAGACAGCAATGTGTGCAAAAGCAGAGATAACCAGGTTCTCCTAGATTCTACTTAATGATGTAAAGCTATGATCCTGTTGTCATACATTTGAAAATCATATCTGCCTCCTCATTCTATCTTAAAATGTAATGGTTAAGCATAACCATCTTTCAAAGCTACACATTTTACAAAAAGTATTTAAGAGTGTTTTGGGCAATCAGTATTAAGAATTGAAGGCCATGAGCACAGTGGTACTAAAAGGTGAAAGGATAAAATTTAAACTTTGACTTTGATCTTTGAATAAACATCCAGCGAAAAAATATATAAATTGATATCATAAATACTAAACTGAGTCTATAGCCAATGCATTTGCAAGGTATTCAGAATCTATTCAGTCATTTATTTACTGGAACATTTTGGTTATTAGTTAATTATCTCCAGCATTGCCTGGTAATTATCTTTCGTAATCTCTCTGTTTAGTGCATTGGGTGTGATTGACTGGTATTGTCTGCAGCAGTATATAACTTATATTGTAACCTCATACCTTGAAGTTGCTGCACCTACTTTAAGCTATTTAGTCTTCTTTTCCAAGAATCATGTTCTCCAAAGACTTTTCCTTCAAATGTGGAAGCAAGTAATGTGAAAAATAAACTTAACAATTGACAACAAACTCTGAAAAATTTATCAATAAATGCCTTGTTTTCACTTGGTGACAGAAGTACATTTTTGTGGAACCTTTTCTGTTTTGTCATCCCAGCCATTACACATACTACTGAGAGTGCAGTGACATTCTTTTAAACAAGACAACTTCCACTTTCTGTGTTCAAACATTGCAGAAGAAAGCAAAATTATAAAACCTCAGTAACAAACGTTCATCTCTTTCAAAACAAATCGTGTTTTCTCTGTTTGGTCTCTTAATTTTATAGAAGTTTCAATTAAAGTATATATAAGATAATTAAAATGATACTTAACAGTCCTGTAAGAAAAACACACTTGTGTAGCTGTAATCTCTAATGTATAATAAGCAGATGTTTATATAATTTCCACTAGCTACATGTTGACTTTATTCCTGTATTGTTCAGAAACCAATAGTGAATTAACATTTCCTTAAAAGACTGTCTTGTCAAATAAGGGAGTGACATTCCTGTAATATGTAGAGCAATACCCAAATGTGTCTCTGGTCAAAAGATTAGAGAACACAGTGACATGAAAGCATCATGCAAAGATTTAAGGTTTGAGATCACAATCCAGTCAACTGAGATAACCAGAATGTGATCCTTTATTTAAGTGTAAGCAGTGTTAAGGTAAATGCCTGAGCCAGAGTAAATATAACTCATTTATTACTGTTAAGAACCCACACTGAATTTCTAAGGCTTGGTTTGTGTTTCTGATCAGTAGTCAGGTATTGTTATTTTAAATATTTGAACCTTGACCAATTGAAGTTTTTTTTATTTTGATAATTTTAACATTATTGCAATAATTCTTATGATTTGGCTCTTGTTTGGAGGCATATATTTTAAGGTCTGCTCAGAGAGAACTGACCTCAAAATGCCAACTGTGGCCAGCTCAGTCTTTTCCATGAATAAACATTTGGCAATTGTTTTCTTGGTTGGAGACGAAGGAAAGCTCTTTATTATTTTCATTACGGTGACATATTCCCATTTTATATCATCCTGTATATTCAAAAATAAATAAAAAGATTGAAAGCATTGTTATGAAGGCACTGTCTCAAAAAATTTGATTTGAATTTTTTGAAAATTATTTTCTAGCTTTGAGAAAAGGCCTAAGCTGTGTCTCACTCCTATTCCTAGTTAACCTTGAGAGGTCGCTGGCAACTTGCTCTTTCACTGTTTACGTTTAGGATGATGGTATTCTGTAGATGGTGTTACGTAGGGAATTTTGAGGTATCAACTCTGAAATAACGACAGTGTGGCAAAAATTCTCCAAATCAGAATTTTTAATGAGCTGCCGGAGAATTTACAGACCTTTAAATGTCAGAAGAAGATTGCTGAGCTTTCCCTTGCCTGATGTAGTCATTAGCTATGATTTATGTGGCACAAATGTTACTTACCAATTATCAGCTGCAGCCTGAATGTTATTCAAGTCTTGAGCTGTAAGCTGACGTGAGTCATTTAATTATCTAGAGAGTAGTGAATGGTACAGAATATTGTGTAACTGTTAGTGTGAGGTTGCACTCCTGAACTGAGTATCAGTGAGCAGGTCAATGAGGAGTAAATGACTCTGTTACTGATCCATTCAGTTATGAATGGGAGTAGTTGAAAGGTAATAATTTGCAAGATAATACTTATTATAGTCTTTTGTAGATCTGATGCATCTGGTTATCTTTCACATTGCAAATTTGATATAAGTAGGCTAACTATAGTGGATCAGGGAGTGTTAGCTCTGATGCATTGGTCTTCAGTTCTGTAAATGTGATATTATTAGGGCTTATGTTATGACTAATGCATTCAAGCTCTTCATGAGATCATCTGAGGAGTACACTAAATTGACGAAATGAGATGGACTGGTTTTGGTTTAAGAAACATGCAAATAATTCTGGATTTTCCTTTGTAATCATGAACTGAGATTTGTACAGAACATAAGAACTAGGAGTTCGAGCCTGCTTGGCCATTCAATAAGATGACGGCAAATCTTTTCGTGGACTCAGCTCCACTTATCCACGTTTTCACCATATCCCTTAATTCCTTTATTTTTTAAAAAGTATCTACCTTAGCTTTAAAAGTGATTCCTGAAGTAGCGTCAACTACTCTAGACAAGGAATTCCGTAGATTAACAACTCTCTGGGTGTAGAAGTTCCTTCTCAGTTCAGCTCTAAACCTGCTTCCTCTAATCTTGACGCCATGCCCTCTTGTCCTATTGGTTCAGGATCGGGATGAATGGCAAGACACATTTCACACTAGTGAGAAGCAAGAAGCTTATTTCAATTAATTAGCTTGAATTAGCATCCATTATTACCTAAATTCACATAATTTAGATTCCGTTCTCCATTCTCCCCCTCCTTCTCTTGCCTTTAAGCGTAGGCATAAAGCCAGGCAACTTGTCAACAGACATCGGTCAAGGGGGTGGATACATTGCTCGAGGGCACTGTGCGACATCAATCTCATACCTGCACCATGTGTCAGTAGTGTATTTACGTTGCATGTGCTTCAAGTAAATGCCCATGTTGCAAAATCTTAGGAGATTAATCTTCAGTCAAGGAAGATACCTTTCAGACACGGAATCCCAGCTCACTAAGTCAAATGCAACCCACAATATCAGTCTAGGGCCTTGGTCATGGTTGAGGTGGTAACGGTCATGGCATCTTTATATTTTTTGTCAAGAGGTCAGACCAAGGTCAGTTCAATCAGTCTGGGGAGTTGCAGGAAGTCAGTCATTGAGCAATATAGAGATCATTCAGGGTCTGGTTAGTATCAGTGAGGGCTGTCTGTCCAAGGAGGTGGACCACAGTCAATCCTCTGGCTTTATCCAAAAAAAGTCAAGGATGGAGTTATCAAGGGCTGCTACTATGGGAGACAGGCTGGAGAATGCACCTGTGGGGATTACAGGTAGCATGCTGGGATGCAGGGGGGTTAACAGAAGTGAAATGGACAACTCAATACATGGGGGCAAATGATAGAGCATGGCAAGGAAAGAGGTTATGTAGGTTGTTGTGGGGATAGGGAATGGGTATCACTGACAGTCAGCAGTACCCGACTTCAGTGGGGGAGAGCCGTACATCACTATATCCGGCAAGTTCACTCAATATGACAGTGATTGAGGGGTCAAGTTAAACAGATGTGAATGGGGATGGGAATGTGGGGAAACTCAAAGTCACTGGGTTTGATGGAGAGGGTTGCCAGGAAGGGAATGTGTACATTTGAGGGTTCTCAGAAAGTAAGATGCTGAGCCTGAGACTCAGCGCATGAAGAGTGACTGCTGTTTCCTTCCACCATGATGCAATAACAAGTGTGCAATGGAGTTGAATATGGCTGCCACTATTACTGGAGAGAGTGGGTAAGTTTCATTCTGTGAGGGAGGGTGGCTGTACTTTTAATTGATATGAGGCCCTTCAAAGGGCATTAACTTTATGCAGAAGCCCATACAGTTCAGGTGAATGACATACATATGAGTCGTACATGCCGAATGTGAACCTTGGGCATTGACCAGCAGTCACTGTTGGTCCGAACACTTTTGACTACATCATGTGGCATCAGGAGTCAATTCCTTTAATATTGTGATACTCACGCAATGAGTTGTGGCCTGGAAAGATGGACCCTAGATGTCAAAGTAGCAAACACCTTCCAAGTTTCCATAAACTGCACATGGTGCAGGAGCTGCTCACTGCACAGTTTGGACCATAGACCCTCATGAAGCACTAAGGATAGCTTGACTCTATGTCTTCAATCTTGTAGTTACAGCTAGACAGACATTCACTCACAGCTGTTAATGAAAAATGCATGTACATTAACGAATGTGACAACTTACTTAAAATGAAGTGAGTCCCATGTGCTCTTCGAAAGTCATCTTCCTTTCCCTCTTATGACATCTCAGTGCAGTACCAGGGTCTGCAACTGGAATGAAGAAAATCTGTTCTACACTGGAGTCCATTAGCCTTAGAGGTTTTGTTGGGTGACCCTGGGGGCCCAGCCACCCTCAGCTTGAAGTTTACACGGTTGAGGAGTGGCAAGAAGGGTGGGGGTGGAAGGCCTAGCCACCTCTGGAGAGTCCTGAGAGCAGATGTCTTTGATGACTCTATATGGTTACTCCTCCAGCTGGATGAATACAGGCAATGTGCTATCCCCTTGTGAAGAAGGAGCACCTGGTGTAAGGCCAGAGTTCCTTGTCTTTCTGAAACAGAAAGTGCTGAGAAACTCAGCAGGTCTGGCAGCATCTGTGCAGAGAGAAACAAAGTTAACAGTGATCCTTCATTCTGATGAGTTCCCGGACTAGAGACGTCAACTCTATTTTTCTCTTCACAAATGCTGCCAGACCTGCTGAGTTTCTCCAGCACTTTCTGTTCCAGATTCTAGCACCTGCAGTTCTTTGTTTCAGTGTCTTGTCCTTCTGTTGCCTTTGCTGTTGATGCTGAGCACCAAAGGCGGGAATGATGGAGAACAGATCCATTTGTTTATCCAGCAGAAACTGAACGCTGGATCTACCGGCAGAATCCAGCCTGTCTATTGAAGCAGCCAATGCTTGCAGGTCTGAGGCAGCAGGATAGCAACAACATTGCTGTAATCCTGCAAACTTTGTGTCAGTTTACTCAGTACCTCTAACAATCCTGCCTACTGCTCCGTGTTGGTTTGTGCATTCATACAAAGCTGTTAATTGCTGATCCTATGGGGTTCTCTCCTGCCTTGGGTTGAGTGGGTATCTGGTCTCTGAGCATGCTCTGAATGTCAGTAACCAAAGCCATTTCTTCTCTGTCAGCTGCAGGGATGTGGCACTGTTTAGCTGGATGGGCTCCTGAGATTCTAATCCAGCTACTGACCAAAGCATTAGTATCTGAACTGGTGGAAGGTGATGAAGGCTGTCTGAGAGGATCTATGGTTTCAGCCTCAGAGATGAAGGACAGAATATTTTGTGTAACCATCCCTCTTGACCAGCGAAGACCATGAGTGCAGGGTCCACTCATGGTTGGAGGAGATGCAAGAGGGAATGCATTGTGAAAAGGGGTAGAAGTTCAGAAATGTTGGGAATACATTCATTGGGGCAACAATGGGATAGTGGTAGAAATGGACAATGCTTTTTACTTGGTTGTTGGGATATGGATGTCTTGAGATCACCACATGGGCTGTTGGGCTCCTCACTGTCCAGGATCTGGATCATCTCCTGGCCCATGGTGCGAAGCTGAATATCAGGCAACCCACCAGCTGTTTGGTTCTGTCCACCCATTGCGTATCGTTATCTCCTAGAATGGGATGGTGGGAGGCAATGAGTGAGATCAAAATGGCTGTTACAATGGTATTGCTAGTGCAGATGGGAGGAAGGTGATGAGGTATCCCGGGATGACTAAGTAGGAAGCGCAAAGCATTTGTAGGGTTAGTAAGGTGGGGGAGTTGTTGTGGATGAGAGTGCATGAGGAATGATGTCACATACAAGACTGAGTATGGTAGACCATGAGCCTTGGTAGCAGAGAGAAGATGGTGCCATGTACCCTCACACAGCAGGGAAGGTTATTAGCCTTCTTCCTGAATTGTTGGGCGTTTCTCCAGATGACATTGCACTGACCCAGTAGCAACCATAGACAAGACTGGCAGGATGTGGTTTTGTGGTCTTCTCTGATGGTCCAGTGGAAGTGGATAGCTCTTCTTTGCACCAACACATGCACCAGGACCTCCACATTCCTGCACACAAAGTCAGGCACTAGTTTTCCCTTGTCTGATATATTCAGGTAAATGACACAAGCAGTATAGCACAGCCCTGACTTGGTGCATACCTTTGTTTTAAATATGGTGCCAGCTCAAGAAATGCCAGGATGTTCTGCAATGCTGAGTGCTTCCACTGGTGGTGATTGGGGGAAGACGATGACTGGAGCTCCATACAGTAAAGTGTATAGGTAATGAGGTAGTTTGGGAGATTGTGGGAGAAATGCTAAACCTCATGGAGAGAAAGTTTCCATTAAACTCACCAAAAATTACACAACTGATTTATGGTAAAATTCAACCCATCTTACAGTGTACAAGGAATACGGAAGATGGCAGCAATGTTATATTGTAATGACACATTTTTTTTTAAGATATGTCTTCCAGCTTTTTATTAGTTGTGATTCACATGCACAGCATCTGCTCATCTTTTCCCAGTTCAGGTACAATGTAAGATTTTGAGTATCTCTATCAAATATCCTTAATCTGTTCTAATGTGAACAAACTCCCAGCTTTTCATATAATTAAAAACCCTCATTCGTGATATCATCCCAACAAATGTCTCTATTCTCTCTCAAAGCTTTTAAGATCCTTCCTAAAATGTATTGCCCAGAAATAGATACAATCATCCAGCTGAGGCCTATCCAGAGATTTGTAAATGCCAGCATGACTTCCTTGATATTGTAAATTTTTGGATTTCCTTTTTATAATAGGAAGTAGCCTCCAATCTAAATCTCTTTGTCTTCCTTATATTGTCCTTTATTTTGTCCCTGCGGATTGTATTTCACATGGTGGTGCTGGGAGTTGGAGTGAATGAGAGCAAGTGAGGGAAGATATGCTTTTGTCAAAGTGATAGGCCATGATCCTTGGTCGAAAATAGAGTGAGTGGAAATTATCAGAGACAAGATGGTGACATTTATGCTCGTGAAGTTGTGGTCGTTGACCTCTTCCTACAGTATTGTGTTTCCTCTAGGTGGCTGAAACTGCTCTTAGATGGAAGTGGGTACTGCAGATGCTGGAGATCAAAGTCAAGATTAGAGTGTGCTGGAAAAGCATAGCAGGTCAGGCAGTATCCAAGGAACAGGAAAAATCAACATTTCGGGCAAAAGCCCTTCATCAGGAATTGCTCTTAATCTGGGCAGCAACTTCCAAACAATGGTCTGATGTTGTGGTCTCCTTTGTTAGTCTTGGGGCAAGTGGAAGTCCTACCTCTACATGGTCCCATCCAAAAGGACCCCAGGACCCTGCCCAGAGATTAGGGTAGCTATTTCCTCATACCTGTCATGTCTTGGAAAAATGTTAGGAACCATGCAGGGAAGTCCAGGCTGAAAGTGCATGTCGGGGTACATAATGGGTTCTATAGATGGCATGGGCACAAAGGATATGGGCAAACTCCCGGAAATACACTGGGTGGTGAATTGTTCTCGGAAAAGCATGTGACAAGTTAGGACTGGAATTGGACATGTGAGCTGCCACAGGGCTGTGGTAGGTAATTGTTGCAGTGAGAGAAAGTGAGGACTGCAGATGCTGGAGGATCAATTGAAAAATGTGTTGCTGGAAAAGCACAGCAGGTCAGGCAGCATCCAAGGAGCAGGAGAGTTGACATTTCGGGCATAAGCCCTTCATCAGGAATGCAATGAATTTAATAAGATGTGGCAAGAGAACTGGCAAATGTCTGTGGAGAGAAAACTCTCCAAAACACTCAAGGTGACTTAGGTTTAGCCACAAAAATTTCAAGATTCAGCCCTATAGTATAATCCTGTGTGATAGCTTGTGCTTACAGTTTGTCAATCCTTTTTGTTACAGTCCTCATAATAGCACACACACATACTTACCTGCTATGCCATTATTCTTTGCCATTTCTCCAAATCCTGCACTTGATGTTATAATCTTCAAATATACTGCCTCAGTGACCTCAATCCCAGATATTGCACAGAATTGGAGACCAGAGTTCACATCCAGAGTGCCGGTAGGGATGATTTATGGAGCCGATTATCTCTGGAAAAATAGAGACTTTGTCCATTCTTGTCTCACAGCAGATGGCTTTTTTTTAATTGCTACAGTAGAAAATACCTAACAGGCTTGCAAATGTTAAGTAATACTTTGAATAATGGAAAGTTGTCTGTGACTTTAGAACAAATTGCAACAAGTCCATTGGCCAAGCATCAGTTTTGTCAAGTTTCTTGATGAGTTTTCACCACAAAGTTGAGAGAGATCTGTCATACCTTACCAACTCACCTCATTTATTACCTACCTCATCCTATGCATCTCCTCACCCAATTCTAGCCCCATCTTATCATGCGTCATTCCCAGAACTTTGTCTCACTGCCAGGAAATCCTGGAATTGACTGGCATCCCTGGCACCATCTTTAAAGTGTTGTTATGCACCCAGACAAGCACTAGTAGTCCTGAGCTGCCCTGCACTGTTCTAGACGTTTGACTTTGACATGGTGGGAAAGGAGAAATTGGTGCTCCCCATTGCGAGTTCAGATCTGGAGGTCCTGCTGGATGTGTTGGTGTAGATGCTGAATATCTTCTTACCCCAGAAACATCAGGAGAGATCATGAGAGCAGATAATGCTAGCTGAGTGCGAGGTTGCCTGCTGAGCCAGTACAGTTTCAGCCTTGCAGAGGAACGGTATGTAGTAAGAAGATCAATTACCCTCTTCATTCTGCCAACATAAGTGTCACTACTTTCTTTCCGATAGCTCACACTATCTCTTCTACTGTATCCAACACCCACCAAAACTCATTCTCATTATGGCCTTCAACATCATCGCTCTCTCCCAACCAAACCTCAGAAAGCATCAACCACGCATGCCCTCTGCACATGGAACAACTCCTCAACTGTAACTACAGTAGTAGCCGTACCTCCTACTTTCATCTCCAGTCGTCCTCTTATTTCAGAAGGAAAACAGCCGGTAACAAGGCAGAAAGCATCAAGACAAGTGGTGGCTACCCAATATTCGGCTCATTACACCTTGTGAGGGGTGCATCCTGACTCTGACCACCCCATTTGGCTGCCTGACCACATCCAAGCCCCAAGACTAATACTGGAGGCCATTCTTAGCTTACTTGCTAATGTATTTTTCACCAGCCATTAGAGTGTATGACCATAATATGGTTGATTCAATTCGAGCAATCCTGTTAGCATAATTAGTTTTGTTCAAATTGAGAATGCAATGTTTGTGGAACCGTGGAAATACCACTCACAAATATGATTTTTGCTCAAACACTTCAGTGGTAGGCCATATTTAGTCTCTGTTATAAATAGCTTACAATTCCGACTCATTTTATTTCATTACAGGGAAACAATCACCTTTTGTATCACTTACCTCTTCAGATTACTGCTGCCATCTGCAGAAGCTGTCTGTTGAATCAAATGCAGAATCTACACGTGGAGATAAAATGGCAACAGGTAAAAACTGTGCACAACTTCTATTACATAATTGCTAGATGCATTTCTACCCTTCTAAATATCATATTAAATATATAAATTATTTTAAAACATTGGTTACATTTGTAATCGATTCCAATTGGTGACCTGAGCTTGTCTAACTATCCTTGAAAATCCTTTACATTTTCATGATATGTTTTCACTAACAAAGGTGGGTTTTTTTTTTGCCACAGCTAAAGCCAGTGCCCAGATAGAGTATCAATCCTTGGAAACGAAGTCAAGCTAGTTGTTTAAAATGGGCCTGCTCTCCTGATTGTTTTCAAAACATAGTGAAACCAAATTCCTAATTGCACCATTTTAAAAAATCCCTGGCCACTGATCACTTCCCTATTAAGTCCTAATTATTGCAGTTTCCATTTATTAGCTGAGGTCTGATAAAACCAAGCACAGGCCAACCCCTCAGTAGCACTTTGCATCAGAAAATTAATGGAGAAATACAGTCACTGAAGCAAGACTGAATCATGATGCCAGTGGCCAATTCAGGGCTTCTGAATTCTGTCAGCTGGGAGGCCTCTAAGATTCTTCCTCTTTCTGGTTGTAATAAATGATAAAGTAAGACATTTTGATAAATTAATACTAAACTGCATTTTAGGTAGGTGGGAGCATCAGTCTGGATCACAGTCATTGGACCTCAACACAAGTTGTGAAGAATATTCTCTGGGATCATCTGTGGAACAAGAATTTCCCAAAGGTAAGATACATATACAGATATTTGTATAACACATAACCCTGTGTTTCACTGACAATATTTCCAATATTATTGTAGCACTGTAATAATAGGAAGTTCAGTAATGATGAAGTCAGAGTAACGTCAGAATCTGAGGCATAAATTGCACACAACATACCTCTATTGAAACACCTTTACGCACAACAGAAGTTATGTTGCAAGACCTAACAGAAGAGGCCTTCAGGCAGTTATGAAAGCAATGGAGATCAGAATAATAATTCCTTCCATATAATTACTCCTTATGATGTTTAAGCTGGGTAAGAAGCTTCAAGCAGCACTGTTAATAGTCATGACTGACAATGATTATGCTTTCAGCCACTGGAAAGTCAGTTGCAGATGACTCTAAAAGTTCCCACATGTTGATTGTAGTTCTATTCAGTGCTGATGCATGACTGTAAAGATAGGAACAGAAGAGTGCCTTTTAATGTCTCAAGCCTATTCCACTATTAAGCTAACTTACATTAGAATGATATCATCTTGTTATCTCTTCATACTTTTACCTAGGAAATACCTGTCAAGATTGGTAAAGAAAATTTCAACTGACTCAGCATCCACAGTCCTTTGTGTGAATGAATGTGATGTTCAAGCACAGTATGAAGATATAACTTAAACCCCAAATATCCCCAAGTAAATACAATACTAAAAATACAAAGTATGATAGCTAATTGGCCCAGAAAGCCAAGAGTGCAATTGAGATATTGGAAGTTGAAAGAGCAAATATTAAATGAAGGCTAAATACCTACCAGTTCCAATACATATAGGCCATATTGGTAGTTTATGATTAAGTTTGCTTATAAACTCACTTTTTCTCCAGTTAAAATACAATCTTTCTGTTTGAACAGCTGCAACCTTCATGCAAAGGCATGTATGTGAAGCTTTGAAAGAATAGCTTCAGGGAAGTGCTCAGCATACAACATCAGTCATTGCTTAAAAGAGGAGGGCAATTTATTTTTGTTGAATGCACAATTGGCACAGATGTTTGGACTAATTAAATCCTGGCAAGCCTTACTTGGGCAAGCTTTTTGGTATGAATCTATTTTGTCACCTCCTCCACATCTTTTAGCTGTTTTAGATATGACTTTATTCTGTCTCGCTGTTCTCTGGTTGGTTCTCCAAAAAGGGTGTACAGTGAGGCCTGAAAAAAATCTCTTCTCTTACTACTTATCAGAAGAAATTCTAAAACATCTGGAAATGAATGTCCTCTATATTTGTAGTGAGCCATCAACAAAAGTTGGTACAAGAAAAATCAGTTTTCATTTCTCTTCAAACGGCATGTTATCTAATCAGCAAAAGTGAATCATGAACAATGAAGTGTACTCCCATTCCTATCTGGATTAATCCGAATGTTACACAGCTCAAAATGAGAGAATTTACTGCAGCAGATTTTGTTCTTATTCTTTCATGGGATTTGAGTATTTCTGGCAAGACTGACATTTGTCCCTAATACTCTTGGAAAAGTAATGGCAAGTCACCTTCTTGAACAACTGCAATCTTGTGAAATGAATAATTTAAATAGAAAAAACAAAGTATTTACATACATTTGAAATATTTGTGCTTATTTTCAAATTGTTGTGCTTCAGCATAATTTGTAGAACAGTTTTGTGAAAACCATCCTCCATTGAAATAATTTGTTTTCTTTTTCAGACGTGACATTGTCATATTGTGTTATCAGACAAAGATCTGGAGTTTGTGATTCTGAGCTTCAGGAGAGTGCAAGAAGGAGGTTGTGCATTCTAGAGAGTGAAAACAAGGATATTGTAGCGTTGTTTAATGTAAGCCAATTGCCTATATATGAAACGTGTTACTTTTGAATTTCTCCAACCAAATTTCTGCCTCTCCCACAATGCTAACAAAATGCAAGGACAACCTTATTGAGATTGTAACCTTGCTGTAAAATCCATCCTCAATTTCTCCCCAGTTTCAACATGATTAATCTCCTCCAAACCTTCCATTTTGATCTCCTGCTGTCTGGCACTGCTGTTGCTCAGACTATTCAATCACAGCTGGAACATCTTCAACAATGGCTTATCTTGAATTTCCCTAGTATCACTTTTGACCATTTCTCATTCCCCATCTACCTAATGTCTCTGGAGAGCTCAACCAACAACATCAGGTCCCTTTCCAACATGTAATGACAACAACCAGTTCCACTCCTCCAACACACTGGTTGACTTGTTCATTCTATTTGAGTTGTTGTGACTCAACCAACACTGGGAATCCAAATTCCTCCAGCAAAATAGTAGGAAATCTGAAGTCATCAAATTTGACCTCTTCCCTGAATTCTACAGCAGGAAACCAACTCTATTTCTTTTCAATCGCTATCTCAAGTGTACACATTTTATTCAAATTCTCAGCATTGTGTGTGACCCTGTACTGATTGGCTGACTCCACAATACTCGGTATTTTAAATATTATCTGCTTCTAGCTTTATAACATCATTCACCTTTTCTCCTGCCTCAGCTTATTTGTGCATCCATGTCTTTAAAATCTTGATAAGATTACTCTAAAGTAGTCCCAGTTAGTTCCCATTCTTCAAAATGATAATATTCTGCTCATGAAAAGCCCAACCTTACATTATTTCATATTGATCTAACTTGTCCATCACCTCTGGCCTTGTTTGCTTATATTGACTCTTGGTGCCCAATGTTTCAATCTTCTGATACTTGTGTTTAATTACCTCCATTGCACTTTTTATTTACTCATGGGATGTTTGTGTCATTGGCTAGGCTAGAATTTATTGTCTGTCCCTATTTGCCCTTGAGATGGTGATGGTGAACTACTCCAGTTAAATGTGCTGTATGAAGACCCATGATGCCCGTCGGGATGGAGTTCCAGGATTTTGACCCAGTAAGAGTGAAGGAACGGCAATATATTTCTAAGTGTGCTTGGACGGGAACTTGCAGGCAGTTGTATGCCCATACATCTCCACCTCTTGTCCATCTAGATAAAAGTGGCCATGCTATCTAAGGATTTTGGTGAATTTCTGTGGTGCATCTTGTAGATAGTAAACATTGCCACTACTGAACATTGGTGGTGGAAGGATGGTGCAAGGCTTCCTTGTCTTTGATGGTGTCAAGCTTCTTGAGTGCTGTTGGAGCTGCACCCATCCAGGCAATTGAGGAGTATTCCATTACACTCCAGATTTGTTTCTTGTAGATGGTTGAAAGGCTTTGCAGAGCCAGGAGGTGAGTCAGTTGCTGCAGTATTCCCAACCTCTGACCTGCTCTGGTAGTCACTGTGAGTTCAGTTGAGTTTCTGGTCAATAGTAACCCCAGGATATTGTTAGTGGAGGATTCAGTGATGATAATGCCATTGAATGTCAAGGGGCAGTATTTAGTTGATTTTTTTAGTAGTGATGGACACTGCCTGGCATTTAGGCAATGAGAATGTTAATTGCTACTTGTCAGACCAAACCTGGATGATGTCCAGATCTCGTTGCATTTGAACATGCATTTGCTTCAGTATCTGAGGAGTTGTGAATAATGTTGAACATTTTGCAATCATTAGCCAATGTTTCCACTTCTCACTTGATGGAGGGAAGGTCATTGAAGCAGCTGAAGATGGTTGGGCCTAGAACAGTACCATGAGGAACTCCTGCAGAGATGTCCTGGAGCTGAGATGACTGACCTCTTTTGTCCATGTTTGAACCAAAGCTGGAATGAGGTCAGAGCTGAGACTCTGATGGAACCCAGACTGGGTGTTGCTGAGCAGGTGCTGCTTGATATTATTGTTAATGACACCTGCCATGTCTTTACTGACCATCAAGGGGAGAGTGATGGACTGATAATTGGTCAGGTTGGATTTGTTCCTGTCTTTTGCATACATGACAAACCTGGCAATTTTCCACATTATTGGGTTGATGCCTTTGTTGTAAATGTATTTGGAAGAGCTTGGCTTTGGGAGTGGTAAACTCTTGAGCAGAATTCATCAGTACTACTGCCAGTATGTTGTCATGGCTCATGCCCTTTCATATGCCAATGCCTCCAAACATTTCTTGATATCATGTGGAATGAATTGAACTGACAGGAGACTGGCTTTTGTGATGCTGTAGACCACTGGAAGAAGCTGAGCTGGACCATTCACTTGACATTAATGGCTCAAGATTGCTGCAAACGTCTATTTGCACTGGTGTATTGGTCTCTCTCATCATTGAGGATGGAGATAGTGTGGAACCTTTTCTTCCAATGAGTTGCTTAATAGTCCTTGTGCTTACTTACCCCTGTGATACTATCCAGCAGCACAAAACACCCAACATGTGAATTCTCCATTCATCTCTCTGTGGTGTTTAGGCATCCCGTCTTCCATCCTTCTCACCAATGGGCAATGGAAGGCAGGAAACACAGTGCATTCAGCAATCAGAGACTCTCTCAAGGAGGGATTCAGAGGGTAAATATCAACCTCTTGCTTGGCTTTCCCTAATGCCAAAAGTTTGATTAAGCTTTTAGCCACCTCACCTAATACCTCCTCTGCTTTACTATTTCATGTTTTTTCTTATCTATGAAGTGATACTGGACTTTGTCCTGATTGCTGTTTGTGAAATCAATGGATGTCACTGCATTTCAAAATAGGTAAAACTCAGTTCTTAAAATAGGTTCTTATATTGCAATGCACATTTATTAAGAGAAGTTCCAGAAGGGAATTCCAGAGCTTAGAACCTAGGCATCCATAGAATGGTGGAGCAAATAAGAGTGTAATGATTGAAATGTCAGTATTAAAGGAGCACAGAAAATCTTGGAGGCTTGGAGACTGGAGCGATAAAAGAAATGGTGAGGAAAAGACCAGTAAAGGTATGGAAAACAAAGATGAGAACTTGAAAATTGAGACACTGATTAAATAGGGTCAATATGATTCAGCAAGCATGTGGACATCTGTGAACTGGATGTGTTAAGACACTCATGGCAGTAATTGGATCATATTAAGGATAAGATCTGGTCAAGACACTGTGATAGTCGATAGCCAAGAGGTAATAAATGCATAGTTGAGGGGTTCAACAGTAGATGAACTAAACCAGGATGAGTTAAGTATGTTATAATTGTCTGAAAGGTGGAAAAAGATGGTCTCGGTGAAATCATAGACCTAGAATTGGAGGATTATTTCAAAGAGATTGTGACCACAGAAACCCGTAGTATTGATTTGAAAACCAAAAATAGTTATTCAACACTCCCTTTGAAAAATATCGACTATCTTACCTTCTCATAAATCAATTAGTCAGTCACAGGAGATGGAAGTCCCATTGAGAAAACCTTTGATCCCCTTCACCTTTCATAATCTTGTTCAAATAAACAGGGATATTGGGGTTAAAAAACTCCTCTTCAAAAAATGTCAGTAGTTAAAAGAGTTCAATCACACAAGGCAAATCTCTCAAATCCCTTTTGTATTGGAGAGTAAACAGACCACTGCCATGCTGAGTCTTAACCATTCTGAGTTCCACCAAGCATTGGCCAACTGACAAACCAGATGCATGTCAATCTGTTCAGCCTGCTTCTGTTGCTATAGTTAATACAATAATGAGGGAGTTAGAGGGGCATGGAAGCAAGAGAGGTATATTGGAGGTATGAGAGGCATGAGGGCATGGGAGTTTTGGAGTCATGGGCATAGTGATGAGGGCTAGAGGGCCTAATAGCTATGGGTTGAATTGTGTTCATGTGCTAGTAAATTGAGGTGGGTCTTCTCACCTGCTAGTTTCACCATTCACCCAACTCCATTGTCACTTCAAGTCTGCCCCATGCCCTTCTCTCTGACACAAAAGTAGGTTGTTGGGTCCTCCAGAATGGAAATTTCCCTGTTCTCACATCTCTTTTAAAAAAAATCCCTTACTGTGGAATTACTGGCATTCCTTGGGATGAATATAGAAATGCATAGCTAGCACTGACCAAATACCTTCTAACCACACCTAAATGTTTAAAATACCTTATTTTGCTGTTTGAATTTTTCAGGAATTGTCAGCAAGACTATTGTCCATACTTGCAGAAAAGGATCGCTTTATTCTCACCTTCAAAACTGTAGAAGAAATATGGAAATTTACAACTTATCTTTCCCTAGGTATGGAGATAAATTATATTTGAAGCATCATCAATAGCTAACTTTTACAATAATCATTAATTTTTAGAAAACCATCTAATGGTGACATGCCATAAAGTGCAAATGGAAGGAAACTGGTGATGGAAAGAAAGGTCAAGAATCAACTATTCCCTTCCATTTCAGTAATAGTTCCTTGATGTTTCTTTTATTTCAAGCATTTACCACTGTGGCATCACATAATCTTCTAGAACTGTAATTATGAACAATAAAGAGATTATAAATCTACTATGGAACAAAATATTAAGCATTGAAGGTTTTAAAATTTCAACCTGCTTAATACATTGCTTGAAGAGTTTAATTTTCTTGCAACTCACTTATCCTTATAGTTGTTGACAGTCATGAAATTAATACTATTGTCAGACTTGCTGGAACCATCTGGTCATAGTGGCGATAGTGTGTTAGAATACTCAGGAAATATAAGTTACTGCGGCAACATATACTTTTACATGCATTTGTATTCTGGAACTTTAGATAATGACAATAGAGACGCTAACCTTCTTGTCATCTTATAGCTGACCAGGAGTTTCTCCTGCTCTTACCATTTGCCTGTGTTGGGACAATGTGCAAACTGATAATATGTTTGACAATGCTGTGAATGCAATTTTCTTTGCCATCAAGTCCTGAGGTGGAATTCAGTGGTTCTCAGTGTGATTTGAATCTGTGACAGCAAAAACATGCATTTATTTGCTGTGCTGTTTACAGAATATAGGACAATACCACATCTCTCCCAATTATGTGAATTTATTTGGGAGGTCTGTTTATCAGATTGTCAGCATGCTGCTAACAAGACTGGAAAAAGGTTTGGCAATGTGGAATCAAACCGCTCGACTCTGATTCTGACTCCAACCCCAACAATATTTTGTATAAAACAGTACATTTTCTTTCCAGAATAGTAACATTGCTTGGGCTAAAAATTATTTAAAATTGCTCAAAGAGTTTTATACTAGTCAGCTTTTACTATAGTTACAGCCCTCCATTATGAAAACCTATCAGTGAGCGAGTTTGCTGGGGACATACATATCCAGTTTAGTAGTCAGAAAGACTGACAATTGTGTGCCCTTTAATTTTTCATGTGTGTCTGGACAGGAATGTAAACTTGGAAAAACCACTCCAGTGTTTTGAATTTTGCAGGGATGTATCAAGTATCCTGTTTGAAATTTACACCAAAATATACAGTATTCTTTGTTTGCCAAACACTGGTCTGTTTATGCAACTTGTGAATGTTATCAAACCAACACAGTCTTTCACCACCATTGTAAGATTATCCTTCATACTGGATCTTCAGTTCAGACATTGACTGACCATTACAGAAAGGGCAGAAGAATGAGTGGAGGTTAGGTTAAAATTTCTGTCTGTTGAAATGTGAACGTCTTCAAACATTAATGTAACCATTTTTCTATCCATTCAAATATATTCTCTTCAAATCCTGCCTGATCTACTGAGTGTTACCAGCACTTTCTGTATTTATTTCAAATATCCAGCATTTCTAGTGAATGACAGTGTAAAAACAGCTTTCAACTCAGAAGATTTTAGTTGTTAGGAAAACTGGAACCTTTTTTTTAATTTGGACCAACCTAAAAAAATCAGGAATATGATGTAATTATTTGCCAGCTGAACAGTATTTCTGGCTTACAGAATGTCAATTCATCCTCATACAATAATCCTGCTGTCTGAGGGGGAAATGCTGACAAAATAGTCCTTTCAGTAGTATAATCTGTAAATAAAACAAACTAGCTAAAAATATTTTGACAAGGGTTGTGCCTGAAATATAAATAGGCTGGCATCCCTACAGTTGCTGGCTGACCAACTGGGAGTTTACAGACTTTTCATTTGTTTCAAATTTCCAGAATATCTTTTTTTTGCATTACATTTAGAATCACTTTAATAATGGCTCAAGTAATCAAGGAAATAACTAAGCCATTTAAATTAGGAAGCTTCCAGATCTGTTTTTGAATTTGCAGGAAATTATTTGATTTAATCAGAGGAATATGCAAATGGTGCTACAATTCTTGTTGCATATTTGCTATTTTCCATGTTTTCATTCTGTCTCAAATTACTTGTTTGGTTGTTTGCTTGTATTTGTTTCTCTCACTTTCGTTCTGTGCTCTCTTACTCTATCTGTCTTATTTAATTTCCTTTCTCCTTTTTGCTTCTCTTTCTCTTTCTCTATTATTTGCTCACACTATCTCACATACACAGTTAATTACTGGATGATTTGTCACAAACACATGTGGATCCTTACACATCAGTTAACACCCAGTATACTTCCTTTCTAATGTTGATGCTGTTAGCCTTGAGGATTATGGTACTCTGCTCATTTGCCCCTTTTGTTTATTAGGCTGTACACCTGTTTGTTTCTGAGTGATATATGTATGGCAGATTTACCTGTCACTTTGCTGGATATGGTGGTATACACAGACTGCAACTAATTAGTGTTTATATTACATTTCAGTCCAAACATGTCGTTCTTTGGCTCAAATGGGAAGCAAAACTGTTTTATTGTGGCTAATTCTTTATCACAGGGATGTCTAATATTTTGCAAATGTAAATGCAACAAACAATGAGGGCCTGTACATTAATACTGCAATGCCAGCTCAATATTTGCAGCAAATGTGAGCACAGTTGTACAGAGACAAAAGAGGGAGGGGGAAAAATCACATTAGTCAGAAAGTGAATACATGTAGACAGACATTGTGGACTGCCTCCTATTTAGCTGTAATTTCCTCCAAGATGAAGAGTTTTCTGAAATCCACAATTTAAGATCACACAAAACATTGCCTTTGGTTTGCATTAATAGATAGTACTATGAATGGAACCTCAGGATGAACTAGTGTGGTTGAAAGGAGGGGAAACATAATGAGCTGCCTACTCCAATTTTGCTTGCACAGTATTGTTTTTGTGAAAAAAGTATGTCCAAAGTTGTGTACATTAGGTGGATTGGCCATGCTAAATTGTGCAGTGTCCAGGGATGTGTAGACTAGGTAGATTAGCGATGGGAAATGCTGGGTTACAGAGATAGGGTAGAGGGTGTGGGTCTGGGTAGGATGCTGTTCGGGGGGGTCAGTGTTAACCTGATGGGCTAAATGGCCTGTTTCCACACTAACGAGATTCTATGAATTGCCGCAGGTGCTAAAAATCTGCTGAAAGATCGCTATCCTGACACATAACTCTCATGACTGTGTGTCTGTGGCCATGCTTGCTGAGTATTTCCAGCATTTTGTTTTTGCTTAAATTTCACTTTTTTTTTATAACAACAATGCATACATCAAGTGACAACCTCCCCCCCCCCCCCCCCAGGTTTTAACTCTGTTGTTAATATTTTTGTTCTCATAGGGTTTGTTGGGCGATGTTTGGAGAACTTGTTGTTTGATCAACACCTCTGGTTGAACGTTTCTCTTGTGGAAGATGTAAAGATTCAAGTTGAAGTGAATGAAGCTGATTTATCAATGATGTATCTGGATCTTTTATTACAGGAAGGTAAGGTAATAACAGATGAAAGTATTGGACCAGGAATGCAGACTAATTCATAAAATTGGATTTGCACGTTTGGTAAATTCGAATTCCGAGCCGTTGCTATAACATTTTTGGATCTCTTTCTTCATTTGGGGTTTAAGCTGAATTGTATGTTTAATATGCAGGCTTACACTTGCAAACTCTTTCCAGGAGCAGGAAGGCACAGAATTAACTGATCCACTGCATACTGAGTTTTCCCAAGATTGAAGTCAGCCATTTTGAAAAGGCATTCTCCACACTTGTAAAGTTGAGCTGAAGCAGCCATTTGCCCTTATGTTAGCAGTAATTTTGTACAAGTAACATTTACTTGGGAATCATTTGATGCTACTGAGCAAGATTTGAGCTCGGGCAATGCTATCTTGGCAAAACTGACTATTAGTTAAAAGCTGAAATTGTGCCTGTTTGTGCTGGGGTGCAGTTTCCAGAATCCAGGGAAGTGTAATCCCAGGATAGGAATGTGATTAACTGAACGTGAATGCTTATTGAATTAGTCCATGAGGATGTTTCAAGGCTGGATCATCAAAATATAGAATTGTACTATTTTAAAAATTCATTCACGGGATGTTGGTGTCACTGCCTAGGCCAGCATTTATTGCCCAAACCCAACTGCCCAGAGGGCCATTAAGAGTCAACCTCATTGCTGTGGATCTGGAGTCACGTGTGGGCTAGACCTGATAAGGATGACAATTTATTTCCTTAAATGATTAGTGAACCAGATGGATTATGTGACATGTTCATGAGACTTGATGGCCAACCAGGATACCATATCAAGAGGAGTTGCTGAGAAATCCGTTGGTTCTGATCGGATTTGCTATAGGGTGTGCTATGCTGTTCAATCACAGTTTATTACCTGCACTCTCTTCAGGTTAATTCCGGATATTAGAATACAAGTTATATGTATATATAATGTAGCCTGTACCACCATTCTAACTTTATATATTAATGTTTATTATTGTTCAAAACCATGGAATCTTGCAGCTTTATTCTCATAGCAGGTACCTGGATCTCTGTTTTTGTCTACTTTAAAATCAAAAGGTTATTGTCCCTTAGAATGGTTGTCATAAATTTGGCAGTCTGGTTCAGGATCATAGACTGTTCCACTACTTTAGTGGTCCTAATTTGTGTCCAGTGGGATACCGAGGGAGGAAATGTAAATTGTGCTAATTAGTGTGGCAGGTGCTTTTGGGGGAGTCCAGCTTGAGTAACAGTGTCTGCCCTCGAAGGATTATACATTTTCAAACTTGTGCTCAGTGCTTGCTTTGCTCTGTAATACATTTCTGATGCTTGAGTTCTGGCTTTCCTGGAGTGACAGCCAGAGTATTTATGGCCACAGGTCTGGACAGTTAGGATGCAAAGTGGGTGATCTAGTCTTGTCCACACTCCCTACCAGGCAGACATAGGCTCACTAAAGGACGACGTGAGTCTGCAATGTTCAGAATACTCTCAAAGGGTCTAAAAGATGTAGCGGGGAAAATTCAAGCACCGGGTGGGAAGGACACCAATTGGAGGAAAGATAATTTCACCTACCCCCTCCCATCCCTTCCCATCCCCTCATAATTGGAATCAATGAGGAGTTGATCTTTCAATGACTGGCTTTTTCTCTCCTAGGCTTGTTGCTGATAGTATCACTATTAGATCTATTCTGTAGGAACCAGGAGAGAGAAACAAGCAGCTCTGAAAGACGTGCTGGTAGTGACGGAGTTGCCTTTTGCCAATGGCCTTAGTTTTGAACTGAGAATTTTTTGTCCAGACCTTGCAGGTGTTATGGACTAGGCCAGACCTCTCAAAACATTCTTAAGCAAGCAGCTCCAGACCATAATTTTGCAACTTGGTTCGGTAAGTTTACAGTGAAAATTACCCAGAGTAAGATAGCTAGGTTGAGTACTAGATTTTAAAACAGACAAAAATGTATTCAAAGAATTACCCAATGAAACATCAAGAATAAAGAACCCTGACAGAACTCAGCATATCAAACTAGACTTAGTTATGCTGTTCCGAATATACACAACAGTCCCAATAAGTAAACTCCCTTTAAAACCCAGTATAAATGGAGCACATGCTTACCAGTTGAATTTGAAGGGCAGAAAGAGAGAGAGAGTTTCCACACAGCTCCCTGTTGAACTTGTCACCAGGTCAGACTGAACTAAACTACTCAGCTAGAGAGCTGACCACTCCCCTTTCGTTATACAGGTCACTTCTCAAACATGACCACTTTGGCCTGAAGTCTCATCTGTTTACATGTATAGGAAAGGCCTCTTAAAATCCTTTTCATCTCTAAATTAAACCAGACTGATTGGAGCCTCGCCCGGTTTATTGCCCCTCTGAGAAAAATCAAGGATAGATTCTCCTTGAGCCAAGGAACAGCTTTAGGGAAAAGAAAGGCTAACTTTGTGACACAGGGGATATAAAGGCCTCATAAGAGGTATGTGGAATCATGGACTGATTACAAGAAGGTATGGAGTGAATATAGGGATTGTGAACAGATACGTAGGATGTGTTGGATGTTTTTATGGAGCATATAAATGATTTTGAGGTGAACTGCAATCTGTCAGACTTTCTAACTAGTCTGCCTCCACATCCGCATTTCTTTTGCAGTGGACTGCAATGTGTGAAAACTGATATGTCCTCAACCATGTCTCTTGGAGAGCAGAAATATGGTGGAAAGGGGTTCTTGAGTCAACTCACATTTTGGAATCAGCAAAAAGGTGCAACCTAGGTTTTCCCATCCCTAATTGTGAATCTTTTGTTACATATTCTTTATCATGCCAGGGTCGAGAATTCCTGAATTGAGTCTACATGATTCTTAAGGGGGAAGGAGAGCAGCCAGAAGTCGTAGTGCACATCGGTACCAATGGCATAGCTAGAAAAAGGGCTGATGACCTAAAAACTGAATATAGGGAGTTAGGTTGGAAGTTAAAAGGCAGGACAGGCAGAGTAATAATCTCAGGATTGCTACCAGTGCCACGGGCTAGTGAGACTAGGAACGGAGAGTGAGTGCAGATGAACATATCTGCGGGGCTGGTATAAGAGAGATGGCTTCGGATGTGTGGATCATTGGGATACCTTCTGGGGAAGGTGGGACCCATACAAGAAGGGCGGATTTCACCTGATCTGGAGGGACACCAATATCCTGTGCTGGAAGTTAGCTAGAGTCCTTCTGAAGTGTTTAAACTAGTTTGGCAGGAGGGTGAGAACTGGAGCAATGAATCTGAGGATCGAGTAACTAGTAAACAGCCAGATACAGCATGCAGAGAGTCTGTGAGGAGTGATAGGCACTTGATAGGGCGAATGTGCAGTCAGTGTGATGGGTTGAAATATGTCTATTTTAACTCAAGAAGTATCAGGAATAAGAGTGGTGAACTCAGAGCATGGATCAGTACTTGGAACTGTGATGTTGTGGCCATTTCAGAGACTTGAATATCACGGGCAGGAATGGTTGTTGGATGTTCCAGGGTTTAGATGTTTCAAAAGTAATAAGTGTGTAGGTAAAAAAGGTGGGGAGCGGCATTGCTAATCAGGGATAGTATAACAGCTGCATAAAGGGATGTTGTCAGGGAGGATTTGTCTACTGACTTATTATGGGTGGAAGTCAGAAACAGGAAAGGAGCAGTCACTTCACTAGAAGTTTTCTACAGACTCCCCAGTAGCAACAGACACATTGAGGAGCAGATTGGGAGGCAGATTTTGGAAGGGTGCAGAAATAACAGGATTGTTATCATGGGTGACTTTAACTTCCCTAATATTGATTGGAACCTCCTTAGTTCAAATAGTTTGGATGCAGCAGTTTTTGTCAGGTGTGTCCACGAAGGATTCTTGATTCACTATGTAGATAGGCCAATAAGAGGGGAGGCCATATTGGATTTGGTGCTTGGCAATGAACCATGCCAGGTGTCAGATCTCTCTGTGGGAGAACATTTTGGTAATAGTGATCACAACTCCATGACCTTTGCTATACTCATGGAGAAGGATAGGTGCAGATAGCAGAAATGTGGAGGTTGTTTGGGAAGCACTTGCTGATTAGTGCTGGACAGGTTTATCCCACTGAGGCAAGGAAGGGATGGTCGGGTGATGAAACCTTGGGTGACAAGGGATATGGAAAATCTCTAAGAGGAGGAAGGAAGCTTACTTAAGGTTGAGGAGGCAAGGATCAGACAGGGCTTTAGAGGGTTACAAGCTAGCCAGGAAGGAACTGAAGAATGGACTTAAGAGAGCTAGAAGGGGGCATGAAAAAGCTTTAGCAGGTAGGATTTCGAAAAACCCTCAGCTATTCTACAGTTACATGAGGAACAAGAGGATGGCTAGAATGAGTGTAGGGCTGATCAGGGATGGTAGAAAGAACTTGTGTCTGGAGTTAGAGGAGGTAAGGGAGGCCTTTAATGTATACTTTGCTTCAGTATTCACTACTGAGAGGGTACTTGTCATTTATGAGGACAGCGTGATACAGATTGATAGGCTCAAACAGGTTGCTGTTAAGAAGGAGGATGTGCTGAAAATTTTGAAAAATATCAGGATAGATAGGTCCACTGGGCTGGACAGGTTATACCCAAAGTTACTACAGGAAGCAAAGGAAGAGATTGCTGCACACTTGGTGATGATCTTAGTGTCCTCACTGTCCACTGGAGTAGTGCCAGATGATTGGAAAGTGGCAAATGTTGT
Source organism: Chiloscyllium plagiosum (assembly GCF_037043375.1). Lineage (NCBI taxonomy): Eukaryota > Metazoa > Chordata > Chondrichthyes > Orectolobiformes > Hemiscylliidae > Chiloscyllium > Chiloscyllium plagiosum. The sequence continues at coordinate 59,010,551 of NW_028270154.1, read as the reverse complement.
TCCCTTGTTCAAGAAAGAGAATAGGAATAATGCTGGGAATTACGGACTAGTCAGTCTTACATCTGTGGTGGGCAAATTATTGGAGAGGAATCTGAGAGACAGGATGTATGATTACTTGGAAAACCACAGTTTGATTAAAGATAGTCAACATGGTTTTGTGAGGGCAGGTCATGCCTCACAAGCCTTATTGAATTCTTTGAGGATGTGACAAAACACAATGATAAAGATAGAACAGTGGGTGTGGTGTATATGGATTTTAGCAAGGCATTTGATAAGGTTCCCAATGATTGGCTCATTCAGAAAGGAAGGAGGCATAGAGTACAGGAAAATTTGGCTGTCTGGATACAGAATTAGTTAACCCTTAGAAAACAGAGGGTGGTAGTAGATGGAAAGTATTCAGCCTGGAGCTCAGTTACCAGTGGTGTTCCACAGGGATTTGTTCTGGGACCTCTGCTCTTTGTGATTTTTATAAATTATTTGGATGAGGAAGTGGAAGGGTGGTTTAGTAAGTTTGTTGATGATATGAAGGTTGGTAGAGTGGTGGATATTAGGAGGGCTGTTGTAGGTTGCAACAGAACATTGACAGGATGCAGAACTGGACTGATAATTGGCATATGGAGTTCAACCTGGAAAAGCATAAAGTGATTCAGTTTGAAAGGTGGAATAACAATGCAGAATACAGGGTTGAAGGCAGGATTCTTGGCAATGTGGAGGAACAAAGGGATCTTGGGGTCCATGTCCATAGATCCCTTAAAGTTGCCACCCAAGTTGATAAGGTTGTTAAGAAGGCTTTGGCTTTCATTAGCATGGGGGTTGATTTTAAAAGCCATGAGGTTATGCTGCAGCTGTATAGAGCCCTGGTTAGAACACACTTGGAATATTGTGTTCAGTTCTGGTCGCCTCATTATAGGAAGGATATGGAAGCTTTAGAGAGGATGCAGAGGAGATTTACAAGGTTGCTGCCTGGACTGGAGGAAATGTCTTCTGAAGAAAGGTTGAGGGAGCTAGGGTTTTTCTCATTGGAGTGAAGAAGGATGAAAGGCAACTTGATAGAGATGTATGAGATGATGAGAGGTATGAATAGAGTGAATAGTCAGATACTATTTCTCAGGGCAGAAATGGCTATCATAAGAGGGCATAATTTTAAGATGATCAGAAGAAGGTTTAGGGGAGATATCAGAGGTTGGTTCTTTACACAGGGTGCATGCCAGTGGTGGTAGTAGAGTCAATACATTAGAGACATTTGAGCAACTCTTGGATAGGCACATGGATGGTGGTTAAATGAATGTTATGTAGGTTAGTTTGATCTTAGAATAGGATAAAAGGTCAACACATCGAAAAGGGCTGAAGGGTCTGTACTGTGCTATACTGTTCTATGTTCTCTGACTTCATATAATTTTATAACCAATAAAGGTGTGACCGTGCTATGGCTATTTCACTCTCGGACAATTCTCTTGCTTCACAATCAGTATCATCTCAAAATTATCAGAGTTTCTTTCTGACTTGAAGTCTTGTTTGAAAAGAATGCATATCAGTGAAGCAGATATGGAGATCAATGCGCTCGATTTAGTATTTGTTCCTGTTGAGTGAATTGCAGGTACTGGCAGCTAGGGTTGAGAACTTGGAATTTAGGGAATCATTTTTACATCAGTCAAATTTTACATCTTTGGTTACAACAAAATTTGCCTTCTAAGATCTTAATGGAATAAAAGTGATTACAGGTACATCATATTATGGAAGAGTCTGAAGAGTCACCAAACTCAAAATGTTAATTCTGCTTTCTTTCCGCAGATGCTGCCAGACCTGCTGAGTTTCTCCAATAATTTCTGATTTCATGTCTTCTCAATCTGAAACCTCATTGCAGGATTTGAGGTGTCACTTTGTTATTTCAGGTTCAGTGTATTGGAATAGAGTTTGAAGTGTTTAACAATTTTTTAAAAAATTCATGCAGCAGTTCCTCCATATCACAGTTCGCACAACTGTTGATTGAGGATTTACTCAAAATTGCAGCAAATTGACAGTTTGCTAGGACCTAAAAAGAGTAGAATTGTATTAGAGCTTGCATTTTACAATATCCAGAGCTTTCACCAGTCGCTGAATCAGAACATTGTGCTGTCCTAAGGTTCATTAACGACCTTCATTCTGCGATGTTATTTTTGGGCTGACTCTAAACGATAACAAGGACAGACTAAGCCACGGATTGATTTAATAATCAAATTCACAGTATATAGGAGCCAAATAAAAATACTTTGGACAAACATATCTCTTTCTTATGACCTAATTGATTACTAAAAAGATAATTTTGTATGCACTGTCAGGAAGCATGATGTACCAAGCCCAGCATTGGATTGATTAACAAGGTTTCAGCATCACCCACCATTTCTTTTGTGGTAAAAACTTTTGTCATCATTTTAACTTCAGGCATGGTGTAAATTACTGACATTTATTTTGCTGGTGAAAGGACTTAAACAATCATAAGGCGCCTTTACTGGCCAATGTTCAGGGACTGCTGCACCTTGCTCTGGAATGCTGATAAGGAGGACCTTACTTACTCCACTTCAATCAGCACAAGAAGACTGTGTCACATCGTCCTTCCTGCTTGTATTGTTTCATGTACTTTGACATAGTTAAGTTCCAAGAAATTTTGCTTTAAGATCACATGACCAAAACCAGTGTAGTTAAGGTAGATTTTTGATTGAGTAAAGATCTTCAACATATGTAATTGGCCTCATCCATTGCTGCTTTCAAATTTGGTATGAAACTTTTTTGTGAAAAGCAATTGTAAATACTATTTCACTTTTATGTAAAGTTATTATAGTCCAGAGGGCCATAGGGCTGCTCTCTCATTGGAGAGAGTTAATGGATAGTGAGTTTAACCTGAGGGTCACTACGCTTCAGGTGAAAAATGAGGATGTGAAGGCCAGCACCTTCATAAGAACTTCAAAGTTAACTTTCAAAACCATAGAGGTTAAGACGTTTACATCATTTCCTGATGAAGCACTTATGCCCAAAACATCGATTCTCCTTCTCCTCAGATGCTGCCTGACCTGCTGTGCTTTTCCAACACCACACTCTGTCGACCCACATTTACATCAATGGTTGGTATTAATTGACTGTCTTCATAGGCCTGATTATATACAAGGGAGTGAGGATAAAAAATGCAATTGTGCAAAGAAACTCTAGAAAGCCTGATTTGATGGAATCCTTGACCAGTTTAACAGTAGGACCATCTTATGTTGTCATTTATTTTTATTTTGCTTCCCATTCAGTTCCAGGGTGCAATATTAAATAGGTTTAATAGAGTGAACTTGAGATACCACCCAAAATTCAAGGAATTGTGTGCATTTGCTGAGAAACATGCTCCACAGATTTTAATATTTAGCTCCTTAATTGGACCCTCTCCTATCTGCCATGAGGGCTTAATATTGAAACTTATATTTCGATTGTGGCAATTGACAATCCTTTAAGGCTGTCTGAATGTCGCTTTTGATAATAGTTTGAGAGCTTAGTAGTACGTGAGAGCATTTTCATTTGGCACTGTAGGAATAATTCCCCAGTGGGGTACTTACTGGTGAGGCATGATGGAAAATCATAAACTACTGGCCTGACTGGCACTCCTTGTGAATGATATTCTTTGCCAGGGTGCATGACCATGGAATCTGACTTCACTTTACTCAATTATGCTTTCCCTTCTTTAACCTTGTACCGAAACACTTAGCTTTGCTTTTCACTTTGTGTTGAGTAAAGATAAGACTACAAATTTGTTGTGTCTAAATCCCAAAAGCTGATTTACATCCAACTCATTCACACTATATTACTTGTGAACACTTAACTGCACTTCCTTCCAAAGCTCATTTCTGTCGAAGGACATGTATCGCATTAGATTTATGGTTCACGCAGCAGTCAGAAACCTATTCTCAATGCTGGAAATTTAAAGTCCTCTTAGGGCTTAACCAGTATTCACTGGGCAACCCCATGCATTTAAAATGGTTTTGTTAGATTCTCTTGTGCTTCACTGATAAATATGCACAATTTATACTGGGAGTCGTGTTCAACAATATCATGAAGTATATGTTTTAGCTAGGACCATAAAATCCCTACTATGGAAACAGGCCATTTAGCCCAAGTCCACACCGACCCTCTGAAGAGTAACCTATTCAGACCCTTCCCCTACCCAATTACTCTACATTTACCCCTAACTAATGCAGCTAACCTACACATCCTTGAACACTGTGGACAATTTAGCATGGCCAATCCACCTAACCTGCACATTTTTTTTGGATTGTGGGAAGAACTTGGAGCACCCGGAGGTAACCCATGCAGACACGAGGAGAATGAGTAAACTCCACACAGACGGTCACCCGAGGCTAGAATCAAACCTGAGTCCCTGGCACTGTGAGACAGCAATGCTAACCACTGAGTCACCATGCCAGCTGTTGTTTAAAATTTGCAAATGTGACTAAGCAGTGCAGCACACACACTTGCATATGTACAGTATAGTGCCAGTTTAGCTGAATATTTCCCAGTGTTGAAGAGATGTCCTCTGGCCAGTCAGTGATGATGCATTCATTATCCTTTTGCTTTGTTGCATACTCATTACTTTGTATGATCTGCTTATGATGAAGGCTTCCCCTAGCATGCTTATTGTGGTTCAACTTCATTAACCATCAGGAGACTTCTGTTACAGATCATGATCATTTATTCGTACATATAAAAACAGAGTTGGCCTTAACCTTCTAAAACTGAAGTCTGGCAAAACCCACAAGGTCTTATCTCTTACATAGTTTAAATAACATCCTCAACTTCTAATCTGATCAATTGACAACCGAATGTTAGCCAGATGTCACTTATTTCCCACATATATTAGGCAGTATTCGTGTCTACACAAGGCCTTTCCTTATTGTGTTGGTTATGTCAACTCAGTTGCATCCTTTCTTCTATCATTCATTCAGCTGTCCCTTTGCTCTAATCTCATGACTTATCCTGTCTAGAGTATACTTGCTAATGTTCTCTTTATATTTATTTTACCTAAAACACTTCTAACTAAAACTGTGAAACTCCTTTTAACCCCTTCAGCTTCCACCCAACCCCCAGCCCTACTCATTTTGTCCCTTGACCTATTATTATTACAAAGGTATTATCCTTTGTCCTTGTGCTCTGCCCCCCCCCCAGGGATACTGGTCAGGTATTGCGCTTAGGAATGTACTTAGTTATACCATTTTTATAAGTTGGCTCAACAATATGGGCTCATGTCTTATGTGTTTTGGCCCTGCATTATCTGAAATTCTAACTTATCATCTTTGTGGGTGTTTCAAGTGAACCAAGTAGTTAAGAACCATTATCACTGGATGATAACCAAATGTGGATGAAGATCCAAATCCAGCAGCATATCTGCACATTAAATCCCCATTTCTGAAAAGCCTCCTAACTAGGTAGCTATTTGTTTGACCCTGTCAATGCTCAAGCATGAGCATTCTTAGCCCTCAATGGGGTAGGATTTTCATTTCTGATGAAGAGTCATGTCAGGCTTGAAACATGAACTCTGTTTCACTCTCTAGATTTACTGCCAGACCTACAAAATTTCTCTAGCATCCTCTGTGTTTGTTTGCTTTGTGTTGGTCTGCTCTGCACACTACAGGTTCCAAGCAGTGGAGATATCAAACTCAGATTTAATTGGAGATGGGTGAACTTTAATCTCATCAAATATCTCTGCAGATTGTGTATGCATGAAACCCCGGGCCAATCCTAAAGCCACTTTCACAAAAGTTTGAAATGATACACTTGGGGAAGGTCCTCATCTTCAGAGATTTTTAACTTGACAGTGAATTGTCGCTGTTTTGATGAAAATCTGAGCAATGTTTTTCCTCGCATGTCCACCACAGCTATGTTGCTCGATTGATGTCCTAAGATTCCTCATTACCACCAAAAAAGTCATCTGACTTTCCAACAATAGGCATATTGTCAGCTATGGAATAATGCTGATAATTATTTTATGTTGGCAATGGGCCCAGTCCATCTGTTAAATGCAAAACTAGTCTTTGTTGACAAATAGGCATATCTTTCTGGTTCCACTAAAGGGACTTAGTTCCACTTAGAGAGCACAGTCCTGCATTAAGGCAATAAGTCATGCAGAGATAGTGGACAACCACAATTAACCCTTCAAATACTTCACCTAATAACTGACAGACAGTGGGACAGACAGGATGATGAGTTCATAGCAATCCACGAATACAAAGACTTACTTTGCAGCAATGTGCAGGAGTGTGAACATTGATTGACTTTATCCTTCTACCTCACCTAATGACATTGAGAGTGGTTGTATGCAGACTTGAGTTTGGAGCTAAGATCCATAAAATTAAACTCTAGAAAATGCGATAAAAGGGAAACAATGTATAAATTAAGATAAGTTATGGTTTGCAGATACCAAGTTTAAATGTAAATTTTTAGGTGACAGTGCGAGGGTTGTAGAACCACAGGAATGGTGTGCTGCAGAAGGCCATTCAACCCATCATGCCTGCACTGGCTCTTTAAATGTGATTTATTGCCTACAGCTAATCTTCTGCTTTATCCCATAACCTGACATGTTATTTTTATCCAAATAATCGTCTAACACCCTCTTGAATGCCTTAATTGAATCTGTCTCCACCAAACCTCCAGGCACTAACTAAAAGATAAAGTGACCATTGCCTTAACAGATCATGGGTTGCTCTCCAGAGAGAGGTAACTGCTGGTGGTTTAATCTGAGAGTCACCAAACCTCAGGCAAGAGGCAAGGTTGAGAAAGTGAGGTCTTTGTGTAAATCTCAGCCACACTGGGAATTGAACCCATGCTGTTGACGTCACTCTGCATCACAAACCAGCCAACTAAGCTAACTGACCTCCACAACTGCTAGTTTTTCCTCACTTCACTCTTGCTTCTTTTGCAGATCACTTTAAATCTCTTGTTCTTGTTTCTTTTACGAGAAGGAGCAGTATCTCTCTATCTGCTCTATCATTTGCGCATGAAAACCTTTAGCAGATCTCCTCTTACAACAGTTATCATCGTAGAGAAGAAGGTTAACTTCTTTAGTCCATCCTCATAGTTCTCTATCCCTGGAACCAATCTTGTATATTGTTTCTGCACTCTGTCCAATGGATTCACATGTTTCCTAAATTCCAACTGAATCATACCAGGACCAGAGTCCTAGTGAATCACAGAACTAGGGCTGTGAATAGGGCTTTTAACAAAGTAGTGGTTGGGTGGGTTCAGTTGCATGGAAAATTATGGAAAAAGTTAAAGTTGTTGGGGGGTGTGGGGGGTGGGGGAGGGGTGGTGGGGGATGGTGCTTAGCCAGGGTTATTAAAGTTTTCAGAACTAATATTAGACCAGAGATGGAAAAGCTCCGGAATCTAACTTCATGCACAGCAGATTAGGGAAAGACCATGAGAAGTGGGGCAGTCAATGCTCCAGAACATGTCACACCCCTAGCCAAGCTCTTTCAATATATTTACAACACAGGCATCTACCTGAAAATTGTCTAGGTATGTCCTGGATACAAAAGGCAGGGCAAATCCAATCCCTTCAGTAAAATGATGGAAGCTGCCACCAACAGTGCTATCAAGCAGCTCCTGCTCAGCAATAACCTGCTCAGTGTCACCCAGTTTGGGTTCCTTCAGGGCCACTCAGCTCCTGACCTCATTACAGCCTTGATTCAAACATAGACAAAAGACCTGAATTCCAGAAGGCAGGTGAAAATGACAGCCCTTGACATCAAGGCCATATTCAACCATGTATGGCATCAAGGAGCCCTAGCAAAACTGGAATCACTAAGAATTGAGGCAAACTCTCTGCTGGTTGGAGTCATACCTAACACACAGGAAGATGGTTGTGGATGTTGAAGGTCCATCATTTCAGCTCCAGGCCATCTCTGTAGGAGTTCCTCAGGGTAGTGTCCAAGGCCTAGCCATCTTCAGGTGCTTCATGAATGACCTTCCCTCCATCATAAGGGCAGAAGTGGGGATGGTTGCCGATGATTGCACAGTGTTGAATACCATTCGCTACTCCTCAGGTACTGAATAGTGCATGTCCAAATGAACAAGATCCAAGCTTGAGTTGATAAATGGCAAGTAACATTTGCACCACACAAATGCCAGACAATGCCTATCTCCAATAAGAGACACTCTCACAACTGCCCCTTGACATTCAATGGTGTTACCATCACTGAATCCTTCACTATCAATATCCTCGGTGTTACCATTGACTAGAAACTTGACTGGATTGTCACATAAACACAATGGCTACAAGACCAGGTCAGAGTCTAGGAACACTACAGCAGATACTTCCCCTCCTGACTCTCCAAAGCCTTTCCATCACATATAAGGCACAAGTCAGCTGTGCAATGAAATACTCTCCACTTGCCTGGATGGATGCAGCTCCAATGACGTTCAAGAAGCTTGACACCATCCAGGACAAAGCAGCCCACTTAATTGGCCCCATGTCCACAAAAAACCATTCCCTCCACCACAGATGCTCAGTAGCAGCAGTGTGTGCGATCTACAAGATGCATCGCAGAAATTTTCAAAAGATCCTTCGATATCATCTTCCAAACCCACAACCACTTCCAACTAGAAGCAGATGGAGTTTAAATCAGATAAATGCGAAGTACTGTATTTTGGGTAAGCAAATCTTAACAGGACATATACACTTAATGGTAAGGTCTTAGCGAGTGTTGCTGAACAAAGAGACTTCGGAGTGCAGTACATAGCTCCTTGAAAGTGAAGTCGCAGGTAGATAGGATAGTGAAGAAGGTGTTTGGTATGCTTTCCTTTATTGGTCAGAGTATTGAGTACAGGAGTTCGGAGGTCAAGTTGCAGCTGTACAGGACATTGGTTAGGCCATTGTTGGAATATTATGCGCAATTCTGGTATCCTTCCTACTGCAAAGATGTTGTGAAACTTGAAAGGGTTCAGAAAAGATGTACAAGGATGTTGCCAGGATTTAACCAAAGGGAGAGATTGAATAGGCTGGGGCTGTTTTCCCTGGAGCGTCAGAGGCTGATGGGTGACCTTATAGAGGTTTATAAGATCATGAGGGGCATGGATAGGGTAAATAGACAAAGTCTTTTCCCTGGTGTGGGGGAAATCCAAAACTAGAGGGCATAGGTTTAGGGTGAGAGGGGAAAGATTTAAAGGAGACCTATGGACAACTTTTTCACTGAGGGTGGTACATGTATGGAGTGAGCTGCCAGAGCAAGTGGTGGAGGTTGGTCCAATTGCAACATTTAAAAGACATCTGGTTGGATATATAAATAGGAAGGGTTTGGAGCGATATGGGCCGGCTGCTGGCAGGTGGGACTAGATTGTGTTGGGATATCTGGTCGGCATGGACAGGTTGGACTGAAGAATCTGTTTCCGTGCTGTACATCTCTATGACTGATGAACGACAAGTGCAGGAGATACATGGAACACCACAACCTTCAAGTTCCCTTTGAAGCCTCTCATCATCCTGACTTAGAATGGAAATATATCACTGTTCCGTTATTGTCAGTGGGTCACAATTTGGGAATTCCCTCCCCAAGGACATTGTGAACCAACCTACAGCACATGGATTGCAGCACTTCAAGAAGGGAGCTCATCACCATCTTCTCGAGCGCATTTAGGGTCAGGCAATAAATTCTGGCCAGGCAACAAAGCCGTTCCACAAACTAATAAATTGAAAGGACAGAGAGTGTTGTACTTAAATGCACACAGTATAAGAAACAAGGTAACTTAGCTTGTCACACGCATTGAAATAGGCAGGTACCATGCTATAGGCATCACAGAGACTTGGCTGCAATGGGATCATGGCTGGGAACTAAATATCCAAGAATATACTTCCTATCAAAACAATAGTCAGATATGTAGAACAGGTGGGGTTGCCTTGTTAGTAAGAACTAAAAGTAATGTATATCAATAGCAAGAAGTGATATAGCGTCTGAAGGCATAGAATCTGTGGGCAGATTAGAAGAACCACAAAGGAGAAAAGACCTTGACGAGAGTTATGTACAAGGCTCTGAATAATTGTCATGATGTGGGGAATAAAATAACTTGAAAGATGGAAGTCAGTTTGATAGTTAATCCCGAGCAAAGGAATTTGTGGAATATCTACAAGATGGTCTTTTTTTTTTGAAGCAGTTTGTGGTTGAGGCCACTAGGGCTCTGGCAATTCTGGATTTGGTGATGCATATGAGGCAGACTTGATTAGAGTGCTTAAGGTGAAGGAACCTGTAGGGGACAGTGACCATAATATGATAGAATTCATATTGCAATCTGAGAGGGAGAAGCTTGAATCAGGTGTAATGGTATTACAATTGAATATAAGTAATTACAAAGACATGAGGAAGTAGTTGGCCAGAGATGATTGGACAGGGAGGCTAGCAAGAAAGATGGTAGAGCAGAAATGATAGGAGTTTCTGGGGGTATTTCAAGAGCCACAGCAGAAATTCATCCCAAGGAACAATAAACATAGTAAGGGTAGGATGAAGCAACCCTGGCTGACAAGGGAAGTCAGGGACAACATAAAGACAAAAGAAAAAGCATATAATGTGGTGAATATTAGTGGGAAGCCAGAGAATTGGGAAGTCTTTAAAAACCAACAGAGGACATCTAAAAAAGCAATAAGGGACGAGAAGATGAAATATGACAGTAAGGTAGCTAGTAATATAATAGAATATTGTAAGAGTTTTTCTTAGATAGCTAAGAGAGTGGCATGACTTGGTATTGGACCACTGGAAAATGAGGCTGGAGAAGTAGTAGTGGGAAGCAAAGAAATGGCAGAGAACCTAAACAGGTACATTAGTCTTCATGTGCTACTTTGAAGACACAAGTAGCATACTAGAACTTACAGAATCAGGGGTTAGAGGTCACTGTAGTGGCCATCACTAAGGAAAAGGTGTTGGGGTAGCTGCAAGATCTGAAGGCAAATAAATCACCTAGACCATAGAATTCTGAAGGCGATAGTTGAGGAGATTGTAGAGGCATTGTCAGTGACCCTTCAGGAATCACTGGAGTTGGGGAGGACCACAGAGGACTGGTAAATAGCGAATTATACATCCCTATTTAAGAAGGGAGGGAGGCGGCAAATGGGAAATTATACGCTGGTTAGCCTGACCTTGGTCATTGGTAAGATTTCAGGTTCCATTATTAAGGATGAGATTGTGGAGTACTTGGAAGTACATTCTAAAATAGGGTTGAATTGTATGGCTTTGTCAAGGGAGGTCATGCCTGACAAATCTGTTAGACTTCTTTGAGCAGATAATGAATAATAGACAAAGGAAAGACAAAGACGTGGTGTATTTGGATTTCCAGAAGGCCTTGGACAAGGTGCCACACAGGAGGCTGTTAAATAAGATAAGAGCCAATGGTGTTAGGGGCAAGGTACTGGCATAGATAGAGGATTGGCTGACTGGCACAAGGCAGAGAGTAGGGATAAATGGGTCTTTTTCAGGATGGTAGATGGTGACTAGTGGAATTTCGCAGGGGTCCATATTGCGGACCACAACCATTTATGTTATGCATTAATGATCTAAATGAAGGAACTGAGGGCATTGGTGCTAAGTTTGCAGATTACCACAAACATTGGTGGAGTGGGAGGTAGTGGAAGGATTTGGACAGGCTAGGAGAGTGGGAAAGAAAATGGCAGATGTAATATAATGTGAGAAGGTGTAATGTTATGCACTTTGGTTGGAAGAATGGGAATGTAAACTATTTTCTAAATGAGGAAAAGCTTAGGAAATCTAAACCACAAAGTGCCTTATAAGTCCTAGTTCAGGATTCTCTAAAGTTTAACATGAAGGTTCATTTGGCAGTTAAGGAGGCAGATGCAATATCAGATTCATTTCGGGAGGGCTAGAATACAATAGCAAAGAAGTGCTGCTGAGGTTGTATAAGGTTCTGGTCAGACCCCATTTGGAATATTGTGACCAGTTTGGGCCCCATATCTAAGGAAGGATATGCTGCTGTCCAAGAGGGTCCAGAGGAGGTTTATAAGAATGATACTAGGAATGAAGGGCTTATCACAGTTGAGGACTCTGGGTCTGAACTCAATAGAGTTTAGAAGGATGCGGGAGGGATCTGACTTAAACTTATCCGAGAGGCTTGGATAGAGTGGACATGGAGAAAATGTTTCCACTGGTAGGAGAGACCACAGAGTCATTGCAATGTACAGCATGGAAGTAGACCCTTCAGTCCAATTTGTCCACGCCGACCAGATATCCTAACCTAATCTCGTCCCATTTTCCAGCACTTAGCCCATATCCTTCTAATTCTTTCCTATTCATATACCCATCCAGATGCCTTTCAAATGCTGCAATTGTATCAGCCTCCACTAATTCCTCTGGCAGCGCATTCTATACACACACAACCTTCTGCATAAAATGTTGCCCCTTAGGTCCCTTTCGTATCTTTCCCCTCCCATCCTAAACCTATGCCCTCTAGTTCTGGACTCCCCCAGGACCCAAAGGCACAGCCTCCAAATGAAAGGATGATCATTTTGAACTGAGATGAGGAGGAATTTCTTCAACGAGAGGTTAATCTGTGGAATTCATTTCCACAGAAGGCTGTGGAGGCCAAGTCACTGAGGGTTTTACAGACAGAGGTAGGTTCTTGATTTGTAAGAGATATTAAAGTTGCAAGGAGAAGGCAGAAGATTGGTATTGAGAAACATATCAGCCATGATTGATTAGTGGAATAGATTCAGTGGGCCAAATGGCATAATTCTGCTTTTGTATCTTATCATCTAGTTTGTACACAGTACTTGAACTGAGGTCTAACAAGTGCCTTATACAAGTCCAACATTACCTCCTTGCACTTGTACTCTATGTTACGATTTATAAAGGATACTATACACTTTGGTCCCTGGTCTCTCCATCTACCTGCCACTTTCAATTCACTGAACACCTATACACCCAGATCCCCTGTTCCTGTATCCCCTTTAGAACTGTACACAATTTTTATATTGTCTTTCACAGTTCTTCCTACCATTTAGCTGTTTAATCGGTTTTGAGTTTATTCCACCTAAGGAAATGTTGAATTGTGATGAATTCAAGTGCCGCAATAATATTTGCAACCCAATAAATTAAATTGGCAAAATTGTGTTCATTGCTGCAATTAGATTTCATTAACAAATGTAAAAGGAAAGTTTACGCCACTGTTGTGCTGTTAATTGTGTCTTAATTTTGTTAAAGGTTATCTGAAATTGTTGTGTTTCTATGTCAAGGACCCTTCTTCACCAGAATCTTATCGAATATTCTGAAGAATGAAGAGGAAGACGTGCACATCTGCAAGGATGACCTCATCATGCTTAAAGATATTGGAAACACCTTAAAATGGGAAGCAACTTCACTTTCGACCAATGAAACGGGCCTTCTTCCGGTATCTGCACCACAGGCTCTTCTCTACCCTTTTTACCAGTACGGAAAATAATCTCTCCCATTTGTATTTTTCTTGGCGGAAAATTATAGAACCTCCCTTAAAACTCACTTAACTGCGTTTGAGTCTTCTGCCTGTTTCTGCCATATAGAGAAGCTGGAAAGTTGCTTTTCTGCCAGAACATAATGATATAGCATTAGGATTCCTGCTTTTGGAAAATAAGATGACAAAATTCAATTGTGTTTCCATTTCTCCATTTTAACTTCAGTGAAGTGAGAAACTCACAGGGAAAATCCACTGTATCACTTTTGTTTCAGTTCCAAAATGCAACTGCAGTATTAAAATGGAACTATATTAGGATTGTTGTGTATATCTTCTTTAATCTCAGAAGAATATATAGTCTCCCTTAAAACACAGATTACAATTTTGATTCAAGCTGTTTGGTCCAGTTTGAAAATATATATCTTAGTCAATGAAGTGACATCCATACCTAGATTAAAGCGAATTGAAAAGAAATTACAGCACTCGAAGGCATATTTTGAAGAATCTGAAACATTTCAAACATCTGTTTTGAATATTTATTTTTTGACTAATATTTTGTTGCTTATTAGTCGCTGATTAGTTACAATACAGTGGCATTCATTCACAGATGGTTCCTGAAGGTCACAGCAGGAAAATTCAATGGATATAAGGAAGCTAAACAGAACCACTTTGCTCAGTCAGTCGGTAAGTAAAATAATTTTGCATTTCTCCTACAATAGATTCTCATTTCTATCATTTAATCAATAGATAGGAGATTCAGGTGAGTTTCAATTTTACGCTCACTAAATTTAGGTATTGGGAGTGGAACACTCTCTTTTACTATTTTGTTACACTCGACACTTGTTGTTTAAGTATAGTATACAGTCAGCGAAAGAATTAACTCTGAACAATGCTCATTTGTCTCAAATTATCCTCCTTTCCCATTGTTATGGTTTCACAGGGTGAGAGTGTTAATTTCAAATAAATTTGATGGGGTAATGAGTTTTATATGGGTGAGAGAATCTAATGAATGCCTATGCTGTGTATTTAGGTAAAAGGAAGTTGGTGAACAATAATACTTTATTTAAAACAAAATTGACTCTGAAGAATTAACTTCTTGAGGAAATGGTGCAATAAGTATTTGTCTAAGAAGAGAGTGGAACTTGTACACTTACAAATGGCAGTCAGCATTTGATTAAATTTATTTGTTCATGAGACGTTGGCATTGATGGTTAGGCCAGCATTTATTATTCATCCCTTATTGCCCTGGAGAAGGTAGCAGTGAGTTGTCTTGAACCACTGCAGTTCTTGAAGTGAAGAGGTGTCTGCAGTGCTGTTAACAAGGGAGATCCAGGATTTTGACTCAGCAACAGTAAAGGAATGCAATGTAGTTCCAGGTTACAATGGTGTGTGGATTTAGGTTTTAGGATGAGGAGGGATTTATTTTCTTGTATCTGTTGCTTTTGTGGTGGAGGTCACAGGATTAGAAAGTGCTGTCAAAGGAGGCTTGTTAAGTCATTGTAGATCATCTTGTAGATGGGGGAGAGAATTACAACCAGTGTATCAGTGCTGAAGGGACAGTTGAAAATAGTAGATGTGATGCCATTAAGTGGGATGCATTGTCTTGGATCCTGTGAACTTCTTGTGTCTGGCTGGAGTTGCATCCTTCCAGGCAAGAGGATAGTTTTGCATCACACTTCTAACTTGTGCCTTGCAGTTGGTGGACTGGCATTAGGGAAGCAAGAGGTGAGTTACTCACTACAGTATTACTAGTCTCTGACCAGCTCTTGCAGCCAAATAATTTATGTGGCTAGTCCACTTCTGTCTCCGGTCAATAGCAATCCTCAGGAAGTTGATAGCACAGTATTCAATAATGCCATTGAATGTCAAGGGGCAATGTTTAGCTTATCTCTTGTTGGACATGGTCATTACCTGATACTGTGGTGTAAAGGTTACATGTCACTTATCAGCCCAAAATGTTGTCTATGTCTTGCTGTATTGTGACAAGCACCTGAAGATTTGCATGATTTCCATTATGTATATCTAAACAGAGATTGAGCGTGTTCATGGAAATTATACTCTTTAAGCCAGATGTCATTTAAATTAAATACAAACTGAAAGAACTGCAGATGCAGTAGTCCAGAAACAAAAACTGATGTTGCTAGAAAATGTTAGCAAAGTCCGAGGAAGGGTCACTAGACCCGAAACATTAATTATTTGTCATTTAAATTAAGATGAACAAAAGAGGTTCCACAATATTTCCTGCAACTTTTCACTTACAAGTAACATCTGCCATTAGGTACTGGTACCTGTGTTGCAACTATGGATTACCAAGAGGGCGAGGCAGATGAATTGCATTTCATTAAAGGAGAAAGAATTCAGATCATCGGCTTCCTACTTTCTAACCTGCAGTGGGTTTTGGGAAAGTCTTTATCTTCTGGAGAAACTGGGTTTGTCCAAATAAGACACATGCAACCTGACCAATTCACAGCATTGTGAGTAAAGAGCTTCTGATTTGAACAGTATAAAAAAAATGTTCATTATTCAACTAAGATTCATAGTTTTAATACTGGAATAACGTTGATAGTGCTGATTCTGCACATGATTGAAATTTCCCAATACACTTTACAAGGCACATAGGTGAAATATTCATATATATTTCTCAGTTTTCAATTTTATGTTTCCCTTTATGTTTTCTATTCAAAGTTTCACACAAGTTCTGGACTCTCCACATTCTAGCTGAGTGATATTATTCATTGGCAGTTTCGATTCCTCACTTTGAGGAAGCACCTCATCTCAGTTTTGTGCTCCCTCTGGTGGTACAAGCAGTAATCACTGATATTTCTGCTGCTGTTCAGTGATCATAATTTCGCTGAACTCACCTACATCTCTGTGCTGTCAGGCATTGCCAATCAAAACAGAACTGCCTTGTACGGAAGAGATTTCCTTGAAGTAACTTCTCAACTTAAAGGCTAATATGCACATTCTCAAAACTGTGACAATTTTAATTATTCAGTCCCTTCCAAAATTTGGAGCAGCTTCCAAACTAAAGAAATCAATGATACATTTTATAATCAGCTGAGTGAAATAAGTCTATGTAAACAAATGCAGAGAAAGTTAATGGAATGTAGTGAGCAGCATTGATGCTCTTCTGCTGTTAAAGTCCTAGAACATTTTGAGAAATGCAGCCAAATAAGGTGAAACATCTAAGATATGAGGTTGGATAATCTAAGGTTTTACTTGATTTAGCCTTACTTTAGAAGATCAAGTTGATTTTAGGGAATTCATATTAAAATAAATGCTGTCTAGACTATGGAAGGTTTTGGGGAATTATGGACAGAACAACAAGTATTTTGTTGAATGATTTTTCGAAGAAGAATATACACAGGAAAGCCATTTTTTGTGTCTGATAGCAGCCTTGCATGACAACTTGCAATCTCTCTATAACAACAGATTAGGATGAAATTTAATAATCAGGTGCCTGAAGAGAGGGCGGGTTGTTTGGTTGCTCCTTTCAATGGGAGTGGCCAGACTATTTTCAAATTTTAGGTTTCAGTCAGTCCAAGTGGATGTCATGCTGTAGGGCATGTTTACAGACTATCGCAAAATACTTACTACAGAGAGGTAGAGAGGGAACCATTATCATTGGAGGGGAGCAAATCACAGTAGCTAGCATTAATTTATGTGGACCCTGGAGAAACACTGATTTATCAGGTCTCACAAGTCTTTTATTCTTGCTTAACAGGCTTTGCTGAACAGGGAATCTGTGGCTCTTGCTCCTCCCAATAAACTACTAATACACACATTAAAGAAACTGCCACCTGCTAGTTAGTTGCTGGACCACCCAATGGAATGCACTGGTCAAAATGACAGCAGACTAGGAATCAGGCATTAGATTCACCAGTTTTTACTTTAGTACCTGGTACCTGGCAAGCGCCTAAAACATTCCTTTGCATTCCAAAATAATGACATGTATTGCAGTTTAGGAGATTTTTGAATGACCCAATAAGATGGGGTAAATTTTCATCTTGAGCCCTCCTACTGCAGAGCTAAGAGCACATACACTGTAGATCCATCTCATGACTTTCCATCTCAAGATAAATTTCATCAGTGCAAATACCACTTTTTAAAAAAATCTTGCTTCAGTTGTTGGTTAATTTGATGCTTTTTGCTTGATTGAAATTGAAGCATTGGACATCCAGTTACAGTAAAATTCTAAACTTTAATTTTGCAGGGCTGCCCATCTCTTGTTTATAAGCGATGAAGAAAAATCATCTCTGGTTACCTTTAAAAAACCTGATGAACAGCATTGCATCAATCTCCTGAACAAGCTCTGCCAAACTGACATCAGCACAGTTTATCGTTTAGGTAAGTTTTTGCTGATGAGAGTGTGGTGCTGGAATAGCACAGCAGGTCAGGCAGCATCCGAGGAGCAGGAGAATGGATGTTTTGGTCATACGTCCTTCATCAGGAATTCTAGACATAAAATAAATAATAACCTTCAAAGCTAGCCTGTAATGTGAGAACAGACATCATAATAATATACAACAACTAATTCTTAAATTATTATTAAATCCAGCAGCACACTTTTGACTCTGATCTCCAACACTGCAATCCTCCCTTTCTCCTATGTTTTTGCTGACGTTAATGGTTGATCTTCCAATTCTTATCCCTTCCACCATTTCTTCTGTGCTGAAAGTGCTGACTTTCACCTGGATATGGTCCCATAGGTGCTGGCTGTCCTATAAAACCTTGTTGGCTTTTAAACATGTTTAAATAGAAGACTATGAGTGTTTGGAGGCAACATGACTGGGAAGGCAAATTAGCTCACCCAGTCTGATAGTCTAAAGATATAACTCCATACAGTCAGCTGCAGGATCTCTAATGAGTGCCTTCGCGAAATGGCCTGAAACTTGTATGGAGGACTGTTAAAAGAGGCTTGCATTCAAAGTATGTCACGTTGGACTAGCTAAATATATGTGTTCACACTTCAAAGCTGGTTCCCTAACACTACAGTGTCAGGTCTTCTCTGCCAGCTAAGTGTACTGAATAATCATGAGTTTTTTTGTTTCTTTTTCTCAATAAACACAGCTGGACAAAGGTCCATACTACTGTGCATTTGCTGAAGATTAACCTCCTTGATTTTTAGCTCAAATGCTCACAGTTTTAGGAGAAGGTACATTCCTTTATAATAGTGTGATTTCCCATTAAGAATGTGGTAATAAGCTA
Organism: Chiloscyllium plagiosum; assembly: GCF_037043375.1. Classification (NCBI taxonomy): domain Eukaryota; kingdom Metazoa; phylum Chordata; class Chondrichthyes; order Orectolobiformes; family Hemiscylliidae; genus Chiloscyllium; species Chiloscyllium plagiosum. The sequence goes on along the minus strand of NW_028270154.1, from coordinate 58,991,916 downwards.
ACCAGTTGTAAAAACAGCTTGTCATTTCCGTTGGAATTTCCCTTGGTATGCATATTGTCCCATTGTTATGATTCAGCGCAAGATCTGTATCTTCTTTCATCAACGGGTTTGGAACTTGCCATGTCATACATCCAACATGCAGCCTAATTGGGGCTTGAGTTATATTTTGTTCTACAGTAAAATTAGTTCTTTCAACACCTTGCAATCTCTTAGCTCTGAGAGGTGCCAGATTTCCTGTTTTGAAACTTCTGGCAGAGTCTTTGAATTCAGCTCCAGGTCCCTGACCTTCATACTGTAGGTCTTAAAGCATTGCTCAGATAACTAAAGTGACTGTAAAATTGCTCCAACAGAAACACATTTCAATGGTTTTAAACAGGTTGTGAGCTAGATTTAATAATAATTTAAGAATTAATTGTTGTATATTATTATGATGTTTGTTCTCACATTACAGGCTAGCTTTGAAGGCTATTACTTATTTTATGTCCGGAAAAGAACAACGTGTGATTAGTGAATATATTTGGAAGTAATTAGCATCTTGTCATGTGTTGCTGCTTGCCCTAGAGTTTCTTCATGGTGGTTGTTACAAGAATATTTTTAATTTCAAGAAAGTGATGACATTTTATACTGTGATGAATTAACAATAATGTTACAGATATGTGGGTTATTTGAAGTCTTTCAGTAGAAGAAAATTAAAATAGCAAATGATATATGAAATATAAATTCAAAAGATGTTCACAGTTTATTATATCAATTTATAATCCAAGCATGTTTAATTACCAACTAAATGATTATAGTCTGAGCAAATCCATTTATTGCATCTTTTCTGTGGGCTTTAATTTTGAATTTTGCTTTGTTGTGGGTTATACTCTAAAGTGACCAGGACATTCCATCTACTTTGTTCCTAAAATATACAAACACAATGCAAGTGTAGAATGGTTATAAAAATGAACCAATGTTCTCTATTTCTAAGAATATATGTTTAACGTAGATAAATGCAAATTGCAAGAAATAATGTCAGAAAGTGAAAAGGGTGAGTAAAATTAATATAACTCCTTTCAAAGTAATAATTTTATTTAAAAAAAAACCTGCATTGAAATATTCATGTCATAAGTTGTTGGTTATTTGTATTGAAACATCATTTGGTGGAGATCACGGCTGGTCAAACAGCATCCATGGAGAGAGCTTCAGCTCTGATGAAGAGTCATCTAGACTAAAAACATGAGCTTGTTCTCTCTCCATGTATGCTGCCTGACTGACTGTGATCACCAGCATTTGTTGTTTTCAGTACAGATTCTAGCATCTACAGCGACTTGCTCCTGCCATGATTATTTGTATTATTGGGGGCAACATTGCTGATTGATACATTTCTTTTTAAAAATTTGTACTATTTTCTGGAATTTGAATATTATAGTAAAGGAATTTATGTTTTTATGGGTTCACTGCAGAGTACCTGGTAAAACAAAATCTGTTGGTGTTCGCTTATATTTATACTAATTAGTCAAAGAATCAGTACAACCTAACGACAACTGATATTTTATTGACTTAAGTTAAACCCAAAGAGTACTGTTATGGATGCTATGAATATTTGTTGAACAATATTTTGTCTGAAATTCCTCAGTTGTATATTTTAACTGATGTGAAATTATTTAATTTCCATGATTAATGGGTTCAGCACATGTTCAGTATATCACTGGCAATAATTTCTTAGCTCAGATGTTTTGACTAATTTATGAACATTTCTGAGGCCTTTATATGTTGCTGTTCTGTATGTATCTCCACAGGAGACCTCCTTCATTCAACATCTGCAAACCATCTCCCTTCTGGTCTAACTGGACTTGTTTGTGGAAGGAACATTCCTGAGATAAATTCTTCTAAACCTAAGGAATTTCAAAAATTTGTTCCAGAGCCAGATCAACTTGATGAACCGAAGTTCTGTATAGACCATAATCTTGAAGGCTTGGATGATCCTGCAACCTTTGACCCTTTACTACTATTCCTAAACCATGAAGAATATGTGGTGCACTTCAAACAATTCTATGATTTGTCCTTTTCCTTTGTAGGGTCTTCTTTATTTGGGGTAACTGAAGAAAAAAAAGTATTACAATATTTGGAAATGGCAAGAGAGATAGCCAAAAGATACAACAAACATTGGGCTTATTCCAGAATCTGTTTCCTTTTAGGAAGACTTTGTGCGAAAAGGCTCAGGTTCTCACAGGCCAGAGTTTACTTTGAAGAAGCAATGACTCTGGTGCAAGGGTCATTTTCTGACTTATATCTATTGACTGCTTTGTATGTAAACTTGGCTTCTGTGTACTTGAAGCTAAAAATGAAAGAGAAATCTCATAACCTTGTTGAAAAGGCTGCAACTCTTCTCTTGTGCATCCCTTGCCATATTTTTAGCTCGGAGAATGAATTAGAGATACTTAACATGATACTTAAAAAAGCGATGATTGCTGATGATCATCTCCTGGAGGCACGTGTCTGTTTTCTGATATCAAAACTTTTTTTGGAAATTGGAAAGTCTGAAGAAATGTTGCCATTTGCTGAACATTTGCAGTTTCTTTCAAATAATTTTGGTTCGAAAAGCAATAAAGTCCCAGTAGATGTGTATTTGATTTTAAGCTCAATATATAAGAAAAAATGCTTACCAGAACTTGCACTAGCAGCATTAAGACTTGCTCAACCTGGCTCAAGCAACACGTTGTTTGATTCTCTGCAGAAGGCTGATCTGGTCATGGAAATAGTCTCAAAATCAAACTATCCAGGGTATTGTAATTGTCAAATAGCTACACAAGCTGCATTTTACCTTCAAGAGGCTTCAGATCTCTCAACCAATGTGAGCGATATAATCATTCAGAGAGACATGTATTTCGCCTTGGCCAATCTATACCAGCAATATAAGCTATATGAAAGGGCAATTGATTTCACGACAAAATCTGCAGAAATAGCAAAATACATCAACGATCGGGGAGCTTTCAGAATCTCTCTCTTTCTTGCTTGGTTGTATATTTTAAATAATCAGCCTGTTGTGGCATTTGGAATATTGAATTCCCTTTTGGAATCATCACTTCAGACATATGGTCCTATCGAGCTGGGAGTTGTTCATAACATGTTGGCAATATCTTTAAGGAGGAAAGGTACACTGAAGGAAGCTTTGGAAAACTGTCTGTGTGCAATAATGGCTGCAGAAGAGACTGGTATAAAACATAACCAAGCTATCGCTAATGCTAACTTTGGGTCTCTGATTCTGTGTTGTAAACATTTAACACTGCCGGAACGCTACCTCAGTAATTCTCTGAATATATATTTGGAAATGCAAGACTGCAGCTTGGAATCAGATTGTGTGCAAGTACTTCTTTGTTTAGGACAATACTACGTGGACAGAGGCTTGAGGGAGAACGGTAGACTGAATTATGAGCTAGCACTTCTTATTGCCATGAAAAACAATAGTATTTATTGTAAGTATCGCGTCACACAGATGAAGCCACATGTATTACATACACGAAAAATAGGTGCCCCAGAATTACCAGTGAGGCTTGTAACTAGTTTAGATGATATTTAAATTAGCAGGTGGTTAAACAAATTGATGACACTTTCACGCAGAGGGTGGTACATGTATGGAATGAGCTGCCAGAAGATGTGGTGGAGGCTGGTACAATTGCAACATTTAAGAGACATTTGGATGGTATATGAATAGGAAGGGTTTGGAGGGATATGGGCCGGGTGCTGGCGGGTGGGACTAGATTGGGTTGGGATATCTGGTCGGCATGGACGGGTTGGACCGAAAGGCCTGTTTCCATGCTATACATCTCTATGACTCTATGACATCACATTGGACTATGGCAGATGGTTGAAAATTGATGAGTAAGCTAATTAATATAAGTTAGGTAGAGAAATTGGCACAAAGGATTGTAGTGTGACTTTGAGATACTTCTATTAAAATAGTTCAAAAACCACAGGATGAGTGAAAGAAAGAATTTACAGCATTCAATTCAGGACCATCAAAATCACTTTACAGACTTTACTGTTTTCAAGTGTAATGACTATTCTTATGTAGGAATAATATTGATAAAGAAGAAAGCAACAGTGCTTTGAGAATACCAGGTCCAAGTAGAGTTGTAAAGCAATTATGATTGAAGTAGAGGGCAGATTAAGATAATATATTTTTTAATTAATAGCCAGATAAGAAATCCCAAGAGGATGCACAGGAACAAGTATTATCTAGTGAAATCAATTTTTAAAAATTGTTAAAAATGAGATGAACCTCATCGAAGGTAAATTTGGAGGTGATGAAGATTATATTAACTACTGTACATTGAATTTTATTATATAGAAAGATATTAGAATTAAATTATTTGGGCTGAAATGAGAGGAAACACTATGGCAATCTGATCAGTGCAAAATTCTGAGGGAGATTACAGAAAAAGTTAAAGTTCAGACATTAGATAACCATTAGGTTTCTGTAAAGTTGTGCACAAGTTAATTTTAAAAAATCCATATGAATGATCTGATCAATTTTTAAAACAATGGAATAGATGGTCTTTTGTTCTATTACTTCAAAGGTTTTAATGTGCTCAACTGTGGCAAATTTGTTGATGCAGCTAAGTCATGGAAGTCCATTACAACTATTTGACTGAATTCCAAGTCCCACTGATGGATTCAGTTCAGTAAAAAATAGTGACATAGCTTTTAAGAGGATTGAGCTGTTTTGATTCACATTCTGTGAACAACTAATGGGATTATGTTTTTGAAGTGGTTTTTGAATAGCTGTTTATTTTGACAGTTTTTGAGTGCTTAAGAAGACTAATTTCTAAAATGGAGCTTGAATGGCTATGTAAAGATGATTAATACTGTTTTTGAAGGACTATTTGTTTACTTTAACAGTTTCATGAGCATCCCAAAGACTTCCCAGTGTTATTATAGAACTTATCAATTCTGGCAATAGTGGATACTAACTGATTAGGCATGATAAATATGGAGGGCATGTGGGGGATGGAAGGAGCATGGGAAATGATAGGGGCAGAGGATTTTGAGTAGAGTAGAGGATTTTGAGTAGGCATGGGAAGAGGGTTTGGGAATGTGAGGGGTATTATTGTGAGGTATAGGGATTTTGAGCATGAAGTGTGTGAAATAGACATGAGGATATGAGGGAGCTGGGTTGATAGGTGGTAGGTTAGAAGGGTAATTATTAAGATGCGTAACACTCATATACAGAAATGTACCGATGCCTCAGTGAATAGAGGTGGACCCTTTAACCTGCTTGGCAAGGTGGCTCCAACTCTAGACCATACATGCCACTTCATGAAGAAAATAATATGGGCAAAGTCTATTGATCCGGAAATGGGATTGCAATGCCACAATTCACACTTTGAGGATAAAATTCACTGGAAGCCTATACTTATTCTGAGTTTATTCTTTTTTTGTCTCATCATTTATTTGCTTTTTTTATAGACCAAATTCAGGCTCTTGAACAACTCTGCAGTTTTTATGAGAACATTTTATACGATAAACAGCAATGTAGAATATATTATGAGCACTGGCTGACACTTTCCCAAAAGTTAAAGGACAAGGAGCAAGAGATGAAAATTTTGAAAATTCTAAGCCACCTTCACCTGTCTTTTAACACACAGAGGTAAGTAAAATTAAGTGGGGCTAACTACGCCAATAAAAAAAAGAACAATGTATCAAAGTAACTAAGTTAATAAAACCCAGATAATCCTTAGATAATCATACTGTTACATTGATGTATATCTCTTCAAAACAATATCGTCTCCGTTGCTACTATTCCTGATGAAGGGCTTTTGCCCGTAACGTCGATTTTCCTGCTCCTCGGATGCTGCTTGAATTGCTGTGCTTTTCCAGCACTACTCCGGTCTACCATTCTTTTCATATTTAAATATCCTCTTCATTTGCAGGGCAAAATATTTTACTGAATTTTAATAACATTAAAGATCCTTTTACACACTTTAGTTTATAAAAAACAAGTCTAGATCTACCTTATGTTTTATAGAGCCATCACACAAGAAGTTTTGAAGTGTTAAAAGTAACTGAAATTCAAATATTAGTTCCTACAGATTGTCATTAGATTATACCAAACAGAACCTGAGGAATTTTATTGATCTCGGAATGCATTACAAGGAAGCAAAGGCATGGCTGCTGGCTGGAAAGCTCTATTACCTGATGGAAAAGTACGAACTTGTTGAGCTGTACTTTCAGGTATTAATTCTTCACAAATATCAAAATGTTCTGATTATGGAGTTAATGATTAACTGAGTATGCTGATTAGTTTTCCCCCTAAGAAATGAGACATTACTCTCATTTTCAAGCCTGTAGGTCACTGAGCAGATGTCCTGATTGGAGCTTGCTTTGCCTGTGTTAGCTCTCTGCAAACTGAACTAGTCCCACTCTCCCGCCCTTTCCTCTTGGCTCTGACTTTTCTTTTTGGATGTTAACCAATTACTTTTAGAAAGCCATTATTGAATCTACCTCTGCCAAGTCACCAGGCCGTGCATTCAAGGTCCTACCTGCATAAAATACTGCTCTTATTCATTCTCTTAGGCCATTCATCTTATACTGATAGCATCTGGTTACTCATTCATGGGAACAGGTTCTCTCTATCTATGCTGTCTCTATTCCTCTTGGTTTTGAATATCTCAATCAAATATCATCCCAACTTTTCTAAGAAGAATAACCCCAGATTGTCCAATCTACCTACATATACAAATTAGAACATACAAATCAGGAACAGGGATAGGCCATTCGGCCTTGAACTTTCTCTGCCATTCAGTAAGATTGTGGTTAATTTGAGGAATAATACCATATTCCTCCCCACGCCAATGATCTTTCACCCCTTTGATTACCAACAATCTATCTTCCCCCACTTATTTAAAGACTTATATAAAGATTCTGCTTCTGCTGCCATCAGGGGAAGAGATTTCCAAAGATACTTTTCACTATCAGTGAGAAACAAATTTTCCCTTATTTCTGTCTTAAATGGATGCCTGCTTATCATTCAACTGTTACACTTAGTTCTAAATTTCTCCCACAAGAAGAAATATCCTTTCCATGTTCCATATTCAATCTGTCACCCCCTCAGGATCATGTATATGTCATAACTGAAGTGCATTCCTGAATTTTTCTCATAAACCTCTTCTGTATCCTCTCTTATTCCGTCTTAAAGGGCACAGCCTAAAATTGGACACAATGCTCCAAATAAGATTACACCCGTGTTTTATAATGGGAAGTGGAAAGGATTTCTATCCAAGTGACATTATTGATTGAGTCATCAAATAATGGACTCATAGATGGCAAGGACCTTGCTTACAGGAGAACAATTGTCCTGGGGAGAAATGTAGAAAGATGAGGGGAAAGCTGATCTACTCAGAGTTCCCAAGAACAATGCTGAGAGAGTGGTATAAGTCTGATGTCATAGATTCGTAGAGATGTACAGCATGGAAGCAGACCCTTCAGTCCAAATCATCCATGCTGACCAGATGTCCTAAATTAATCTAGTCCCATTTGCCAGCATTTGGTCCATATCCCTCTAAACCTTCCTATTCATGTACCCATCCAGATGCCTTTTAAATGTTGTAATTGTACCCATCTCCATTACTTCCTCTGACAGCTCATTCCATACATGTCAACCCTTTGCGTGAAAAAGTTGTCCCTTGGGTCCCTTTTAAATCATTCCTCTCTTACCCTAAACCTTTGCCATCTAGTTCTGGACACCCCCAATCCAGGGAAAAGACCTTGTGTATTTACCTTATCCATGCCCCTCATGATTTTATAAACCTCTATAAGGTCACCCCAATTGGCAAAGTAATGACCTCTAGTAGCTGTGCTGGACAGGAAGGTTGAAGGGTATGTGGCATTTGGATTGCTGCTTGTAAGGTGCCAGATATCCCTTAATGGTCACTTCAGGGAATGCAAAGAGAAACAAAGAGAATTTATAGGCTCATCTAAGAGGGACTCAAACCTAGGAGAACAGCAGGTGCGCAGGGAAATGAAGGAGTACTCTGGAGTTTAGGTAGGAATTTGGGAGGACCGCGTACCTGATAGGGAGTAACTAAAAGGAGCCATCACAGGAGAGAAGCGTTTGTCGAGGATTGAAGTTAAAAAAAAAGATGTGGGGAGAATGGTATAAATAAAGTTATGGATTCATATCTGGCCCAGGATCAAAATGTATACATGGACACAGAGAATTGACATAGTAGGATGGATTAAGCGGGAAGACTGAGTTAACCTCAGTTTATGTTTGTTTTAGAGGAATGAGAACTAACCTGTATTCCACCTGAAAGAAAAGGCATCACAATTGTGTGACAGTTTTGAATTGATGAACTGAAAGCCATTAAATAGAATGTCATAGGTTTTTACAATGTAAGTTGTTCATAGCCTACATTATCTTAATCATTTGTATTTTTGATTCTTGTGAATCACTCAGGCAGCTATACAAACAGCACAGCGAATGGAGGATTTGCACTTTATAATGAAAATCAATGAAGCAGCAGGGGATATGTTTTACAATGGGCCTAGGGAGCGAGAGAAAGCAATATCGTTTTATAGGGTAAGTGCAGACATATTATAGTCTTGGATTATCATAATGACAAGTGCTGAAAATCTTTTGAGTAATGTCAGTATTGCACTGAAAGTTGTCCTTTGGTAATGAGCCACCAGTTGGAGATTTGAAATGGAGGTAGGGAATGAAATGGGATGCAAATCAACGGGGGGGACATCCTATAAACACAGGGCAGCCAGATACACTTTGCGTATCTGCCCTTTCTACAAGGAGGGCAGAGGAATCGCAATGAGGATGTCCTTAAAGCTTCTCCACTGCTAATGGGGATATCTAGCCCAAGACAGCCCAAACTACAGAAGGAGCATCTACAAAGGTGACAACTGTCTCTAACCAGCCCAAATAGAGGTCAAATGTGAACAGCAGAAGGAGCATGTCAAAATCACAGCATCTCACCCACCTACTTCAGCAAACATTGCATGCCTCACATGTGACAGAGTTCACAGATTCAGCATTGGCCTACTTAGTCACTTCATGACCCAAAACACTGGAATGGGACAAAGTCATCCTGAATCCCAAGGAACTGCCGAAGAAGAATGATGGAATATTGCCCTTACTTATGGGAATGATGGGTTCATTCACAAGACGGGGAGGAGCTTATTGCCCAAACCTTACTCCCAGCTTTTGGCAATCTTCCTGTTAGCCCCTCAGCAAGGACAATAATGCAAAGCAATCATTTTAATAAAATATTTGGATCTTTCTGGAGTTTATTATTTTTTTGACTTAGATCCTATCAGTTGACCCAAATGTGCATTTTAAAAGTCTACATTCCTTTACTTGGATAAGAGTTCCTTCTAATTTTTAATAATCTCTTTTTAGATGGGATGTAATAGATCTTCCCAACACAGGTAGAATTGATTGTCCTCTTAATGCTGTTAATTGGAGCAGACGAGTTATGTGGCTATATTTCGGCTTTTAGAAAAGACTCTATTCTTCAAATTAGATTAGAGAATAGTAGTAGCTGAATTTAAAAGGGCTTGATCTTGCTGACCCTGTGGAGGCCTCATGGAGATTGGGGTTGGAAGTGTGTGGGGAGAAGAGATATTGAGCAAAAAGGGGAAAGCCTACATCAAGATGTTTTCTAAGGTTGATTTGGGAACTGGAACACTGTCTGCATCACTGAGTTTGGCAATCTGTTTGGACGATTAAAACTCCAGTTAGGGATGGATTTAAGGTTTGGTTCCAGTGGTGAATTCCTCCCCTCATACACCCCCACAATGTGAACATGCAGAGGTTAACAGGTCAAAGGTTGCTTCCCTGAGGCAGGCTTGGGGACCTTTGGTGTCAGATGCTTCATGCTCCACTCTGCTACTGTTGTCTACATTGAGTTAGGGATTACAGGCACCTTTGGAGTGAGCTGAGAAGAGACCTGTATGTGGTTCCTTCTCTGTGTGGGAGCCTACTGGCACCATCCTGTCACCTTGTGAGGAAGGGGCACCTGGAGGGGGGTCAAGGTCACTTGTCCTTCTGCCGCCTTACCAGTGGTGCAGGCCTGATGGAGTGCAGGCCTGCATGTGTATCTGGCAGGCATGGAGTGTGCTAGACTTGGCTTTCCATAACAGCCTCCAATCTTTTCAGTTGCATTACTGGACAAGCCTCTTTGCTGCTCCAGTGTATGTTTGTTCATTTTAATGAAGATTCTCTCCAGCCAGTGGCTGAGCAGGTGCCTGGTCTCCAGCTGTCCTCTGGTTGTTTGCAACCTGGAGTGTTTCTTTCTTGGCCAGCAGTTCTCACCAGAATGTGCTTTCGACTTTAATCTAGTTAAAATAGTTATTGAGGTATTAGTACCTGAGCTGGTGGGGGTTGCAGCTTTATTGGTGCTGAATCCCAGAGGACTGTGTCACCTTCCTCAGAGGTTGAGGAAGAGAGGATGCCCTGGTATTTTCAGCGCATAAATCATGCGGATGGCAGTGGTGTCTGCGGGAGCCAAGAGAGGGAATGAGTTGCAAAATAAGGATAGATGTTTGGACATGCTAATAATACATTGGCAGACGCTGGTAATGGGAAAGTAGCATAAGACTTGACAATTAATCATTTTAGGTCACCGGATCATTGAAATCTCAGCATCACCACATGAGTAGTCACATTCCCCTCCCCTGAGGCAAGAATATTCTCTTGTTAGGGAGGGAGGAGAGGAATGTCAAATCGTCCATCACCTCCTTTGGTTCTCTGTGACCTATTGTGGGTCACTTTTTTCTTAGAATGAGACAAAGAATGGGGTTGAGTGAGATAGAAGTGGGTGACACAGCTGTTAGTGTTGGTGCAGGTGGGGAGAAGTGGTAAGTTATCCTGAGTGAGTGATTAGGAGGCTTGGTGAAGGCATGCAGGGTTAGTGCTGTTGGGAGGTGGGTGAGACCGCTTGAGGGAGAGTGAGTGGCTACCAGCTGAGGGAGAGATGTGTGCAGTGAGTGTGAAGTGGCAAAGGAAAAGTGGCGGCAATTATCCTTGTGGAGCATAGAAGGTCATTAATCATCTTCAGCATTGCTGGGCATTCACACTAACCTGGGTGGCAACTTCAAACTGGGTTGATAGGGTCTGGTGCTTTGGTCACTTTTGGCATTTCTGAACAAAGATAATGGGCCTCCTCCACCACCCCATCCACCAGGACCTTCAAGTCCATGTTGATGAGGCTGGGATCCACCTTCTATTTCTCAGCCATGCCCTTTATAACTGTGCAGCAACACACTGTGAAAGGCAGTTACTAGATTGTAGCAATTGACCTGGTGTCTAGCTTGGTTTTAAATATGGCATCGGTGACTAAATCCCAGAATGCTGTGGTAACAGGAGTCCTTCCTCAGCTCCTGAATGCATGATAGTGTGGGTGTGGTGCCATGGGGATGCATAACTGATGAAAAGAACGACAGAGAAGTGTGTGAGAAAATGTCCTGGAGCTCATGGAGTGAAATTGTTCATGAAGTTCCACAAAATCTCCACTTAGCCAAATTCTTGGAAAATTCAACCCTACATGTTTAACTTTATGTGAAAATAATAATTGGCTTAATATTTCACTTTTGTATGCACTTAACTATCTGCTCTGCCTGATGTGAAACTTTATGAATTATTTCTCAGACTGGGGCAATACCGCTGGCTAGGATGACAGGAGATACTGATGCAGAGCTCAGACTTTTTAATAAATTGACTGAGCTTAGTATTATACTGAACCGTTTAGAACAAGCCCGAGAATATGCAATTGCAGCTGTAAGACTCAGCATAAATACTGGTGAGTAATTTTTCTTTTATTCAACAATTTTGTTAAGTATGACTGAAAAAATAGCATGTATTAATTTCAAATTAGTCATTTAAATTTAGATTAGGTTCCCTACAGTATGGAAACAGGCCCTTTGACCCAACAAGTCCACACGGACCCTCCGAAGAGTAACTCACCCAGACCCATTCCCCATATTCACCCCTGACTATGGGCAATTTAGCATGACCAATTCACCTAATCTGCACATCTTTGGATTGTGGGAGGAAACCAGAGCACCCGGAGGAAACCCACGCAGACACGGGGAGAATGTGCAAGCTCCACACAGGCAGTCACCCGAGGCTGGAATTGAACCTGGGATCCTGGTGCTGTGAGGCAGCAGTGCTAGTAACGCATATCTGCATGATTAAGTATAGAAATGTCTGCTATTTAATTTCAGATTCGATAATTTAGTGTCAAAATTCATTTATGATTGTATCCTGGTCTAAACACTGAGGTGTGTCTGCCTGGAACATCTGCTTAAGTCATCCTTCGGATCAAGAAAATATCCCTAACTTACACGGTATAGAAATGAGTCATGTTGGCTTCATACCATTGCTACAGTGACTGCAAGCACACCTTTCGTAAGAAAGTTAGCTGCATTTGTTTATATTTTAAAATTCCTTTTGGGGTATCTGGGCCTTAAAGCCACCCATATTAATCCCAGATGAGCTTAAAGTTTGACTGTTATTGTTATGATCTGAAGCCAAATCTGGTGCAACTTACGAGTGGGGACAAATGGAACTCCTGATCTATTATTCTTTATCCTAAAGTACTTTTACTAAATTTGGAAGAAATGGGAAAACTGGACTTGAAATATAACATAGCCAGCATTTAAGGTTGGAAAGTAATGTGCTTTCTACAAAGAGCATGATATTAAATATATTAAATATATTTAATATCAATATTTGCAAAGGCTCCTGAGTACTGTTAGCAAACAGTTAATTGCTAATCTGGAAACTTTTGTATTGGTTTTGATGGGTGTTTCTTAAACCTTGAGTGCTTGGATGCAAACAGACAAAACTGTGAAATTTGCTAACATTCCAGGACGTATTTGGGTTATTAACCATATAAACACCTTACTAAGCAATATGCAAGAGTTCAAGACTTGAAGGAAAATAATGTTAAAATCTTGTCGGTAATTGTGTTGCAATTGATGCTGCTATGGCAGAGGCAGCATCTGTACACGAATGATGAGCAAAGTGGCTTCTTTGTTCTGAAGTATCTTTTGATAACTGAATGAAATTATCAATATGAATTGATGGTAGCTACTCTTCCATATTTGTGTTCTATTGTATGAACTAATACTCTTAATGCATTTAATCTTTTAAAATAATTAGAACAAAAATACATTAATGATGAGATTACCTTAAAGGATTTTTTTTCCTCTCAATAATTAGGAAGCCAACTGAAGGAACAAATCGCTTTTTATCGACTAGCAACAGTGTACTACTTATACCAGCAATATGAGATGGCTGAGAACTATTACCTGAAGGCGTTGTCACTCAGTCCCTACACATTGCAATCTGATAAAGAAGCGACGTACTACATGAAGGTTTACTTGAGACTAGGTGACATTACACTCCACAAACTCAAGGTTGGGAAAGTTTCTCTGACTGGCTTTTCTGCAATCATTTTAACAACTGACCAATAATGAGGAACATGCATTGAAGTTGAATGAGCATTCTAAAAATGGCCAAGCCTTGTTATTTTCTTCAATGAATATCCACAATTAGAATGAATGATTTGGCATGATATGATACCTAAATGTCATGGTTTTCTAAATCGACTATGGATAACATGCACCGGTGGTTGAGTACGACTATTTTGTGCAAGTCATCCCTAAGGCAGTAGAAATGCTGTCTTTTAGTGTATCTCCCAATAAAAAAATGAAATGTCAATAGATGGCATGCAGACATAAATTTACATCCGTCAAAATATTCTGTTAGCTCTTTTAAGAGCTATTAAATTTATAGTAACAAATCTTGACATTAGCAGCTAAATATGAAATAAATCCAAATTAAATCAAAATACTGTAAATGCTGGCTATCTGAAACAAACACAGAGTATGCTGGAGAAACTCAGCAGGTATGGCAGCATCTGTGGAGAAAAAAAATAGAGTTAACATCTCAAGTCTGATATGACTCTTGTTCAGGGTTCCTTTCCACTAATGCTGGCAGACCTGCTGAGTTTCTTCAGCATTCTCTGTATTTGTAACAAACAAGTCCTCTGATGCTCTTGCATTGAAGATTAGATATTAAATATTTAAAGGGCATGACATCTGAATTAGTTAGGTAGTCCATATTTTCCACCTCGGAACACTTCAACCCCAGGGCATCAATGTGGCCTTCAACAGTTTCCTCATTTCCCCTTGCCCCACTTCACCCTAGTTCTAAACTTCCAGCTCAGCACTGTCCCCATGACTTGTCCGGACTTGTCCTACCTGCCTATCTCCTTTTCCACCCATCCACTCCACCCTCTCCTCCCTGACCTATCACCTTCATCCCCTCCCCCACTCACCCATTGTACTCTATGCTACTTTCTCCCCACCCCCACCCTCCTCTAGCTTATCTCTCCACGCTTCAGGCTCACTGCCTTTATTCCTGATGAAGAGCTTTTGCCCGAAACGTCGATTTCGCTGCTCCTTGGATGCTGCCTGAACTGCTGTGCTCTTCCAGCACCACTAATCCAGAGTCCATATTTTGTATCGATGTAACTGAAGTCATTTTATTACTTTACCAAGGGATGTTGTTTTCCATAATTACAAAATAATAAACACAACAATGATATTTTTATAAGCCAGACTTTTTTATGAACAAGTCTCAGGAAAATAAATCAGAGACCATCATTGTGTTATTACTCTATACCAACCTGTCTTCCTAAAAAATAAATTCAGGATTTATCACAATAATCTGAAAATATGTCTGTAATTACAATAAAAAAAGAGGGAGGATTCCCACATGATTTTCAAGTATGGTGAAGTGATGAAAATGAATCTTTGAGATGAGGAATGAGAAAATCAATTCAGGACACCTGGTTAAAAGAAAGAACTTTCTATTCAGGGTTAGAAGGAAATGATCTTACAGATTGGTGAATGAGGAGTTAATGGATACTGATGCATTCCTTAAAAGAAAATGCTACATAAGTAACTTGCTAAGAATTCTAAATAAATAAGTCACACTCCTTTGTTGTAATCAGGAAATTTACCAAAACAATATGATTGGTGCTGTATAAATGGACATTCAACATGTGCGTAATAAAGTATCACACAATAGACAAATAAGCAAAATTGAAGCTTCTTAAAGGGGGAAGTAGCTGAATGCATACAGATTGAAGAATAGAAAGCAGGGTATGTGTTGAATGGTTGTTTAGCAGACTGGATTGGCATGCACAGTAATGTACCCAGGAGTTGTTTTTCATTGTTGGTAAGTTTTATTGACCAAGACTCAGGTATATAGATGATCATTTCAAATTTTGCAGATGACATGAAACTTGCAGGTCAAATAAATGAAAATATTAATAATCTTCAAATGGACATAGAGAGACAACATGTTATGGAGTGATATGCAAAATGATTTATTATTGTTGAAAAACTGAATTTAGATATTATGAACCAAATGTTTGAATTTTAATGTGAATTTAGGAACATAGATACTTGTCTTTGAAAATGCCTGCACAAGTTTAGAAGATTGTTTTTAAAAAAGGCATAAAGGATCCTTACATTTTATAAATAGTATTATTGAGTCCAAAGAAAAGAAAATTATGCTGAAGTTTATAGTTAGGCATCAATTGAAGTAATTTGAACATGTTTAAGGAAATCTTCAATCCTTACGGTGCAGATGAGATTTACTGGAATGGTGGAAGTGTATTCAATAATAATCCTTTTAAAAAAGAATCAGATGCTCTCTTGAAAGATGCAAAAAATGCAAATGGAGAAGGGCTGATGAGTGGAACGTTTGAAGATCAGGCATAGATAGAATAGTCTCCTACTATGATAAGTTATTTTATAACTTTATGTAGAATCCAGTAAAATATTCATAGAAATTGAAAACACAGAAGAAGTCAATTCAGCCCTTTGTGTACGTGATGACTAATATGGAGTCTAATCCTCTTTTTCAGTTCTTGGTCAAGAATTCTGGTGTTTACTGCACTTTAAATAACCTGCAAACACCTTTTTTAAATGTAATGAAGGTTTCTGCACCTACCATTCTTTCAGAACTACTCATTAGAGAAAGAGATGGCTGGTGGTGGTTTAACCTGAGGTTCACCACGAGGGCGAGGGGTGAGGTAGAGAAGGCGGGACCTACATACTGATCTCAGCTGGTATGGGATTACATTTATTCTTCAGGTGCCATAGACACGAATGCAGAAAGCAAGTGGTTAGGGACATAACTAGGGATTGATACCCTGAAATCTCCCTGGATTATTTTAGAAGCTGGGAAAAATTAAAAATTTTAACCCATGGTTATTAAGGAGACCTAACCATTTAGAGAGAGGATGTGACAGAACTAATTGTGAATGGTTGACGGAAAAGACAGACTTAAGAGTGAATAGTTAAACTTATTGGTTGCCTATTGAACCTACTTTTAAAACTGTTCTGTTGCATGTTACAGTAGTTATTCCTTTTAAATCATTGACTTAAATTTATAAACCTGAACTTGTCTTTAAGTCACAATGATTGTCCACTTTTAATAAGAATGTTCTCCTTATTCTTGTTTTCAGGATGCACATGATGCTGCTGGCTACTTCCATTTGGCTTTTGCTGCAGCTACTGAAGTAGGGAACAAGCAAGATTTGTTTACTGTTTCCACCAGACTTGCCAACATTTATAAGAATTACATTGTGAATGAAGATCTGCATTTGCAGTTTGTTCAGCAAGCCAAGGCTCTTCGCACTGAGCTACACAAATGCAAAAATAATCCCATGAACAAGCTAATGTGAAGATACATAAGATATAGAATGAACTCCTGCATCAACTCCATTTACTACAGCAATTATTTGTTTGAAAGGAATTGTTGTATACAGATGCATTTACTTTCCCTTTACATTCAAGAACAAGTATGAAGACCAAAGACCCATACTATAAGATCATCAGGGTTAAAAGCAAAAGGATGTTACAAGCATCTAAATAAGTGGTAACTGGGAGAGGACACGTCAAATTCTAAGAGCCAGGGAATTAAGCAGAAGAAAAGATGGATGGAAGAAGATGCAATCCACAGTTTTCAGTTTCTTGGGAATAATTAGATCACAATTATTGTCAAGTTATTTTGTTCTATTCTGATAACCAAAATGAAAAAGAAACCCAGAAACATCTAGTAGTGACAGGATTAATGTTTTCTTCAGATTGTTCTATAATCAAAATAAATTAACACTGCTGAATGCTTACAATAGCCAGGCAGCTAGAGAGCTAGAATAATTGAGCACAGTATTTTGGAAACATTCCAATATTGTAGACTCCAATATGTTTAGTTTTACTTTGGAAATGATTCTGAATACTATGGTTATTTAAGACAAAAAATAAGATGATATATTGAGCTTGTAGAACTACAAAATTCAGCATGCTAACAATGGTAACTTATGATTGCATTAACAAAAAAAAACTATTGGTGCCACAGTATTTCTATAATGCATACAAAAGTGCATGTGAAGATATATGGCTGCTTCATATAAAAATAAGCTGGAGTTCATGATGGCCCTATGAAATCAAAAGTTCTTTTTAAAAACTGCCATTTTGGAAAAACAACACTACAAGACATATTTACAGTAATACAGCATTCTTACCTCATTCCTGACAAGCTGTCATACCTAATCTGCCTTTCTTTTCATTTTTTCACCTATTGGGAGATCCTCAAATAGATGCATTTAGAAATGTAGAAATAATTATTGTAAGTTTGCTCTTTTCCTGAACTCTTTCTATGACAAATACTTGAACATTCCCCTCCAAAAGGTGTTCACCTCTAAGTACCACACTTTGTATATGCAACAGTGACATACAGTCTTACTAAGAATACACTTCAGGGAAGACAAGTATTAGATTGTCTCTTAAACTGAGATATGATATCATGAAATCCACAAAGGATATGGAATAAATATTTGACTGAGAATATTATCTTCAGCTAAATTACATACATTTAAAGTAATTTGAATATGATTAGTTTTGTGAAACAGACAAAAAAAATCAAAGTCTTGTATATGCCACGGATATAAATCGAGAAGTGAGTGTAAGCAGAAATTCTAGAGATGTAATAATCCTATCATTTTCGATAGTAAAGAGTGACCTGTGAAGATATAACCTAAGTTATATGGGCGGCACGGTGGCACAGCAGGTTAGCCCTGCTGCCTCACAGCGCCAGAGACACGGGTTCAATTCCCGCCTCAGGCGACTGACTGTGTGGAGTTTGCACATTTTCCCCGTGTCTGTGTGGGTTTCCTCCCACAGTCCAAAGATGTGCAGGTCAGGTGAAATGGCCATGCTAAATTGCCTGTAGTGTTAAGTTGGTGTGGACTTGTTGGGCCGAAGGGCCTGTTTCCACACTGTAAGTAATCTAATAAATTAACTAAAGTTCTTGTCATGGTACTAGTTTCATTTCATCAACCAACTCTGGTAGCTGTAGAAATTACAGACAGCTAATTTCTTTTTTATATTATTGTAAATATCAACTGACTTGTGCAAGCTTGAGAAAAAATGAAAATACGATTTGCAGAGAATGAGGATGATGCAAACAGTGAACAGTGTAGATTGTTTAATATTTGATACATGATAGGTCAAATCTATCATTACCTAACAGTAATGTGAACACAGTATTTTTATATTAAAATGTTTTATCTAACAAAATAAAAACTTTCTTTTATATTTTTATATCATAAGATGGGCAACTGTTGAAATACTATCTTTAATTGATAACAATATCATGGCAGAAGATCATTCAATTATTATAATACATTATAATGTCAAATGTAGGATCAAAGTGTTTTTTTAATGATAACCAATAAATTTGAACAATGTTTCGTAAGGTTTTAGGCTAACTTTTCTCTTTGATTTTCATAAAAGATTTGATCTCAGTTGCACAGCAAATAGTATTTTAGATCTGTAACTGTACAGCTATCAGCAAAACAAACTTGAATTATTTCTCACAATTAATATGTCAGTACACCTTTAAGGGATATGTTGACAGTACCATTGCTACAACATAGCATGGGACTTGAGTGTATAAAGATCTCAGACTCCATCTTAACTGGGAGCCACTTGAAGAATGACATGCTGATGGAAGTACACTACTTTTTGTAACTGAATAGCTCAATATTAGCCCAGATATGGATATGACTTTGAATATAATGCTGTATATATTAATGAACTGTAATAAATATCTGGCAGGTCTTCGAATACAATATTGCTCATGTCCTAGTTTTTTTTTAATGTTATAAGAGAAAATGTTAGTATTTGTGCATCAGGTAAAGGTACCCCTCTGAAAATTCATATTATGCTTAGCAGTGGTAACTATTGTTAAAAAAGGCAACTCAAAATCTCAGTGGTAGATATTTGCAAGCCTAATTTAGATTTAGATTGATTTATATTTATTTAATATTGTCTCTTGTATCTAGTTTCCGGCACCATCTTGGATTACAAAATAGATGACTAAATAAATTATATAAATAGTAAAACACAGTCTGTTCTGGTATAATACAATAGGTCCATTCCCGTACAATCTTGCATTTTAAGAAAATTGCATAATAGCAGCACCATTTAAACCAATGGGAACCGGAATCATTTTATAGCCAATACAAGTAAGGGAAATTCGCTTTCTACAATAATGGTCTAAATTCTTCAATCGCGTTATAGTGAATTCGCATTCAAGAAACACATGTTATACCAGAACCAACTATACTGAATAAATTAAAATTGCATTGATATTACTAAAACTGAAACAACTTCAAAAGTTCATCTTTCCTTCTCCATAAACTTCATTTCCTTTACTCCTCCAGTCACTGTCCAGCATCATCCCTGGGGAAGCTGACAATGTGCTCCTTTTCTGCCACCACTGGCACCATTGCTTCTGCATCCACTAACTCCGAGCTGGAGATGGTCATGCTGCATGGACAGGACAACAACTCTAGACATCATAACATTTGGATAATTAGTAGTATCACTTCCTATGAGTATAAACCTGTACATAGGCATTGACCAGCCAGAGGGCAGAATAACTTTTTTCTGAGTTAGATCTAAGTTCAATCATGTTATAAGAAAAACAGAAAAGAGAAACAGTCTGCATATCTGCAGTTCTGATTTTAAAAATCGACCTCACATATAGCTATAATGGCCTTCTGAAAGAAAATGCAGAAAACAAAAACACTTAAAAGTAGTTCTGTACATTAGAAAACTTACTTGTGTCCAAAGGCTGTTCATTTCAATTTATTTCTTCAAACTGAAGGGAAATCTGCATGACATTCTCCTTACTTGGTACAAAAACCATCGAAAGGCTAAAAAATGCAATGACAAACTTGCAAATTTTGTACTACAGGTTGTTGTTCTTCAAAAGGCCATTATTTTGCATTTGCCTTTCCTTTTGGCATTTTGTTTGGAAGTTGAGGGTAGTTGTATTTGTTTTCTATACTGATTTTCTTTTGTCTGATTTCATTTTTCCGTTTTTCTTTGCTTCTGTTTCACTTTATTTTTGCTGCTTTTTTGATAGTCTTAGTCCTGCTGGGCAGCCAGTGGTAATTTTCCTGAATTACAATTGTTTGGTACAACATATGCAGATCAAGTGTTCAATGACCATAAAAAGAGAGCTCAGAGAATCTTGCTTGTCACCAGTAAGGAGGGATTTTGCAGATTAATATATCAAAGTTTTCAATGGATAATCCTAAAGATCCAGATAGGATCTGGAAAATTCTCAAAGAGAAGCTGAAGGTAATGATTTACGTTAAGACTAACTGATTCTAACTATCTTCAAGAGTGCAGTCATTAATAATCAATTAATTTTTGTCAAAAAGATACCAGCACAAAGGATATATGTGAAAAGAAGATGGCATTTCATTAGCCTTCTGGATTATGAGTTATTAGCTTTCTGAGATTCATGCATTAGAACACCTAAAACCCTCAGCACATCACACTTCCTTAATTGTTCGCCGTCAAACTGGATGTAAAATTTGACCATATTGTGATTGCTGCTACTGGGTATATTTTACTCTGAGGGCTTGAATTAATCTTGAATTAATAAAAACTGCAACAAAAACAAAAATTGCTGAAAAAGCTCAGTATTTCTGGCATCATCTGTGGAGAGAAATCAGAGTTAATGCTTTGGGTCGAATGACTGTTCCTCAGAATTGTCCAGAATTGTCAGTTCCAGATTGTACAGTTCTAATAACCTATCTGAGAAGCATATTCATAAAGTTAGAGTATTGTATGCAGATTTGTATTCCACCATCACCTTTACATCCTTCCTCTGGAGTGGATATAGTGCGGGTTCACTCGGTTGCTTTGTGTATGAAATACAAACGTGAAGGAAGACCTGAAAAGTTTGTCTTTAGACAACACAAGATAGAGGATCCTGTTGGGATGAATGTAATGACTATGTCCTTCTATAGGGATGAATAAAGGATTGACTGTGGATGATGAAAGAGCGGGTGATTCAGAAGTTTCTAATTATGACTGTTAAATAAACGTTATCCACCCTTCAAGAATTTCTACATTGACTCCATAAATTTACAACTCCTAAACTGTGGTTTGAGGGTTCTCACAAATAAAATAATAAGGGGCCTGTTTTAACTTAGCACTAAGTTTGATTTGCTGTGCTGAGTTCAGGCTTCAATTCTGTGTGATTCATGTCTTGCCTCCTTTCCTTACTGGAAGTGTGGGATTTGTCCGAAATGGGGGTGTGACTTTTACTCTGTGACCTACCTGCCATTTTCATAAAACTCTGGAGTCTTCCTTATATTGCAAATATTTTAAGAATCCTCTGGAATCTGGTTCTTAATGAACTGCCATATTTTTTTAAAATCTTTTTTCTGGTTTTGCAATGAAAATTGCCTTGAAGTATAAATGCAATTAGTGTAGGTACAAAAGCAGTAGAATCTACAATGTTACAGAAGTAATAGTTTTCCAAAGGGTTTTCACCAAATGTTTGCATCAATAGGCAGTGCAGAAAGATAGCTCCAGATTATACTATCAGTCTGCAAGCCAAAAGCTGAGCAAGGATAGAAGAGCTTTGTTTGCCACCATTTAGCGTATATGAGATCTGTAATGTGAGGCAAGTTAATAGGAAAATCTTTTCTTTACTAATATTAAAAATATTAAAATAGTTTGATAGCTGGTCTTGTATAGTTATTAGTGGTTTTCCTTTACACAGATTCTGGTGATCTTACTTTGAGATAACATCAGAAATAATATCTGGAGGGAAGGAAATCATTCTTTTTACATTTAAGTAGACCTTTCTTTTCCTTCACTGCATTTTCTATACAGTTTACCTTTGTTTCAGTGGATGAGATGTGGGATAGACATTTATAGTGCTGTATGTAAGCACTAGCTTTTGGAGCGCTGCTCCCGCCCCGAAAGCTAGTGCTTCCAAATAAACCTGTTGGACAATAACCTGATGTTGTGTGATTTTGAATTTTGTACATCCCAGACCAACACCGGCACCTCCACACCAAAATAAAATCAACTCTTCTAATATTTCAATATAAATGCCGAAACCTTACGAACTAAGTTGTTTATAAGCATTCATTGATTTAAGTATATTGTGCTACTGACAGATACTGATCAATTTTTAAGATAGGTTGTGAATATCAACAAAAATGTTAATTGCCTAAATAGTGATATTAAAATTAACAGAAATTCCTTTAATTGCTGCAAAAGACAATGTTCACCTACTCCATGTGCTACATCCTTTTGATTTTACATCAAGGCAGAATAAATACATTTGAAACAAGTGTAAACCTTATATCCATTATTTTGTCAATTGGTTCACTGGTATTTCCTGCAGCTCAGAATCAGAAGCTTGTGGTTTGAGTCACCACTCCAGGGTCTTGAATGAATAATCTTTGCAGCCAAAAAAATGCATACAACAGAAAGGTAATAAGTTGGGTCAGATATATCATAGTCTTGCTTATCAAGTGAAACTCTTTTTAAGATTTTTTTTGAAAGTGAGGAAGGAATTTTCTTGATTTGTTTTATTCAGCAAACAAATTGCAAAGCAAAAATCTAAAAAAAAGTAAACCTGATTTAAAAATAGAATACATTGAAAACATCCTGCAGTCAGTAGTATTGGTGAAGAAAAAAATTTTCTAGTTAATTTTTAAAATTCTTGCCGTGTTTACAAGTGATGATCGGCCTTCCGAGTGTTCCAGAACTTTATTACAATTTGAAAATATAAACAGCGTATTTTTTAAAAATTCACAGATTCCAATTCTCCTGAAGAACATTCTGCATCCCATTCCTTTTTCGGGTTGTTTAATGAGTAACCTGCAATGAGGGACTGAACTGGGGATTTAGGGTTTCATTCAATAAAGAGTCACTATACCAACTATCAACTGCCACACAGAGCACAATACATCACTAAAAACTTAGATGAGGATTGACCAATTTATTTATACCTGGAGCACAATATATACAAATTGGAGTTCACTATATTTTTTTGTGTATTCCTGTGTAGATACATCTGTTTAACCACTAGAGGGTGATAGTATGACACCTTTGTTTTATTTTGACCAAATTCTAGCAAGTGTTTAAGATTCATTTATGTTTATTTTACCTTTCTGGAAATGGTTTCGAGGAAACACCTTCAGTTTTCTTGTTGACTTTACATTAACAAAGTAAGAAGCCTCCACTTAAAGAATGCTGAAAACCAGGGAGCATGTTGCACCCTGTCTTTTCACTTAATAAATTATAGTTTTGGCAGGCTGTTTCTTTACAGGACAAATCCGAACCATTGTATATACACATTTGTTTTGCATAATGTAATTCCAAAACTAGATACCGGTTTTAATATGAGTCTTTATATTTTATGGAATATGGGCACTGTTGACAAGAGGACCATTTGCTGTCCATCCCCAGATGCTGTTGAGCTGGCTGGTTGCTTGGTCAGAGTTGAAGAGTGTGATGCTGGAACAGCACAGCAGGTCAGGCAGCATCCGAGGAGCAGGAGAGTCGACGTTTCAGGCATAAGCCCTTCATCAGAAATGTTAGGAGGCGTATAGGGGACTGGGGAATAAATAGGAGGGTGGCGGTGAGGTAGCTGGGAAGGCGATAGGTAAATGCAGGTGGGGGTAGATGGTGATAAGTCATAGCGGAGGGTGGAGTGGATTGGTGGGAAGGAACTTGGACAGGTGGAGCAGTTCAAGAGGGCACTGTCAAGTTGGAGGGTTGGATTTAAGATGAGGTTGGGGGGGAGGGGAGATGAGGAAACCGGTGAAGTCAACATTGGTGGCGTGTGATTGGATGGTGGTCGACCACTTCAACTCACCCTCCCAATCCACCAAGTACATGCACTTCCTGGGCCTCCTGCACTGCCAAATCCAAACCACCCAACGCCTGGAGGAAGAACGTCTTATCTTTTGCCTTGGGACCCTTCAAACATACAGCATCAACATCGACTTCACCAGTTTCCTCAACTCCCCTTCCCCTACCTCATCACAGATCCAACCCTCCAACTCGGCACCACCCTCTTGAACAGTGTCACCTGTCCATCTTCCTTCCCACCTATCCACTCCACCCTCCTCTCTGACCTATCACCATCACCCTCCACCTTCATCTACTATCACCTTCCCAGCTACCTCACCTCTACTCCAACCCTTCTATTTATCTCCCAGCCCCTTTCTCCCCACACATTCCTGATGAAGGGCTTATGTGTGAAACGTCGATTCTGCTGCTCCTCGGATGCTGCCTGACTAGCTGTGCTTTTCCAGCACCACTCTTTTCAACTCTGACTTCTCCAGCATCCTCAGTCCTCATATTCTCCTGACTGCTTGGTCAATATAGAGACCAGAGTGCAGAGGGGATTGACCAGGATATTGCCTGGATTTGAACAGTTTAACTATGAAGAGAGGTTGGATAAACTCTGGTTGTTTTCTTTAGAACAAAGACCTCTGAGAGGAGCCCTGATTATGAGGGCAAGGTGGATAGAAAGCAGTTGTTCCCTTTTCTTGAAAGGCTAATAACAAGGGTGCATCATTTTAAAGTGAAAAGAAGGAGATTCAGAGGGTGTTTGAGGAAGATGTTTTTCACCCAGAAGGTGATGTGAATCTGAAACGCATTGCAGGAGCAGGAAACCTCACAACCTTTGGATGAGCATTTGAAATGTCGAAACATTCAAGACTAAGGGCCAAGTGCTCGAAAGTGGGCCTATTCTGTACTTTATGACTCTATGAACAACATCTTTTCTGTTGCTACTCTATAGTGGTGTATCCTTTATCACTAATCGCTGGATAGGCCAAAGACACAGCAAATCTAAGGTGGACTATTGGTAGCGAACCTACCTCAAAGAACTCATACCCTCTACGGCATATTGATAGAGGTGACAAATACAACACGGTGCCAACAGTGGTTATCCAAGAAAGTATCATACATTTGACTATGTTTGCCATTTCTGTCATTTGCGCATACGAAAGACTTAACCACACTCTTGTTCTCCTAACCCAAGATGTTTCAGAGGACAAAGGCACTTAAAATAAGGTTACTCTTTCAGTATTTTGAATTGTGCTGAATGGACATGATGTGAGAGTTTTCCAGTGTGGGTGAAACTTGTATCCAGAACTTCTGTTGCTGGAAAAGCGCAGCAGGTCAGGCAGCATCCAAGGAGCAGGAGAATCGACGTTTCGGACATGAGTGTGCTTTGACAGAATCAGAATTCGAATAGAATTCTACACAATGGAATACCAATAGGAAGAAATGAATCAAATATGAAAATAAACAAATATCATCATCTTATTAAGTGGCTTATGCTTGGGTAAGTCTTCTGTAATTAGATTAGATTAGACTACATTACAG
Source organism: Chiloscyllium plagiosum (assembly GCF_037043375.1). NCBI lineage: Eukaryota > Metazoa > Chordata > Chondrichthyes > Orectolobiformes > Hemiscylliidae > Chiloscyllium > Chiloscyllium plagiosum. The sequence goes on along the minus strand of NW_028270154.1, from coordinate 58,966,119 downwards.
TGTGGAAACAGGCCCTTCGGCCCAACAAGTCCCCGCCGAAGCGCAACCCACCCATACCCCTACATTTACCCCTTATTACCTAACACTACGGGCAATTTAGCATGGACAATTCACCTGACCTGCACATCTTTGGACTGTGGGAGGAAACCGGAGCACCCGGAGGAAACCCACGCAGACACGGGGAGAATGTGTAAACTCCACACAGTCAGTCGCCTGAGTCGGGAATTGAACCCGGGTCTCTAGCGCTGTGAGGCAGCAGTGCTAACCACTGTGCCACTGTGCCACCGTGCCGCCCATGATGACTTATGCAAAGTTGATATACATTTTAAAATCCCATTTATGTGCTTAAACCTAAAGATGAAACTAATTAATGAACTTTATGAACTAATTTTAATTAATTTTGTTTGGATGTAATGTTTTAACAAGTGGAACCAGCTGTTTCCCATGTTAGTCTAACGGTGGATGATGGACTATGAATTAGTCTCAGTAGAAGAGGCTGTTGTCTTAGATAACAACATGCAGTTTATGACATAACAACAACTGTATATAGGTCCCATTAACTCTTAGGCATGTTAACTATTATTAAGAAAAGATAAAGAAGACATATGTAACTCTATCAAGAGTCCAACTAATTGATTCTCCATTCATGCTTTGTGACATAATCAGACTGGTAGAGCTCAGTATAACTCAAACATTAACTTTTTCAGAATCATTAATTTATCTAAAAATTACAATACTTGATCATGGACTCTACATTCTTCCTTCTTTTGTCCCATTTAATTTCTTGAAAGGAATGAGTTTGTTGTCAATGATGCCGATGTCTCTTGTATAGACGATGCATAGGAATTCCAGATTTATTTTTCTAAGTCTGAACTAAAGTAACTCAAACAGTATCTTGTTATTTTTGGCATATTTTCAATTACATCATTGTTTATCACTTTGGCCTATGCGAAAAATATAATAACATTTTAAGAATCTTGCGGAACACATTCTGTTAAAAATCTTCAGATATGATTTTCTAAATAAGGAGTGCACAATCTTAAGATCGCCACTCATCTTCTTTGTTTAACTAAACTTCACAAAACATACTGTTTTAAAGGGTCATGAAAACCATTGACGCCCATTAATCTATGAGGAGAAAGTGAGGACTGCAGATGCTGGAGATTAGAGCTGAAAATGTGTTGCTGGAAAAGCGCAGCAGGTCAGGCAGCATCCAGGGAACAGGAGAATCGATGTTTCGGACATTCCTTAAGAAAGGCTCATGCCCGAAACGTCGATTCTCCTGCTCCTTGGAAGCTGCCTGACCTGCTGCACTTTTCCAGCAACACATTTTCAGCTCCAATTAATCTATGACCATTTATGTGCGAGAAGTAAAGCAAATCTAACACCAAAACAGTTCATGTTTTGCTTAATAGCTCTATCATTGAAACATCTGGTTCCACTTGTTAAAACATTACATCCAAACAAAATTAATTAAATTTAGTTCATAAAGTTCATTAATTAGTTTCATCTTTAGGTTTAAGCACATAAATGGGATTTTAAAATGTATATCAACTTTGCATGAGTCATTACAGAAGACGATAAGAACATGAGTTCATCGCCGATTCACGTCATGCCAGATAATATTTATATCAATCATCTATTTTAAAAAATCTCTCTTCTCTGCTCAGTCAATGGGCACTTATGCACTGGATATATCCCTTGATGGTGAATGCATGTTAAATGCATTGTATTTGCTTTTGTCTACTGATTTTTTGTAACATTCTGAAATTAGAGATCCCATTTCGGTTCACTATCTTTTACATGTGATCTGGCAACTTAAGCAGGTCAAGCAATGGCATGATCCTGTACCGTATTGCTACTGGAGGAGCACACCTACTGAAAAACAAGTTCCTGTCTCACACACTTCTGGAATCATTGGAAATTGTTGTCTGATTTCAAACTTCTAATAACAGCAAGAGTATTAGTCTCATTATTGTTTTCACAGCAAAATCTGACCTAATGTAAATAGCTAGAATACACTAAAATTACTGATCTAATAAATAAGGAAACTATTTTTGTTTTTGTTTGCTATGCAAGCTTCACATTGTTATGAAGGGGTTTGTGAGTTCTGTTTTTAGTGGATACTGGTGAGAGTTAAAGAGGTCAGGATGGTGCATTCAGAGTGAGAATACAGAGGTGTGGATTTTGGCTGTGTTTTACCGGGATATGGGATCTGAGAGACCATAGACAGTAAGGACTATGGGCCTACACTCATATCCAGAATCAGATTCATGTCTCAGCAAATAGACCTTCAATATGACCATCTTGGAATTGGCATGCTGCTGGAGGTAGTGGACCTGATCCCTGCCCATCACAGACTCCCCAACATGAGAATAGTGCTCATTGTTGTGGTTCTGTTCGCTGAGCTGGGAATTTGTGTTGCAGACATTTCGTCCCCTGTCTAGGTGATATCCTCAGTGCTTAGGAGCCTCCTGTGAAGCGCTTCTGCGATGTTTCCACAAACCACTATAAATGCTAGAGGAAACATCGTAGAAGCGCTTCACAGGAGTCTCCCAAGCACTAAGGATGTCACCTAGACAGGGGACGAAATGTCTGCAACACAAATTCCCAGCTCGGTGAACAGAACCACAACAACGAGCACCCGAGCTACAAATCTTCTCACAAACTTTGAATAGTGCTCTTGATTTGATCTTAATGTGGGAAATCGCCTGAGTACTGGATTCCTGCTTTGAAAATGAAAATCTGGCTCAAGATTCCAGGTGATGAATGCTATTGTTTTTGGTGTCCTCCATTATCATCCCTCAGTATGACATAACTCACCAGGAACAATAGGATGGTCGTATTTATTAAAGTATTCACTACATCCCAAATCCTTGAAGTAACAAAGTATTAAGTTATAAAAGCATTAGGAAAGCTCCTTCTGATTCCTACTTTCCATTTCCCCTCAGCTAATGAATCAGTATTCTACTATGTTGAAAACAGTGTAGAAGAAGCATGTTAGTGTTTCAGAACTTCGCGTTGCAATGAAAGTTAGATTCGCCAATGAGACAAGGGCCAGGATAAAAACAAATACAAATTGCAATGTGCAGTCCAGCAAGAAGCATATTAGCAGGAGATTACCTACATATATACCTGTAACTGTAAAATCCAGCCTAAGCTGGTAATTAACCTTTTTGAGGTTCTCAAGTAAGATGAAACTATACAACTCATTTTGCATTTGTTACCGATTTCACAAAAAGGTGACATGGTTAGCAGTCCTGAGGGTTTTATTTGAGAAACACTGTGATGCAAGGTTGAAACACACAGGAAAAGACTTTAGACAAGACTTCAAGCAGCACAGAAGTCACATCTGAACCCAGGAACAAAACATTTCTACAGAAAAGTGAGTTAGGTGCAAGAAAAATAATCAAGCTGGAGCTGCAACTGGAAACACTCAGGCCAAGGACAAAAAAAGCAAGTCCGAGACATTGATAGCATTTTGAAAAGACATTAGTCATAAGAAAGACAACTGCATTACCTAGTATGATTTAGAAGGCCACAGAACAAAGGATGGAACCTTGCATTTTAGATTTGGCTGTTGGAGAATTGGAATTGGGAGCAATGAAAATAAACATAGGCATTGAAAATGATGGGTTTCACAGAGTGAACAGCTTTGACACATCTAAAGACCACCATGAAGATCTTAGTAAGCTCTGGCAAATGCTGAAAAATAAGCTTTGTTTAAAGTTAACTTTAGAATGCACCATCTAAAGCTAATGTCTTAAGGCCTACAGCTTGAGAAACAATGGAACAGTTTGTCTGTAGATGGTGTGACAAGGAAAAGGTCTGTGACTTTTCAATTATTTCAATATCACACATGTGAAACACTGCTCTAATATTCAATATCACAAGATTTCATACATTCCTGTTCAGTAAGTGGTTCTGAAATATTTTTGAATGTAGAGATAAACTTAGCATTGCAAAATGTGAAATTGTTTTAAAGGGAAAAGGGGTTTGTCCCCAAAGCCATTAACCAAAAACCATTGCCACAGCTAGACCAAGGATGCTGGGTATAATATAAACATCTGACATGAGTTACTATGTATTGGCCAGGGATCAACAGTGATGCAAAGCAGATCAAAGTGGGTCAGTGAGCTCAGTTGGCTGGATGGCTGGTTTGCAATATAGTGTGATGACAATAGCATGCATTCAATTCCTACACAGGCTGAGGTTACCATGAAGTCCCTATCATCTTAACCTTGCTCCTTGCTTGAGGTGTGGTGACCCTCAGGTTAAACCCCTGCTAATTGTCTTTCTTTAATGAGAGAATTCTTATAATCTTCAGGGACTAAGGTGACTTTCCTTACTAAGAAAGAAAGTAAGGATTTGCACAACATGCTAGAGTCAGCAGCGGTAGCAACACAAAGAACGTCTATACCCTTCTGAAAAACTATTCTGAAAATATTAATCCTTTAGTCCAAAATTATAATAGATTTATTCACCAAACATGGTGACAATATTCTCCGAACTACAGTCTACATTTCCAAATTGTTGGAATCATAGAACCCCGACAGTGCGGAAGCCAGCCAGTCTGCCCACTGAGTCCACAATGACCCTTCAAACGGCATTCTATCCAGACCCAACCCCCTACCCTATCCCTGTGATCCCGCATTTCCCATGGCTATTCCACCTTTCCTGCATATCCCTGGGTCTCTGTAGACAATCTAGCATGTACAATCCACCTAACTTGCATATTTTGGACTGTGGGAGGAAACCTGATCAGCCAGAGGAAACCAACACAGACACAGGGAGAATGTACAAATTCCCCACCGACAATCACTCAAGGCTGAAATTGAACGTGGATCCATGGCGCCAGGAGGCAGCAGTGCTAAACACTAATAAAATTATAAAGTACATTTCAGACACATCCATGATCGACAGAATGACAGCAATATTCAATGTGTTCATTACATCTGAAATAACTGCATTTGACAGGCCAGAATATGCACTCAGATCTTTCAGGGACGTGTATGCCAAATGGAGCAAAAACCTTGTGACAAATTACAATTAAATAGTTAAATAATCTCTCACGGGCTTTTGTGATTTTTCGCACAAATAAAGTTTAACACATGTTGTTGTCTGTAGGGGGAACAGACACTCTTTAATTCAATGGTTGATTAGTTGCACATAGGTCTTTCCCTGTTTTGGAATTATTTCTTTTAAGTTTTCTTGTTTTTCATTTTTTTCCCCCTACAGGGAGATAGAGAAAGAGAGAGTGAGAGAGACAGATTGTTGGTTGCTTTATTTGCAGATTCCAGACGTCTTCTTCAATCTGCTGCTTCTGGCAGCTACAGCTTTTACTATTCTGCAGCTTTACCGAATCAGACGTCTAGTCTTAGGCAGAAGTTCCTAACTTAAAGGACTCTTGGTGCTAATCAGCACCCTCTCACTGCTTCAAGCAGTAGCATTGCATTGCAGAGTTCAAAAAACACTTGCACTCTCGGTTGCAAAACTCTTCTGGTATTTCAATTAAAGCAGCCCAACTTTCATTTCTGTTTATACTCCCAAAAAGAAAAATATGTGGTCTCTTAAATATGTCTCCACCCTTAAATAAGTCAGCACAAGACAAATAAACTCATTCACACACTACTGTTTATTATACAGAATTTAAATTATTTATTCTCATTTATTTTCAAAATTCTTAAATAGATTCAACCCAATCGCCTTCTTGACAATTATTACATTGTCTGCTATTACATTAGCTTTTCCAGAAACATGAGCATTTGTTTACAAATGGGAGAATCAGTAAGTTCCATCTGAAAATCTAGCATTTCAAGTCAAATTTCTTTACAAGAGCTAGCAGATTATAACCCGCATATATCAGAGCTTCTTTGCGATCATGGCAGATTCAGACTTCAAACTGTTGATCGGAAAAAAGTTTTAGTTTTATGGATCAGTTCATAATCATTACGACTGCCTTTTTAGATTTTGTCCCACTCTGGTCTTTAGCATGGGTTCTATTTGAAAAGATACTGATTCTTTAAACTCTTCCCAGAGAATAATTTCTGTGAGAACTTTATATTTGGTATTTACTTATAATGCCTTTGTGATGTCTCTGTACTTTTAAGAGGATAGTTTGTCCTGGTTGTTTTTAAGAGACAGGTTGAGTGAGATACTGGCTAGTTAAGACCATTTAAGTAAACAGCTTGGGTGGTCTTGGGTGTGGCCAGCTCTCACAGATCAGGATTTCTAGTTTTTCTTTAGCTTTTACACTTAGTTTTAAGCACAAGCTATTGGGGTCTCAACAGAGTTGGAAGCTTCAGTCAATGTCTCCTAGCTGCTATTTTCTCAGAATTTTCTCTTGATTTGTTTTCATCCTGAATTGAAGAACTGCATTTGAGAACCTGTGTTTGAATTTGCTTTTATTTTGACAAGGGATTGTGTTATAAAGTTGTGGGTATACTGTACCTTTGGGGAAGCTGAAATTTCTGGCAAGCACAGTGTTTTGAACAAGGTAGCAATGTAACATTTGGTCACAGAACTAGCTAAGAGCTGTGTTACCTGGATACAAAAACTAATTCAAATCAGCCAATCAGTTTAAATTATGCCCCAAGATACCAAACTCCAATCAATTTTGAATTTAGTATTTTGACAATTTAAAACCAATGAAATGATCCAATGCCTTGGGTTATAAATATCAGACATTTTGAACAGTTATCCAGAGCAACAAAGAACACCAATAAAAACAGAACAATATAGACTGCCACACACTGCTCTCTTAAAGGTACCTTTATCTATCAAAAACCTGTAAAGCAGAATTCCTAACAAGAAGAAAAGAAGTAGGAAGAAAATCTACAGAGGACACTCAGCTAAGCTGACTGGTTTTGAAACGATTTTTTTTGTAATCGTAATCAGGATTTTTTTTATCAGACCAGTACTGTAGAGAGAAAGGTAAAAGATAGGTTTAGAGAAAGGAGTTGTAAATAGTTGTTAGTTAGTTATTTTCTGTTAGACTTTTAAAAAAAAAGTTGTTAATTTTTACTTTACATTGTGACTTTTGAATAGTTCTTTGCCGGTTGAATTTTAACAGATTACGACACGGGGTGAATCTTTTCTGTGTTGCTGGTTTAAATTAGCAAGGGGGTTGGGGTTTACACAGGGAGCATTGTTATCCACAGAGGTATCATAACAATGTGCTTATGGAATGTTACTGTAGTGAAACAGTTCATTAGTAATTGTTACTATATCTATTATTCTGTTAAGTTTCCAATAGAGTTATTATAAATTCCTCTTTCTTTGGTTGTATTTAAACTACAGTGCTTAAATAAAGTGTGTTTTGTTTAACATATGATCAGTCACATTGCAACTGGAACAGACACTTTAAAATAGGAAAATGTTAAGGTCAAGGCTATCTTTATAAAATATTTTGAGGGGGTCTGTTCTGTTCTGTAATATCTGCATTTATTTATCAAAATTCAAATTCAAGATAAGTTTGTCCAGGTTGCTTCCTCAAATTTCATAAATGTTACCTGTAAGTTTCAGGAACAACCACAAACATGCCCAGAATTGTCTTTCTTTACAGGGTCCCCTCCTGAAGCAGTAATGCATAAACTGCATGTTCTCTACCTGTCAACTTGCTTTGCATGGCCAATGTCCAGTGTTCCTTCAGCCCCTTTGTATATTTTATGATTTTCTAAACAACGTAAAGAAGACCTCCACATTCATTTCCTCCAACTTGAAAAAAGTCACAGACATGTCATACCTTCAGGCTATTTGTCTGTGTATGCAGTAACCCTCACCAGAAAGTGATCATGTTTGGAAAGCAATTCGAAGACCCATTCAATTTGTTATTTTGCTAAGTTTTAAGAAATACATGACCCACTTGTTGTAAAATAGGGGAGAATGAAAGTGGTGCATGATTAACATGCAAATACGAGCTACCTAACTTGTGCGTAGGACATTAGATCATAGTCATGCAACCTCCACAGAGAACATTGTTATCCACAGAAGTGTCCAAAACATGACGGGAATCTAGGTCCTATGGTGTCACAGCACATAATGGAACAATATTGATGAGAGAGGGGCACCAACTTGGGCAACTGTACAATATTCAACTGTACACAAAACACATGCGGAAATAAACTTGGATAATGAAAGTATGGAAGTCCAATGGGATATCAAACAACAGGCTAATTCAATGCACGGAGCTCCAACATCTTTGCAAATCAAGAACATCCAAGTGTAGGAGGAGAAAGTGAGGACTGCAGATGCTGGAGATCAGAGCTGAAAATGTGTTGCTGGAAAAGCGCAGCAGGTCAGGCAGCATCCAAGGAGCAGGAGAATCGACGTTTCGGGCATGATCCCTTCTCATGCCCGAAACGTCGATTCTCCTGCTCCTTGGATGCTGCCTGACCTTTCATCCAAGTGTAGAGTCTAAATCACTGGAAGATTGCACCATCACATTATCCAGAAGCAATATCAAGTCATTTACATATCATACAGACTGATGGGATCTGAAATTCTTGAAATTTAGAATTCTTGTTTTGATGGAAATAGTTTTGCAACTATCCTAAAATATATGTATTTTCATTCCTAATATATTTAGATTTACTGAGAACAAAGATGTCATGTTAGTGTTTTTGGAGTTAATACACTAATGATGTAAGGATGTCAACTACATAACCACCTGACAATTATGAAGAAGATAGCTGAAGGAGTTCTGAAAGAGATAGTTGGATAGTGGAGGCATTAGTGGTGATCTTTCATGCATCACTGAAGTCAGAGAGGGTCCCAGAGGACTGGAATATTGCCAATGTAACCCCCCCTGTTTAAGAAAGGAGCAAGGCAAAAGATGGAAAATTATAGACATTAGTCATTTGTAAGATTTTGGTGTCCATTGTGAAGAATGAAATTTCTGAATGCTTGGAAGTGCATGGTAAAATAGGGCAAAGTCAGCATGGTTTAATCAAAGGGAGGTATGCCTGACAAATCTATTTGAATTCTTTGAGTAGGTAACAAGCAGGTTAGACCAAGAACAGCTAATGACTGTTATCTAACTGGACTTCCTGAAGGCCTTTGATAAGGTGCCACATTGGTGGCTGCTGATTAAGATAAGAGTCCATGATGTTAGAGGCCAGGTACTAGCATGGATAGAAGATTGGCTGTCTGGCAGCAGGCAGAGAGTGGGGATAAAAGGGTCCTTCTCAGGATGGAAGCCAATGATTAATGGTCAGTGTTGGGATGATAACTTTTCACTTTATACATAAGTGATTTGGATAAAATAACTGAGGGCATCTTGGCTAAGTTTGCAGATGATACAAAGATAGTTGAAGGAGCAGGTAGCATTGAGGAGGTGGGGAGGCTGCAGGAAGATTTAGACAGGTTAAGAAAGTGGGCAAAGAAGTGATAGATGAATAAAAATGTGGGAAAGTGTGAGGTCATGCACTTTGGTAGGAAGAATAGAGGCATGGACTATTTTCTAAATGGGGAGAAAATTCAGAAATCTGAAGTGCAAAAGGACTTGGATATTCTAGTCTACATTTCCCTTAAGGTTGACTAGATAGTTAGGAAAACAAATTCATCTCAATAGGACTAGAATACAAAAGCAGGGATGTACCTTGGAGACTTTATAAGGTCTGGTCAGACCAGATTTAAAGTATTGTGAACAAGTTTGGGCTCGATATCTCAGGAAAGATGTATTGGCGGATCCAGAGGAGGTTTACGAGAATGATCCCAGGAATGAAAGTCTTAACATATGTGGAACATTTGAGAACTCTGGGACTATAATTAATGGAGTTTAGAAGAAAGAGGGGTGATCTGACAAAACATACAGAATACTGAACAGCCTGGATGGAGTGGACATTTGGAAGATGTTTCCATTGGCAGGAGAGATGAAGATCCAAGGGCAAAGTCTTAGAGTAAAGGGAAGACCTTTCAGAATGGAGTTAAGGAGAAACGTCTTTCGCTAGTGAGTGATGAATCTGTGGAATTCATTGCCATAGAAGGCTGTGGAGGCTGAGATAGATAAGTTCTTGATTGTCAAGGGGTTCAAAAGTTATGGGGAGAAAGCAGGAAAATGGGATTTAAAAATGTATCAGCCATGATTGAATGGTGGAACAGACTCGGTGGGCTGAATGGCCTAATTTCTGCTCCTATATCTTATGGTCTTATGGTCTTCAACGAGAAGCATTGCGAGCAGAAGATTGTATACATAATTATCTGTAACTGCAATATGTACTCTAAGTCATTAGCAAATATGTTTTACCTTTTCAAGTGTTACTTACTGATAACTTTGGAAAACATGATCAGAGTAGCAAGAGATTGTTGGATATTCAACGTTTACCATTGAAAGTGACTTAGCGACTTGATTTATGGACTGAGATGTTTGAGTCCTGAAGTACATGCTGTTGGACTGTGCCTGTGGCAGGTGATTACAGAATCAATTTTATTAATACAATCAAAATGGGTATTTATTATAACTGCTTTTGCTACACAGTTTAAATCTTAGGTTTCCTATCAGAAAGATGTTGTGAAACTTGAAAGGGTTCAGAAAAGATTTACAAGAATGGTGCCAGGGTTGGAGGGTTTGAGCTATAGGGAGAGGCTGAACAGGCTGAGGCTGTTTTTCCTGGAGTGTCAGAGATTGAGGGGTGACCTTATAGAGGTTTATAAAGTCGTGAGGGGCATGGATTGGATAAATAGACAAAGTCTTTTCCCTGGGGTGAGGGAGTCCAGAACTTGAGGGCATAGGTTTAGGGTGAGAGGGGAAAGATATAAAAGAGACACAAGGGGCAACTTTTTCACACAGAGGGTGGTACATGTATGGAATGAGCTGCCAGAGGAAGTGGTGGAGGCTGGTATAATTGCAACATTTAAGAGGCATTTGGATGGGTATATGAATAGGAAGGGTTTGGAGGGATATGGGCTGGGTGCTGACAGTTGAGAGTAGATTGGGTTGGGATATCTGGTAGGCATGGACGGGTTGGACCGAAGAGTCTGTTTCCATGCTGTACATCTCTATGTCTCTATGACTCTAAATCATGGGTTAAGAAGAATCCTGCATGTGTGGTCTGATGTGCAGAACCCATTTCAGGCCTTAACACAATTAATGAGGTAACTATCATATGGAACTCAATGGACCAGAATTTATTGCAGCTGGTGAACATATGACAAAAGTCTTTTCTAAACCTTGAGTAATTAATCGACGAAGGGATGCAAATTCACACTTTTCAAATAGTTAAGTTTCAAGGTCAGAAGATTTTTTGTTAATAGTTAAGACTGACGATACTGTCAAGGAGATTTAGACTGATTAAATCATGCCTTTCTGATAGGTGTTCAGTGCATTTTTTTTTACTTTCTAAAGGAATAAAATGCTGTTCAATATGTTTCATTGGTGAGGAATAGAGCAA